>NW_024500572.1:4086658-4284502 GCF_017590055.1 Onychostruthus taczanowskii
GGCCCCCCCCGCACCACTTCCGGCACCGCCGCCCGGCCGGTCCGCTCGCTCCTGCCGTCCCCCCGGCTCCGCCCGGCCGCGCGCCCGCGTTCCGGCGCGGCCATGCTGGCGGACGGGCCGGTGCGGCGGCTGCTGCGGGCGGGGGGGGGGGCCAGGTTAAACTCAGTAATGCTTTTTTGGACAAAGCTCTGTCAAACTGCTGACTCTTCACATTCAAGTTGTCTGCATTCCTGTATCGTGGCAGACACCTCCTAATTTCTTTTCCAGAAGATCTGGTAGCGCTTTAACCTCAGCCATCTCCTGAAGAAAATGCAGCTCACCAGAGGAAGAGAGTGCTGGGCTGGGAGCCAGTTGGGTCTCTACTCCTTCACTGAATTTAGTAAATCAGAGTAATTTCGCAGCTGTTTCATGGTTTTTTCCATAGGAGAAGTGTTCTGCTGCTTTTGGGGCCAGGGATCCGAGGGGAGGGGGCGGCTGTCACCGGAGGGGGTCGAGATGGAGCGGGAAGAGGCTCGGAATGAGCCGGGAGGGGGCCGGGTGTGAGGGGAGGGCTGGCGGGGGGGCTCGGCTTGGTCGGGGCGAGCCCTCGGCCGAGCGCTTCCTTTCTTCCCTCGCCTTCTTCATTTCCCTTTTCCTTTTTTTTTCTCCCTTCCCTTTCTCCCTTCCCTTCTCCCCTGCCCTTTTCCTGCTCCATTTCCCCTCTCCCATATCCCCGTTCCCTTAGCGGTTCCCGGGGCAGGCCGGGGCGCTCAGGGCCCGCCGGCTTCCCGCAGCTCCTCACCCTGTTCCCTCTTTTCCGCACCTCCTGACCCTATTCCATTTTTTCCGCCCAGCTCCTGACCCTATTCCCCCAGCTCCTCACCCTATTCCCTCTTTCCCCGCACCTCCTGATCAGGAAGGGAAATGAAATCCAATGGATACTCTTATTCCTGTCTTCCCCCAGCTCCTGACCCTATTCCCGTTTTTCCCTCAGCTCCTGACGCTATTCCCCCAGCTCCTCACCCTATTCCCTCTTTCCCCGCACCTCCTGATCCTATTCCCTCTTTTCCCCCAGCTCCTGACTTTATTCCCTATTCCCCGCACCTCCTGACCCTTTTCCCGTTTCCCCCGCAGCTCCTCACCCTGTTCCCTCTTTCCCGTAGCTCCTGACCCTTTTCCCCCAGCTCCTGAGCCTATTCCCATTTTTTCCCCGCATCTCCTGACCCTATTCCCCCTTTCCTCCGCATCTCCTGACCCTGTTCCCTCTTTCCCCGCATCTCCTGACCCTGTTCCCTCTTTCCCCGCATCTCCTGCCCCTATTCCCGTTTTCCCGCAGCTCCTGACGCTGTTCCCGCTTTTCCCGTGCAGGCACCGAGCCATGCGGAGCTGGGGCGTGCTGGGGGGCGCGGCGGCGGCGCTGGCGGCCGGGATTTACGTCCTGTGGGGCCCCATCACCGGCAGGAAACGGCGGCGGAGAGGTACCGGGGCTGCCAGCACCGGGAACCACCCGGCACGGGATTTATCCCGGTTTTTCCAGACGGCTGGGCGGGATTTTGGGATGGAATTATTCGCTGGCACAGCTTCCCTGCGGTTGCTCCATCCCTGGAAGTGCCCAAGGCTGGGTTGGAAGGGGTTTGGAGCAGCCCTGGGATGGTGGAAGGTGGGGTGGGATGAAATCCAAGATTCCTCCCAAACCATTCTGGGGTTCTGTTTTCAGTTTGTGGAGTTTCAGTTGGTTTTTGGTGTTTCACAAGACAAGATTCACTCAAGGAAGTGAAATTTCCTTTCAGGAAGGGAAATGAAATATTGGAGCAGAAAATAAAGACTTATAAACACTCTGGAAAGGAGATGTGATCAAATGAAATGCAATGGGAAAAAAAAAATTGGGAAATTTAGTGACTACAAGAAAATGGTCTGGGAGGAGATGAGGTGCAGTGAAAAGGACCAAAACATGCCAAAAGTAACCTCAGAGATGTTACAAAATCAGGGGAAAAAAATCAAGGAGGAAAACAGAACATTGAGGGGAAGATATGAGTGACATGGCATGGATACTGAAAAAAAAAAATTAAAAATCTGTGCCTAAGTGAAAGCCATCCAAAGGCATGGGGTGCCATGAAGTGCAGGGACATGGACCACAGCTTGCCAAAACTGATCCTCACTGAAGTACTGAAAACAGAAAAGAAGGACTTACAAACACTCTGGAAATGAGATATGATCAAATGAAAATGCGCTTGAAAAAAAAAAAAAATCGGGATGGATACTGAAAAAAAAATCAGTGAAATTGAAATTTTTGAAAGACCAAAATTCAAGTGAAACACCACAACCTGAAAACTGAACTAACTGCAATCCATTTATTTTTTTTTTCTGTAATCACACAGCATTCCTGCTGAAAGCCGGGGTGCTTGCCCTGCGTTTCGTGGTGTAAATTCCTGCAATTCTCTTGGCAGGGCTCGTGCCAGGCCTGCTGAACCTGGGCAACACGTGTTTCATGAACTCCCTGCTGCAGGGCTTGTCCTCGTGCCCCTCGTTCATCCGGTGGCTGGAGGAGTTCACAGCCCAGTACAGCACGGGGCAGGAGCAGCCCCAGCAGCTCTCAGTGACTCTGCTGCAGCTCCTCAGAGGTACTGGCACTTCTCCTGAACCAGGGCTGGAATGCTGAAGGAGAGGTGTTGTCGTTTTTAGACTCTTTTCCCAAAGAAATAAACCCCCACGAGCTCCTGCTCCCTGTTTTATTTGCCTCTATGGTTTTAAGATTAATTGAAATGCCTTGGGCAAAGCTCAGCCACCTTTCACAGGAGGGTTGGATTCCATAGGATTCAGGAAATTTAGAATTCTGTTAAAAATTATTAGCAAATAATTTAAGTTTTTTTGTTTTCCCCAAGCTTACTATTGTCCTAAAAACCTGGGACTATTCAACCTCACTTTGCAAGGTTTTGAGTATTAAAAATTAAATTAAAATTTTATTATAAAAGATAAAATTTAATATAAATATAAAGTATCATTATATAATAACATGCCTTTATATAATAAATTCATATAAGAAATAAATTATATAAATAGGTAAATTAATAAATAATTAAACTATAGAAATACATTTATATGTATTAATTATATGTAATTATTATTTTTATTATACTTATTTATATAATAGATATTATATAACATACAAAATATTATTATAAAATCTAAAGTATTAAATATAAAGTTATATAAATACGATAAGCTATTATATAAATATAAAATATCCTTATAAAAGAAATAATATAATTTTATATATATTTATATAGTAAATAAATTATATAAATAAATAACTAACTATATAAATAAATTTATATAATAAATATTATGTAAAATACCAAATATTACTATAAAATATTTAAGATTTTAAGCTCAAGGTGATTAACTTTTGGCCTAAATTCACCTCTGACACCCTCAAGTGACGCCCTGGCTTCCCTCACAGGATATTTTCAAAGCAGAGTTCTCCCTTGGGACATGCCTGTGCAAGTGCTGTGAGGCTGGTGGTGCTTTCAGCCCATGAACCCCTGGTTTTTAGGCATTTTTGGCTGCTGCTGACGCTGCTGCGTTCCCTTTTGCAGCTCTGTCCTGCCAGGAGGTGCCCGAGGACGACGTGCTGGATGCCAGCTGCCTGCTGGAGGTGCTGAGGATGAACAGGTGGCAGATCTCCTCCTTTGAGGAGCAGGTGAGGGCAGCGAGCTGGATCCTGCTCACAGACTGATGGGGAACTCCCCAGCTTGGGAATGGGGCTGGGGATTCCTCAGGGAACTCCAAACCTTGTCCTTGCCAACAGGGCCGGGAATGTTAAAGCAGAGCAGGTCCCTGATTTCCCTCTGGAATATGGATCTGTTCCCATCTTTTCAGTAATAATTATTTGCAGTTCTTGTCATGATTTCCAATGCACTCCTGATTTCCAAGGATAGATTTTGATTATACTTCCTTCAAAATCCATAAAAACAGGGATCTGGGAATCCATCTGGGGGTATTTTTTCCTCCCAAGTTTTAGTTTTTTATGAGTTTATATGGCCCAGAATGTCTTTAGTACCTTGTGCTGTTAGGATCTTTTGGGCACAACAAAATGTATTCAATATTAACAAATTAATTGTATTCAATATTAACAAATATAATAATAATAGTAATAATAAGAATAATAATAATCATCAATATAAAATCATTATAATATAATAATATAAAATATATCTGTATAAACGTTATATATGATAGTAATTATATATAATTTATAGAATATAATATGTGTATTTAATATATAATTGAATAAATATATTTTAGTTATTTAGAAACTTCATTATTATTTATATTTAGCATGTACTTACATAATTTATATTTATATATGATATAATATACATATATATACATATTTATATATGTATATAATATATGTTTATATAATATATATTACATATAATTGATGTAGATATATGCATATAGATACATTTTAGATGTGCTTAAATATAAAACATAAAACATAAAATATAGATACAAAATAGAAATACACATATAAAATT
The DNA here is from genome assembly GCF_017590055.1 of Onychostruthus taczanowskii. Lineage (NCBI taxonomy): Eukaryota > Metazoa > Chordata > Aves > Passeriformes > Passeridae > Onychostruthus > Onychostruthus taczanowskii. Next base: position 4,091,179 of record NW_024500572.1, read on the forward strand.
ATACATATATAAATACAAATATCAATCCAGGCTCTGAGCTGTCATTTTTCCTGCATTTCCAGTGGAATTCCAGCCCTCCTGGTGTGTTTTTTTTGATGTCTCTTGCTTCTGACTCCATTTCCAGGATGCCCACGAGCTGTTCCATGTCCTGACCTCTTCCCTGGAGGACGAGCGGGATCGGCAGCCCCGTGTCACCCATCTGTTTGATGTGCATTCCCTGGAGGTGATCCCACTTATTTCCACAGCAGAAATTCCTGCAATCTGCCCAGATTCCCGAGCAGAAATTGTATATTTAGGATATTTTGATTCACTTCCCAAAGCTGTTCTTTAATCCTTTGATAGGGACCCATCAGTAAGTCAAATTTAAAGAATTCTCAGGTTTTCCAAAGAAAATATCTTTGAATTTCCAGTGTTCCTGCTTTCCTTTTCCTGAATCCATGGGATGTAGGGATGTAATTTAGTCCCTCCAAGCATTTACTCTGATCTATAGTTCCCACCTGAAAAAGGGTTGAAAACTGCAAAAAGGATATTTCTGGAAGAGTTTTATGGAGGTAAAATTGATCCTATCCTCCAGCTTGCTGATAAACTTGTTGCAGATGGAAAATACCTGGTTTTGCCTAAAATATAGACAAAAAAAAAAAGGACAAAATATCCTATTTTAGTGTTCTGAGGCAGAGAGTTCTGCAGATTAATTATTCCTTTTACAAGCAATTGTCAATTATAAATTTGTTTTGTACCAGGTTTTTTTTGTTCTTACAAATATAAAGAGCCACATCTTTTCTAATGCCAGAAAAGCCAATTAGGGATGAAATAGGAAAACATTTAATACTTCATGTATTAAATTTCTAAGTGTTTTCTATGTTGCTGAGGTAGGGTTAATGAAATGTTTTTATCTCCCTCTGTAGCAACCAGAAATAATCCAAAAGCAAATAAGCTGCAGAACAAGAGGTAGGATTTTATCCATTCTGGATATTCTGAATATTCATAGGGTAGCTTTGTTTATTAAAGGGATAATATTCATTGATCTTTGTACTGAACTGAAATAGAAATCAAAAATATAAATAAACCTCAATTTATTATTATTAATCACTGAGACAAAAATGTGCTTTGGAGGCATTCATTTTGTTACTGCAGGGCAAATGTGTGGGATTGGGGTGGTGAAAGTGGATGGATGGAAAATCCAAGGACAATGTTTGTGTTGCAGGATCTCTTCCCCCTGTGTCCAACCACTGGAAATCTCAGCACCCTTTCCATGGAAGGCTGACCAGCAACATGGTCTGCAAACACTGTGAGCACCAGGTATGGAAAGAGATAATATTTTATATTGTTATTAATATCTGTGCCATGTGAGGAGGGATTGCCAGCACTCAGAGTGCTTCCTGGAAACACCATCCCTTGGTCATGAACAAGGATTTATCCCTAAATAAACTAAAAAAAACAATCCATGTGATGCACCTTGTGGGGGTAACAGCTGCCTCATCGACCAGAATAATGGATGTTTTATTCTATTAATAAATTAACAATTAATTAATTAATAGTATTACCTGAAAATCCACTCACATGGGTGAGTTTAGCACTCACTGCTCACCCAGCACATTTTGCAAAGGCACTTAAAGTCCAATTATTCCAAATAAGGAGTTGAAGGTAAGCTGAATAATGGAAAAAACACAGAAAATAAACCTCATTTATAGCCCAAACCAAGGAAACATTTGTATTTTATTTCCCCAAACCTTGCAGACAAATTGGAGTGAGGAGGAGGAGGCCAAGTGGAACATTCCTGATGTTCCCTGGCCCAGCTGGGAAACTGAGGGGGTTGGATCCTGTTCCAGCAGGGAATTATGGACAGCACAGGGCACAGGCTCACCTTGGGGAGAGCTGGGTTGGAATTTTTGGGGACTGATGATGCCTTGAAGGCTACCTAGAACAGAGGCCACACAGTGTTAAAGAATAAAGTAGATATTTATTAAAAAGGCCTTCACAGGGTACACCTTGGCAGCACAAGAGCCTGGCCAGGGCTACACCCAAGATGGGCACGAGTTTTCACACTCTGTTATAAGTTTTGGTCCATTTCCATATTGGGGTTAATTGTCCAATTACAGCTTCAGGTTATGCAGTCCCATCATCCCAGTTTGCTCTCCTCAATTTACACTTTTTGGGTCTTTTTGTTGTTTACACTTCTTAAAAGCTGCAGCGGTGTCCTTGGTTCTGGGGCTGGAGAAGAATTGTTTTGTCTGAGTGAACTGTGAGGAGAACTTGCTGACACTTTATGTGAAGCTCAGAGTTACATCCTAATGCAGTGCAGAATGTGGAAAACATGAGAGCTAAAACTGAAGGCATCACTGACACAAATGCTGGCATGTTCTGGAATGTTCTCTTGCAGAGCCCCGTGAGGTTCGACACCTTCGACAGCCTCTCCCTGAGCATTCCAGCAGCTGTGTGGGTACGTATCCCTCTGCTCCTGGTCCTCCCTGCCCTTCCCAGGGCTGCAGAAGACATTCAGAGCTACTTCAGGACTTGATTTTCCTGCTGTTATAATCCTGTGCTGCTGCAGGACCTTCTCCCTTAGGGGTGGTGCGAGGTTCTGATGAGCCCAACAAGCAGAACTTGGTGATGCCACCAGAGTTTTCTGTTTCTCCTGGTGGAGGATTTGGTCTTTTCTGTGGAATTTCAAGAGCCCAGATCATACCCCAAGGGCTGCTTCCCATCCTGGGAAGGTGACCTTCAGCTGGCAGCTCACACCTTACCCCACCTTTTCCAGCTGGGAATTGTTTCCATTTCTTTCTGGCTCTGAAAAACTTCAGAATGACAAAACATTGTGGATTTTTGGGGCAACATCTGCAGGATATTTTTTGGACTGTAAGAATTTGTTACTTCATGTCTGGTAGTGATTTCTTTCCACAACTGATGGAAATTGTGATTCCTGTTTGCAGAGTGCCCTCCTGGCCAGGCAGGATTGGGATTTGGACACATCTTCTGCTCTTTTTGTTTTGTTTTATCCAATCCTTGGCAGGGCAGGACATGAGGAAGGGCAGCAAGGAGGCCTAAATTCCATTAAAAGCTGTATTTCTCCTGAGGAGAGGGCCAGAGAGCATGAAGTGACCCCTGAAGTGCTGAAATGGGAGATAAATAGGAATAGGAAAAGAGTCTGTGGTTTGAAACCCCACTGAAGGACTCACACAGGGAATCACTGCTGCTGTTATCAAAAGGCTGCAAACTTTTCTATGTTTAATCCAGGCTGAAGGAGAATCCCCACAGTTCCATAATCACCCACAGCCATTTAGTCAGTTCTTTCATGAAATAAACCTGCAGTTCTGTAGTTCTTCTGTGGAAGGATTTATTAAAAATCCTTTCCCAAAATCCAGTGGAATGCACCCTAAAATTCCTGCAAATAATTCTGGCTTTTCTTGGCACTCAGGGTCGTCCCATGACACTGGACCATTGCCTCCATCACTTCATCTCCTCAGAGTCTGTCAAGGATGTTGTGTGTGACAACTGCACCAAAGTAGGTCCCTTTGACTCCTGTCACCTTAATTCCTGTCACCTCCCTGCTCAGTTTTGAGCCTGCTGACACAATCCTGGCTTCACTTTCCACCTCCTTTTTCTTCAGGACTTGGGGAAAGCCTCTGGGGTTTCAGAAATTTAACAAGGAGTTCTTGCCTCATGAAGAATTAGAGGTTTATTACTTACTACTGCTGCTACAAAAATCTACAAATATTTTATTCTGTAGTTGCCAGGTATCACCAGGGATATCTTTTTTGCTCTAGTATTGTTTAAAAATCAACAGAAGAGGCAAATGAGTGCAGTTCTGAGTGAATGGAGTTCTCTAAATGCTCATTTCTGCTTGATTTTGGTTTAGAATTTTGACCCTTTCGGAATTCTGAAGAGCATTCCTAGGTGTGATTAATGCACTGAGCATAAACCAGACAATAAATTCCTCCTGTCTGCACGTGCCTTCATTTTTTTCCCCTTTTCATTCCAGATCCAGGCAGCAGGAATTCTGAATGGACAGAGCATAGAAAACCAGAGAACAACATTTGTTAAGCAATTAAAGTTAGGAAAGGTGAGGCAAAAAAACCCTTCCAAATCTTCTAAATCCTGTCACAGTAACTTCCCTCTTGGAGCTGGTTGTGCCCATTTCTTGCTGTCAGACCACAAATGTTTTATTTTTCAAAGTAAACTCACCTGGCAAATATCTGTTGGCATTGAGGCTTCAACTCAGCAAAACATCAAACATTAAACATTAACAGGATGTGAATATTCTCCTGTTATTTAGCAAAACACATTTAAATGTGAGTTTGGCTCAGTGTCATTTCTTAGATTTTACATTAATTCTTCAGTGAGCAAATTGATTTATATTTACAGGGTTTGTAGCATCTTTAGCAATTCCTCATTTCATTAATTTAAATATTCTGAATACAGCTGGTGAGTAAACATCAGGTGTGAATTCTAAGAGAAAACTCTTTTTTTTTTTGCTCTGTAATCAGTCCTGTCATGCAGAGGCCAGCAGGGCACTAGTGGGTAATTAGGAACCTCAGGTGCCAATAATAATAATAATTATTATAATAATTATGTACTTGCCTCAGGTGCCAATAATAATAATAATAATAATAATAATAATTATTATAATAATTATGTACTTCTTGCTACAGCAATGGTTTTGAAATTCAGCTCTTTATAACACTTAATATTTTTGGTTTTCCCCTCTGCAAAACCATTAATTTTTGGGGATTAGGAGATATCAGGAATCTCACAAGAATTATTGTCACACTTTAGGGACACTGTTGCCACTAAGCTTACACAGAGATAAGGGAAATGCATTTCCTTATTCCCTGGACTTACCAGCTGTTTCTTTCCATGAAAAATGTGGATTTTCCTTTCCTGAAGCTGCCCCAGTGTTTGTGCATCCACCTGCAAAGGCTGAGCTGGTCAAACCAAGGCACTCCCCTGAAGAGACACGAACACGTGCAGTTCAACGAGTTCCTGGTCATGGACATCTACAAATACCGGGTTCCTGGTCCCAAATCCTGCCAGGAGCAGCTCAGCCAGAAAAACTCTGAGGAGACAACCCCTGGAATAAAGGATGGGAGAGCAGGGAAGCCTTCAGGTACCTCTTTTGCCAATAAAATGGTTCAGCTCATTCTGCATGTCAGGGATCAAAAGTTCTCTGCAGGATCAAGCCATGAGCAGCATTTTGATGTGAGGCTCTGCAAAGAGGACAGAAATCCCTTTGCCATTCTCAAATTTACAGTTCAGTTTGGATAATTTCATTTTGATCGTACTAAATATATATACTTAAAAAAAAATGTCCAAAGAGGTGTGGAACCTGGGATATCCCAGAGTTTTTCTTGTTAGGGATCTCTTGCAAGGCTTCAGGACAAGCAGAGAGGGAATGCTGGGAATGGTGGATTCTTCAAAAAGAGCTGGAAAATGCAGCTATAGGAGATCTGTCCTTAGGCCCCTCAATATTCCTTTAGCTGGGATTTTGGATACATGCGTATTTCCATATTTGTAATGTAAAACGAATTTGAATAAAATATCCATTTCTGATATGAAAATCAATAAAATACCTTCATATCCCATGATGAGGAGCAGGGATGTTGATCTTAGCAACAGCATTCCAATTAAATCCCTGAATTTCTCCTTCCTCTGGCAGATGCAGAACAACCAGCTGGTACCAAACCTCTCTTCATGAATGGTGCCTCCTCTTCCTCCTCCTCCTCTCCCTCATTTTTAATGTCCCCAGGAACTTTCCCACTTGCTGCATTCCCTGAGTGCAGGTAAGTTAGAGATTTGTACCCTCTCTCTTCATTTCTTTCCTTCAAATTGTCTCCCTTGCTTCTGTCCTTGTCCTGAGGCTGCCCAGTCACAGAATGTGATCTTTGTCCCAGCTCCTGTGATTTTAGTCCTGGGAAAGGGAGTAGGGCAAGTTACAAGCAAAACTCAAAGTCTTCCTTTGGTTCATGGTGCTCCTGAACAGCCATAACCTCATTGCTGCTGGTTTCCCCTAGCTCTTATTTTCCTTCATTTTCAAGTGGTTGTAAGAAATCCATAGTTTTTTTTTTCTCAGATGTTTTTGATTTCAGTTGCACCTGCCATGATTCCACTTGATAAATCACCCCTGGGGCTTCTGCTGATAATCCTTTTCCATAGAATTCCAGAATGGTTTAGGTTAATAGGGGACTTCAGTGCAGCCCTCTTCCCATGGGCAGGGAGGGACACCTTAACTTAGGGACCATCCAGTGCAGCCCTCTTCCCATGGGCAGGGACACCTTCCACTATCCCAGGTCACTCCAAACCCCATCCAGCCTGTCCTTGAGTACTTCCAGGGATGGAGCAGCAGCTTTGAATCCCATAATCCCAGAATGGTTTGGGTTGAAAGGAGACTTGGAGATGCCATGGGCAGGGACACCTTCCACTACCCCAGTTGCTCCAAACCCCATCCAGCCTGGCCTTAGACACTTCCAGGGACGGAACAACAGGAAAAAGCAGTTTGGATCACAGAATGGTTTGGGTTGGAAGGGAGCTTGGAGATCATCCCATCCCACCACTTCCCATGGGCGGCAGGGACACCTCCCACCAGACCAGGCGCGGAGCAGCCACGCAGGGAGCCACGTCCTTGCTGCAGGCAGGAATTGTGGCTGCTCTGCTCTGCTGTGTGTGTGGCCAGGCTGACCCGTGTCCCCACAGGGCCCCGCTGTACCTGTACCGCCTGATGGCCGTGGTGGTGCACCACGGGGACATGCACTCGGGACACTTCGTCACCTTCCGGCGCGCGCCGGGCGCCCGCGGCAGCCAGTGGCTCTGGATCTCGGACGAGTCCGTGCGCAGGGCCAGCCTGCACGAGGTGCTGGCTGCCAGCGCCTACCTGCTGTTCTACGAGCGCGTGCACGGCCGGGCCCAGCCCCAGAGCCCGGCCCAGAGCTGAGCCGGCGGTGCTGGGATGGTCCCAGCCCTCGGGGTCATCCCAGCCCTCGGGGTCATCCCAGTCCTTGGGGTCATCCCAGCCCCTGGGACCATCCCAGTCCTTGGGGTCATCCCAGCCCCTGGAACCATCCCAGCCCTTGGGGTCATCCTCATCCCAGCCCTTGAGACCGTCCCAGCCCTCAAGATGGTCTCAGCCCCTGGGATGGTCCCAGCCCTTGGGGTCATCCTCATCCCAGCCCTTGGGACTGTCCCAGCCCCTGGGATGGCCCCAGCCCTCGGGATGGCCCCAGCCCTTGGGATGGTTCCCTCCCCTGGAATGGTTCCTTCTCCCAGGATGGCCCCAGCCCCTGGGATGGCCCCAGCCCTCGGGATGGTCTCAGCCCCTGGGATGGTTCCCTCTCCTGGAATGGTTCCCTCTCCCGGGATGGTCCCAACCCCTGAGATGATCCCAGCCCCTGGGATGGTTCCAGCCCTTGGGATGGTCCCAGCCCCTGGGATGGTTCCCTCTCCCGGGATGATCCCAGCCCCTGGGATGGTCCCAGCCCCTGGGATGGTTCCAGCCCTTGGGATGGTTCCAGCCCCTGGGATGGCCTCAGCCCTCGATGGAGCCTCTCCATTATGCAAACCTCCCCCTCTCCAGGCTCCCTTCCCTGTGGGAGCAGCTGGGAGTTGTGGTTTGTGCCCAAATCCTGCTGTTCTGGCACCGTGCAGCCCCGGGTGTGTGTTGAGAAGTGTTTTTCTGCCTGTCCCAAGGCTCTGTTCCATGTCCTGACACAGCACTTTTCCCAGGGAGATGCTTTATCCCACACATTTCACTTCCCAAGGGGGAGCCCTGGAAAGGGTTATGTCACACTGCTGTTGAAGAGCCCTTCCCCATCCCAATCCCTCCCCTGGCACCTCTCCATGATCCACCAGCCCCTCCAGGTTCCCTTCCCTGTGGCAATGGCTGGGAATTGTGTTTTGTACCAAAATTCCCAGAGCTGTTCCAGCCCCAAGCGTGTGTTGAGCAGCCTTTGTCTGTCAGGCAGGGATTTTATCCCAAGGCTCTATTCCCAGTGTTTCCCAGTGGGGAGCCCTGGGAGGGGGTGATGGGAAGCTGCTGTTGGCAATGATTTAAGACACAAAGTGCCTTGAGCTTCCCTGAACAGCTGCACTGCCACTGGCCCAGCCCTCTGCATGCCCACTGTGTCCTGGGAATGCCTCACACCCACGGGATGAACCCATGGAATCCCATTTCTCCTGACCCATCAAGTCAAGGCATCTCCACAAACTGCCCCCATCCAAAAGATTTCCCTGTTCACACAATTTTCCTCCTACTTTACTTCTTTATATTATAAAATCCTTCTCCTGATTTAAATTGCTTTATCCAGGAGATAATTTTGTATCTATTAAGAGCTGAAACCTTAATTTATTGCTCCATACCTTTGGAATCTAGCTGGAATTAGCACATGGAAGTGTTTGCTAGTGCTCAGTGTTGTCATTTCCTTCAGCACTGTTGGATCCAGTTGTTTTGTAGCATCAACTACAACTTTTAATGCTGTGATTTTCAAGCTGCTGTAACTGTTCTAGACTTGCCCTTCCCATTTTATTGCTGGAATCTGCTATTCCCAGCACTGGGATCCACGCTCCTGGCTTGCAGGTGAGCTGTAGAGCAGCCCCCGGCCTTGTTAAATGGAAAATAAATAAGAGGGCCAGGACTGGTGGGCACTTACTGGTCTCATGAAGAAATCTGGGAATCCTGCATCAGCTCCAGGCTGCCCTGTAAATAGAAATAAGGGGAATTCTGCTGCTCTGGATTGGTTGATGTGCAAAAAAAAAAAAAAAAAAAAAAAAAAAAATTTAAAAGTCCCAAAGCACAGAGGGAAAAGCAGCAAAAATCCTCTTTTAAAAACCTGCTTTTAAGTGACCAGGAATAAAACATGTAGGTTGTTTTTAGCTCTTTTCTGTCCTTGTAAGCTTGGAGGAGAAAAAAATCCCTCATCAGACAAGCTTTTTTCAGTGTGAAGTTTTCAAATAACAACTGTCTTAAGTAGTTTTTTTAGGGCAACTTTGTACCTCATGAATTCATAGTGCTGCCCAAAGCTCGGAGGTGTTCACACTTCCTCAGGAGAGGCTCCAAACCAGCCAAAGCAGGAGTGGTAAAATGGGTGGATATGCAAAATTATTTACACAACTCATCATTCCAGAGTCTGGAGCACAATTCCTGGCCCAGGTAATGCTCATGGTACAGAAATATTGATAAATCCACTGCTGGACTGGGACCTGGGTCCTGGCTGTGCTGCACGAGCAGTAGCTTGGTTTTAATCTGTTTGAATTTACAGAAAACCAAGAAAACAAAGAAAAAAAAAAACCTTGAAGGATACAAAATGCCAAAAATTTGCTCTGGCCATTGAAGGGAGAGCTGACAGCTGGAGGAGGAGCCAGCCCTCCCTACTGGGAGCCCTGTAAAACCATCACCCCAACATCTCCCTCCAGCAGATCTGCCCCTGCACCTCTGAACTGAAACCATTTCCAGTGCCAGCAGTGGCTGTCCTGCATTCTCCAGGCTCAATGCTCTGCTTGGGGCTTTTTCCTGGATTTGGGGGGTTTTTCCTGGATTTGGGGGTTCAGCTGAGCAGCCTCTTGGCTTAGTTGTGCTGGAGGAGGGGCCGAGGACACGCACAGTGTGCACTGAAATGTGGCAGCTGGGAGCAGCAGGTTTTTCTTTGCCAAGAGCTGTTTCCCTGGGCTGTGGATTGATTCTGGATCTCCCTCAAGGGCTATCAGGGGAAGGGTTGAGCCTTTTTTCTGGCTTTGCTTGGGGAGGAGTGGATGGGCTTGGCTTAACCCTCAGCTGAGGAAGGGAGCAAAGCCCAGCACCTCAGTCCTGGCCCTGAGCTGTGCCAGATCCTGCCTGTCCCCTGTGAGCTGTGCAGGGCTTTGGGAGCTCATCCTCCCCTCTGGAGGTCACTGGGATCTGTTTTCCAGCCAACCACACCCATGGAGATCACTGGAATTTGTGCAGGTGTTTGGGAACCAACCCTCCCATCTGCAGGTCCCAGGGCTCTGAGTTTGCCAGCCCAGCCTCTCTTTGGAGGTCACTGGGATCTGTCTTTCCAGAGGTCACAGAGCTCTGTGTTTTCCAGCCAAATCTCCCCTCTGGAAGTCACTGGGATCTGTTTTCCAGCCAAGTCTCCCCTCTGGAGGTCACTGGAATCTGTTTTCCAGCCAAGTCTCCCCTCTGGAGGTCACTGGGATCTGTTTTCCAGCCAAACCTCCCCTCTGGCAGGGCTCTGTGCAGCCACAAGGCTCCAACGCTGATACTCGTCCCTCCCAAGCTGCCATGGTGGAGAAGATGTTAATAAATTGTAAAGAATTAAGAGCTCCAAGATGACATTTCTGTGTTTGGATTATTCTTGTCTTATTTTGTGTGTTAATTTAAAAATGTCTGTTCCAGTCCAAGCACTGCACTGCTGTTTGAAGTTGCTTTTTTTCCACTTCAGGGTATTTTTGTAACTGTACAGTAGCAATAAAAGAACAAACTTGGTAGAAAAATCAGTGTGGGAATGTCTTGAAACAAACACCAAGCTGGGAGCCAAAGGGGTTGAAACAACACTCCACAAGCCCTGGATAAGAAGGATTTTCAAGCTCCACAGAGCATCTCAGAGTGGCAGAAGGTGGGAAGTAACAATTCCCAATTCTCTGCACAGGCCTTAATTCCACAGGAATAATGGACCCACCACTGAAGGCCAGAGCCCAGCACTAATTCCAGTGGCTGCAGCCAGGTTACACAGGATTTGGTTCCCATTCTCACCCAGAATTTATAATTCCTTGATGGTTTAAGATCTCTTGGGGACAGAATTCCCTCATTTTCAGCAGGATTCCCTGCGGGTGTGGGAGGTGGTGGCTTTCAGGCAGTCAGGAGGGGATCCCTAGGGATAATTATTTAGGGAAATACACTCTCAGAGTGACAGCCTTCCAGTGGAGATGGGACAACCCAGTTCTTCCCCACAAGGGCATTTTTTGCTGCCTGGTTTTTGTACAAAGTGCCTGAGGGAGGAAAAAACCTTGTGCTTCCTCCTGCAAGAGCAGCCTCCCTCAGGAGCAGAGCAATTCAAGCAGACAGGAGTCAAACACTCATCCAGCCACACCCTGTCCTCACACCTCAGCACTCCCCTTCTCCATCTCAGGCTCATTTTGCTTTATTTTAATTTAAAAAAAACAAACCCAAGCAAACCAGAGCTCTTTGACAGAAAGTGCCACCTGCAGAATATCAGCTTTACACGATCATCACAGCTTGTGGCTCACAGTGTTGATAAACTGCTGCCTCCAGGCTATGGAGCATTTCCATCTTCTTGGAACACTGCTTAGATAAAGATCAGCTGAGAACAAACTTCTTCCCCAGCAAAACAAGAGGAAGAACCAGCAAAAACAAGGATCAGCAGGACCGGAGCAACATTTCCCAGATGTTAAACTGAGATCAGCGGTCACAGGCTCCAGCAGCAAAATCACCAAATTTTGTCCAGGAGGAACTAAATTCCCTTCCCAGGGCCCAGAGGCGGCACATTTCCCCGCGTGGCCGCGGGCAGGACGTTCCTGAAGGTGAGGTTGACCCTGGGGGCCAGCACCCCCCGGCGCGGGGGCAGGCTGTGGTGCCAGTGCACGTTGCTGGGGTGCTCCATGAGCAGCAGGCTGCCGTGGGCCAGGGCCACGCTGATCCTGCCCGCGCCCCGGCGGCGGAACACGAAATCCCGGCAGGCTCCGAAGGACACCGAGGCGATGGGGCTGCGGGGAACCAGCTCCTTCTCGTCGTCCCGGTGCTCCCCGATGTGGTCCAGGCCGTCTTTGTACCTGGCGGTGGAGTCCGCGCTTGGTATTCGTTGCGTTTTCAATGTTGGTTTCATTGTTGTTAATTTAATATTATTAATTTAATGTTATTAATTTAATATGATTAATTATTAATTTAATATTAATTCAATATTAGCTGTGTTTTTATATTATTGTGTAATTATGTATAATATATATACTCGATAATACAGATAATAATATAATATATATAATGTATATTTTATATAAATATTATTGTGTAATTATGTATAATATATATACTCGATAATATAGATAAATATATGTTATATAGTCACACATTATTAATATATATTAATTTTATATTTAATTATATAAAATAGATAAATACATTACATATTATTGAATTAATTTTTACTAGTATATAGATTATTTACTAGTATATAGATATTTTATATATAATTAATTTAATAATTTGATTGTTACATTATTAAATTAATGACTATAAAGATAATAAATTAATTAATTTAATAATAACTAGCTCTGTTAATTAACTCTGTTAATTCCCACCTGTCAGATTAAGCCTTTTTCTGACCCAGAGTTGGGGCAACTGAGAGGCATTTTAAAAACTTTTATTCCATTTTCAGTCTCATGTGAAGGGTGAGACAACACAGGTGTTATAATTCACACCATCACAATCAGAAGTTAATTATCTCCTAATTACATTCTAAGTGTTTATTGGCCTATCAGCTTTTGTCACACCTTGCTGTAAATGCCTGAAAACCAATTATGTAAAATTACCCCTAGTGGGTCCCACTACAATGCATCTTTCACTGTGCTGTTTCTCCAAAGTATTCAGTCTTATTTGCAAGCCTTTAAAACTTGTTTCAGCTCCATTTCTCTCTCACCAATGTCTGTCCTGTTCCATGGCATTTCTAAGTAAACATTTCTTTCAACAGATTTCATTTATTACACACAGATACACACTATGTGTGCCTTCTGTCAAGCTGTGAGAATTCTCCATTTCCCACACCTACCATCAATTACTTACCAAAATAATAATTATTTCCCAATCAAATCAAACCAAACAACTCAAATGCTGCACAAGTGTGAAGAATTTTTTAATTAAGATGGGACCTCTGAATTATTTTTAATGATGCAGTTTATTTTTCTTATATTTTATGTAAGCAGAAGAGTTCAGCTCACATTTTTATAGTTCAGAAAGCTACAAAACTTCTAGTTATAAGGCTTAAGGATTTATTGATTAATAAAACACTGCTATCAAAGATATTTATATTTTTAACTTCAAATATTTTTTCCTATAGACTTAAGCTACAGTGTAAGCTTTCTTAGTTAATTATGAGACACAAACTTATAGTGCTGCATTCTAAACTTCTTGTTTATCTTTCTAACTACTTTTATATTTTCTATAGTTTTAAATACCTAGTTTACACTTAGTCTTACCTAGTTTACCCTTAGTTTACACTTAGCTTCACCTAGTTTAAACCTAGTTTAAACCTAGTTTACACTTAGTTTACACTTAGTTTACACTTAGTTTACACTTAGTTTACACTTAGTTTACACTTAGTTTACACTTAGTTTCACCTAGTTTACACTTAGTTTACACTTAGTTTCACCTAGTTGACCCTTAGTGTCTCTGCTTTAAACCACAAATCCACATTCTTCCTCCTAGCACTTAACTTTGGAAGCCTTTCCTAAGGTCTTAAATCCCGTGTTTAATTCTGAGCTTTAGCTCACAGCCCTAAAGTCCTGAGAGCTGCCTGCATTTCAGATTCCAACATATAAATTGGGGTTTTTTTCCTTTCATTTGAAGGAAAAGCTGCTGGCTGGGAAGGGGCTGTACCTGTTGATGAGGACGAAGTTGAAGGAGTGTCCCGTCTCCGAGGTGACGCGCTCCCGGATCCGCGTCAGCACCGGGATCCAGGGCTTGGGGTGGAACGTGACCCCTGAGTAGGTGTAGGACAAGCCAGGGTCTCCGTAGGTCACCTTCTTCCTGGGAATCTTGTGCCACTTGCCAAACACCTGCAGCTTTGTCGCGTCATCTGCGGGGAAGGAGCAAACCCGGGTTCGTATTCGTGGAAAAACCGCGTGTTTTGTGATTGGCTTTTGGCAATATTAAAATGAATGTTGTATGTGCTGTGCTAGAAAGTTATGCTGTATTAACACTTTAATAGTATGGGAAATGTAGTTTCATAGCTGAAAGGTAATTTTTGTTGTTAAAATAGGAACTATGTATGTGGAATGTTTTCTTTTTAGAAAGGAATGAGGTGCTCGGCTGCAGGACACCTAAATCTTTCAGAGGAAGAGAATTGATCTTTTTTTATCAGGAATTTATCTGTTTTATCAGGAGAAACAAACTTGTTCCCGCCTGGTTCAATCAAAAAGATGCTGCTAGGATTAAGAGAAGAAGTTGATGATGAACAGACAAAATCCTTTATTTGAATGGAATTTATGCATCATGTATGAGATGTATGAATATGTTACAGGCTATCATTTTTAAGGGTTAATCCTCTGTTAATGGGTGTTCTTTTTTGGGCTTGTGTTGCCCAGAAAAAGGTACCTGGACATCTGTAACTGTTTGTTTTTATTGTCTGTACTGTCCTAATCTCAACTGTTCAAATTTTATTACTCTAATTATATTACTATTGTTATAACCATTTTATTACGATTAAACTTTGAAAAATTTTACAAACAAATGATTGGCGTTTTTCACAGTATTGTGAAAAGTATTTCACAGTATTGTGACTGCAGAGTCCAATATTCTCCTGGATCTGCAGCTCCTGGCAATGTCCAACAGGAATGAGGGTGCTCGCGTCAACCCAAAAGCTGCCCTCCCTGTTCCCAGGGTTTGTGTCCCTCTTGTCCTCCCCCTCCAAGGGGATGAGCAGCACCCCGATCACATCCCTCACACGCTGCATCTCCAACGAATTCCACCACCGCTCCAGGATTATCCCTTAACAAACACTTCCAGCTCAGCAAAGCCTCCCAGGGCAGGAATATACCTTCGAAATACTCCACCTCCTTCTCCAGCTCCTGGAAGATCTCGTCCGCCTCGGCCTTGTCGAAGAGGATGCGGTAATCACAGCGGAGCCCCTCGGCGCGGATCTTCCGCGGCGGCGGCCGCTCCGGGCCGGCCTTCTCCAGCCGCGGCCTCTTCCCGCCGCCATCGCCCGGCTGCCCGCGGGGCAGTTTAACCACGAACCTGTCCATGGGCGAACCCGGCACCGGGAGCGCCGCCCGGGAGGAACGGGAGCCGCGATCCCGCGGGAAACGGGAGCACGCAAAGCCACGCCCCCTCTCCCGCTGGCCACGCCCCCCGGCGCACGCGCGCGGTTTTGGCGCCAAATCCGAGTCCCGCCCGTTCCGCGCCGCTGCCGCCCCTCACTCAGCCCCGGCCCGCCGCAGCCATGATCGGGCAGAGGACGCTGCACTCCTTCTTCAGCCCCGCGCCGGCCAAGAAGCGCCCCCGCTCCCCGGAGCCGGGCGGCGATTCTGAGGTAGCGATCGGGGGGCTGAGGGAGCCCGCGGCTCCGGAGGAGGGGAGAGGGGAGGGAGGAGAGGGGTCTGCCGGCGGCACGGGCCTGCCCGGCTCTGTGTGTGTGGGAGGGGGCCTGGGGGCGCTGCCGGCCTTTTCTGAGGGGAGTTGTAGGGGGGGGAACACAATTTCCAAACTCCCGCGCGGCTCCACGCGTGGCTGAGCTGCCAATCAAGCGGCCACGCTCCGCTGCCGCCCAATGAGCGCTGATCCCCTCCGTGACG
This sequence comes from Onychostruthus taczanowskii, assembly GCF_017590055.1. Taxonomy (NCBI): domain Eukaryota; kingdom Metazoa; phylum Chordata; class Aves; order Passeriformes; family Passeridae; genus Onychostruthus; species Onychostruthus taczanowskii. Next base: position 4,106,668 of record NW_024500572.1, read on the forward strand.
TCACTGTTGCTAGGTGAAAACCTCCCCTCCATCCGCGGCGAGCCAATGAGGAAAAGCGAGCGTTTTTCCCGCTGACCAATAGCGAGCGGGCGTTTGTGCTCGCCGCCGTGGGCGGCCAATGGGGGCGCGCTTTGTGTTTTGCCGCGGAACAACCGCGTGCGGCGGGGCCGCCCCTTGGGCGGGACCTTGCGCAGCCATGGCCGGACCTTGCGCAGGCATGGCCGCGCGTTGTTTATCCACGGCCGGTGCCGCGGTGCTGCAGCGCCCCAGGCTGCGCTCCCGCCTCGGGCTGCTCCCCCGCTCCGGGCTGCATTCCCGCTCCGCGCTGCTCCCCCGCCCCAGGCTGCGCCCGCTGCCCTCCCGCACCCTCCGCAGCCACCCCCCTGCCCGCTGCTTCCAGGCGAGCGCCGCCAAGAAGGCGAAGGAAGCCGGCGAGAAAGCGCTGAGCGCGGAGCAGCAGGAGCGCATCCGCCGGAACAAGGAGGCGGCGCGGCAGCTGCTGGCCGAGCGGAACGTGCCCCCGGGCTTCGGCGACAGCTGGCGGCGGCAGCTGGCCGGGGAGTTCTCCAAGCCCTACTTCGTGGAGGTGAGTGAGCAGCATGCCCCGGTCCCCCCGCCCCGAGTCCTCGCTGAGCCCTCGCTGAGTCCCCGCTGCCCCCGCAGCTGATGGCGTTCGTGGCCGAGGAGAGGAAGCGCTACACGGTGTATCCGCCCCCCGAGCAGGTCTTCACCTGGACGCAGACGTGCGACATCTGGGATGTGAGTAGAGTGTGTGGTGTGGGGGTCTCTGAGCTGCTCCCGGGAGTCTGAAACCCTGAAGGTGCGGGGTGGGTGCACAGACACGTTCCTTTAGTGTGTGGTCCCTTAAACTTGGATCCCACGGGGTGTGGATGCTGTTGTTTGGTTCACTTAACTCATAAATCCAGCCTTCCCTTTCATGTCTGATAACAAACTGTGATTTTATTCTTTTATTGCCCTCACAAGCCACAGAACTTCCTCTGATCCTTTTGATCTTTTTTCTGGTGTTAACAGCTTAACCGAGTTCATGATTTTTTTGGTCTTGTACATCTCTTGTTCTTTTAATTGATCAGTAAAGATCAATTAAAAGAACAAGAGATACAAAGGACTGTTATTAAAAGAAAATAAGACAGCACAAGGTAATGTTATTTCCAATAAAACCTGTCAAAAATATCACAGCAAGTGTGGCATAAAGCTGAAATGGGATGAAATTGACTTGGAAAATGACAAGGTGGTTTTTTGTGACTGTGAAAATGTTTGTCTTCTACTCTCAAATTGTATTAGTTAAATTCATTATTTTGGCAGCAAAGCCATAGGGATAGTAATCCTTAATGTTAGGTGGGCTCTGTGCTCTTTAGCAATGAGATATCTGGGATTTAACTTCAGTTTCTTGGAGGGGTTGGTTTGTGGCATTTTTTTGTCTCTATTTTAGGACTAAGATCATTTATAAGCCTTTTTTCCCTCACTCGGGGGAATAATAGTGATTACAAATCAGTGCTAACCAAGGTCTGCTTTCAGGTAAAGGTTGTTATTTTGGGACAAGATCCATACCATGGACCTAAGCAAGCTCACGGGCTCTGTTTCAGTGTCCAGAAACCTGTTCCACCTCCCCCCAGGTAAGAAAATTTGCAAAATCCCTTTTGTTCCTTAATTATTTGCAGTTCTGTGGTGCTCAGGGCTGGGAAAACTGATGTGAAGTGGTTTGCAACTACTTAAATTTGAGTTGTGCATCGCCTGGAAGGATAATTCTGTGCAGTTTGGGTGATACTCTGGATGTAAATTTTAATTTCCAGTCTCATTAAAGCTGCCAGGCAGACACAGAGTCCCTGCTGCCCCGCCTCTGCAAATGGCTTTATTATCTTAAATAATGAGATTAAAATCAATGCTTTTCTTGCCTGCTTCGAGCAATAAGTGGTGCTGCTTGCTCTTGTATTAAAAACCTTCTGCTGGTTTGGTTTGCAGCTTGGAGAATATTTACAAGGAGCTCTCTGAGGACATTGAGGGCTTCACCCACCCTGGCCATGGGGACCTGACGGGCTGGGCCAAGCAAGGTGAGCTCAGAGACACTCAGTGATGTGCCCCCCGTGGAGCAGGAAAGAATCTGATCTAAAAACCAGCCCCGTGGTTGGAAATAATCCACCTGTAGGAGAGAAAATCACTTCTGAGCGCCTTAAAATGAAAATCTGCTTCAACAGCGAAAAAAGAAGTGTGAATCCCAGAATGGTTTGGGTTGGAAAGGAGCTTAAAGCTTATCCAAGGGACACCTTCCACTATCCCAGGTTGCTCAGAGCTCCATCCAGGAGCAGTCCCGGGCTGGATTAACCCTTGTTTCACCCTCTGGATGTGCTTTGTTTGCCAGGGGTGCTCCTGCTCAACGCGGTGCTGACGGTTCGGGCTCACCAGGCCACGTCCCACAAGGAGAGGGGCTGGGAGCAGTTCACAGATGCTGTGGTGTCGTGGCTCAACAAGAACCTGCACGGGCTTGTCTTCATGCTCTGGGGAGCCTATGCCCAGAGGAAAGGCAGCTCCATCGACAGGGTACACCTCCTTCTCCTCAGCCATTCCTTCTCCGTGGTTTTTTCCCTCGTTCTGGTGGACACTAGAGGGCACTTCCCTTACAGAATTGGGAATTTTCCCTGCCTTGAACTCTGTCAGATTGAGTTCTGCTCCAGCTTAGCCTTTGCCAGAATTAAGCAAGAAAAGTGGAGCAAGTGTAAGCTCCTGTTGTCAGCAGTGTCTCGCAAGGACAGAGCTGTTTCTCCTAGCTGAGGGCTCATGAATCAATATGAAATCTGCTGGTGGCATGACAGCAATTGGGAAATGCCAGGGCATTTATGCCTTTGCTTAGTGGGACGGAAGTCTTGGTCCTTGTGGCTGGTTCTTTGGGTCTCAGGCTGGTGCAGGAGGGGGTGTAAGGGGAGATCACACCTGCCCTGGAGCAGGAGGAGCTGGAATGGGGGTAAATCACCTGCCCTGGGGCAGGAGGAGGAGAAATGGGGACACATCACCTGCCCTGGAGCAGGAGGAGCAGGAATGGGAACAAATCACCTGCCCTGGAGCAGGAGGAGGAAGAATGGGGGTAAATCACCTGTCCTGGAGCAGGAGGAGGAAGAATGGGGGTAAATCACACCTGTCCTGGGGCAGGAAGAGCAGGAATGGGGGTAAATCACCTGCCCTGGAGCAGGAATGGGGGTAAATCCCCTGCCCTGGGACAGGAGTTGGGGTAAATCACCTGCCCTGGAGCAAAAGGAGGAGGAATGGGGGTAAATCACCTGCCCTGGGACAGGAGTTGGGGTAAATCACCTGCCCTGGAGCAGGAGGAGGAGGAATGGGGGTAAATCACACCTGCCCTGGAGCAGGAATTGGAGTAAATCACCTGCTCTGGAGCAGGAACAGCCCAAACCCTCCAAATCTAACAAGTGGTTTCCTCTGCTGTCCCCAGAAGCGTCACCACGTCCTGCAGACGGTTCATCCCTCACCCCTCTCTGTCAACAGAGGGTTTTTTGGCTGCCGGCACTTCTCCAAGACTAATGAATTCCTCAAGAAGTCTGGGAAGAAGCCCATCGACTGGAAAGCACTCTGAGCTGGGGCTGAGGCTTGGGAGCAGCCCTGGGCCAGGGCTTGGGGCATTTCTGAGAAACTCCTGCTGACCTGAGAGTTGTTCTTTGGTTGTTGATAATGAACAAATGACCAAACTTTCAGAGGTGGTTACATTTTTGTTTTAAAATGTTTCTTTTTCGACAGCATGTTTGATGGACAGCTCTGCTGCTGGAACAGATCTTAGCCTGGTTTGAAGCAAAAAAAAAAGACCCCAACCACCAGAGTTCTGTATTAATTTGTGCTTGTTGTGGCAGTGGGAATTTATTTTCAGATTCTGGTGAAGGGATGTCAGTTCTTACGAGCTGCTCAGCTTTTGTGCATGCTCTGCTGCCTCCTTCCCAAAAAATCCAGTTTGCCTATTTAGGGGGGAATGGAGCAGTCTCCATGGGAGGAAAAGGCTTTTGGTTTTAGCTTTTTGCTACAGATTTATTACAAAAATGGCTTCTCAAGGCTGTAAAGAAAATACAGGGTCAGGAGTGTCACTTGGTGTATCCATGATCTCAAGATTTTGGGATAAATCCTCCCTTCAGCCACAGGGAGGCTGTGGCCAAGACCCTTGGTAACGCTTTTGAATTTTTTGTTGGCATTTAGACGGGAAAGTCAAAAGGTTTTAGGTTCTTCCTGGGTGTGGAATCACCTGGATGACAGGTGAGCTGTGCTGACCAAGGACCTGGGGGTACTTGATGATGGCAGCAGTAAAGGTTTGTTCATTGACACCTCTCAAATAAGGGACTGATAGTTGCAAATTACTTCAGGTCTTTTTAAGATCTTAAAAGAGGGAACTTTATGCTTTGCCACCTTGGGAGCAAATTAAAGTTTCCACTTACTGTTGGCAATAACTGTTAGTATTTCCAGGACGAAGAGGTGTTGACTTCATGCTCCTGGGTTTCCAGCCCATCTTTGACATTGTAATTCCTTTAATGGAAATGAAAAGCCTTTTTTTTTTTTGGAAATTACACCAGTTTTTATAGAATATCCTTGTAACCCTTCCTCTGGTGTTCTCTCTGAGCTAACACTATCACCAGTGAGTTTACACTGTCTGTGCCCTTGCTGTATATGTTGTTTGCTTGGGTTTTTTTTCCCAGTCTGTTTTTTAAAATAAAAATTACTTTGTTTACATGCTCTTGCACTGATATTTTAACACAGGGAGGGAGGGGGGGGTGGAATGGGGAGTCCCTGTCCCCCCCAGGGAGCCAAACCCAGCAGCATGTCCTTGTCCTCGTCCCTGTGACCAGGCACAGGGCCAGGGCACCTTTGTCCCGCAAGGATCGGGTGTCCCCCTCCCTCCTTCCACCCTCATCTCCCGCAGAAGTTTTCCAGACACGTTAGCAGAGAAATATTTGTGACCATCACGTGTGAGACCCGACTGGAACAGCCCGGGGGGGGGCCCGTGCTTCCCTTGGGGGCGGCCCTGGCACCGCCTGGGCTCCGGCCCGGGGAGCGGGGAGGGACAGATGGACACACGGAGGGACCGCTGACACCGGAGTGACCTGGGAGCCCGGCGTGACCGGCGGGGTCGGGCACGGGGCTGGTAGCCATGGTGAGGGGGCGAGGGCTGAGGGGAGGGTCAGGGGATGAGGGGGTGAGGGCTGAGGGGAAGGTGAGGAGCTGAGCGGGGGCTGAGGGGAAGGTGAGGAGATGAGGAGGCCGTGCCGCTTTTCCCTCACCCCCATGCCCATCTCTGTCGGGGATAATCGACCGCGGTTCGGGGGTCCCGTTCAACCCCCCGCGGTATGAGGGCCGGGCTGGGGGCCGCCATCCTGAGGGTGCTGTGAGGGCCGGGCAGGCGAGGCCGTGTCACCCTCCCCGGCTCCTCACGGAGCAGGGAAAACAGCTCCGGCTGAGGGCGGCCGGCACCGGGCGCTGCGGTGCTGCAGCTCTGGGGACGCGGCCGTGGTTTCAGCGGCACAGCCGTAACCGGGGTGGGTGCTCCGTGTCCCCCAGGGCCCGTGAATGCTGCCGGCTGCGCTGCTCCTGCTCGCTGTGCTGCTGCTCGTTTGGGCTAAAATGTCCAACTCTCGGTGCGAGCAGAAGGAGCCGGAGGAGAGTCCCGCGGGGCTGCCCCCCGCAGCCGGGCCCTCGGCTCAGCCGAGCCCCCCGGGCCGGCAGCCGCCGCCGCGGGCCGGGCGGGCGGGCGCGGAGCAGGAGCAGCTCGCCGTGTACAACCCCGCGGCGCTGCGCCGCCCGGCCCTCGCCAAGTTCGTGCTGGGCTCCTTCGACGACAACTCCTCCGATGATGAGCTGATGGCCACGGCCTTCAGGGTGGGCCGGCGGCGCAGCAGCCTGGCCGGGGTGGCGGGTACGGTCCCCGAGCCCCCCACCGTGAGCGCCATTCTGGAGCCCAGCGCCGGCATCAGGTAGGGATGGCAACCCCCGATGGCCGGAGCGCGGTGGGGAAGGGATGTCCCGGTTAGGGAGGGCGGGTGCTTGTGGTGGGTGCATTGCTGGTGGTAAAATTGGGGGGCACACGTGCTGGTGCTCCTCGGAACCACAAGGTGATGCCCCCAGTCCTGCTCCCTTTGAAGGGGCAGAACCAGTGTCCTTGGCTGTGTGCCAGCAGTGCCACCTGCATGAGAATGGCACGAACCAGGGCAGGGGGTGCCCCCCAAAATCCCTGATTTGGATGTGGGGCAGCTCACTCCCTGCTGGCTGCACCGGGCAGCTCCCATGGGAGCACAGCTGATATCCAGAAGAAACAACTTGGAAGCCAAATGCTGCTGCCTGCCTCCTCCAGCTGCTCTGCTCTGGCTAAAAATAACAAACCTTTGGCTGCAGGGACGTGTTGTGACACTGGACAGCCCGACGGTGGCTGCTCTTGCCACGCTGGGTTTGAGGTGGTGCTGCCAGCAGTATCCCTGTTGCTCTTCCATCCTTCCATAAATAAGGAATTTCCTTATGTCTTGCCTGAGTCACATTGTAGATATGGTTGGTGACCTTTGCAGGACAGGCTTTGCAGGGGGTTTGGGGCTGGGGGAGGATTCATTGGAGTGGCTCTGGGCTCTCTGGGTGGGCTCAGTGACAGCCACCACATTCCCACCACAGGCCCAGCATGTCGGGGCTGAGCCTGGCAAAGAGGAGCCACAGGAAGATGGACTTGCAGCGGGATTTTTCCGTTGCTTCCCCAGCCGAGTTCGTCACCCGCTTTGGGGGCAACCGTGTCATCGAGAAGGTCTGTCCCCACATGCCTCTGCTTGTGCCTGGCAAGGGGATCACTGCTTTTTGCAGGGACATCTTTGAGCACTGCCCAAATGTCCTGTGTCTGCCAGGCTTGGAGCAATAGCAGCCCAGAGCTGTTCATTTCGTGGCTTCACTTGCCCTCATGGGCTGGGAGAGGGAACCCCATGCAGCAGCTTTGCTCAAACGATGGCCAAAATCCCATCCTTGGTTATCCCCAGTGCCAGACATTGGCGATGTTGTTGAGGAGTCTCACGCTCTGCTGGGATGTACAACCAGCTGCATCCTCCCTGCTTTTCTCCACACCCATCCCTCGCCCCTGCGCTGCCATCCCTCGGGGTAGCAAGGACAGGGTTCACCCTGCCACCCCCTGTCCCTGTCCCCCCAGGTCCTCATTGCCAACAATGGCATTGCTGCTGTGAAGTGCATGCGCTCCATCCGCCGCTGGGCCTACGAGATGTTCCGCAACGAGCGCGCCATTCGCTTCGTGGTCATGGTCACCCCCGAGGACCTCAAGGCTAACGCAGGTAATTCCTGAAAATATCCCAAAAAGGAAGTTCCTGACCTGGGGATGAGCTGGAGCAGCCCTTTCCTGCCTGGCATGTGAGGGCTCTGCACAGGCGGGAGTCACACACTTCACTCCTGCGCAGTCAAATCCAGAAGTAAATATTTTTTCCCTGCTCCAACTTCCCCGGGATGGAGGATTTGGGAAGGGGTGCCACTCAGGGATCTGGCTCTCAGCACTCCCCGTGCTCTCTTGCAGAGTACATCAAGATGGCAGATCACTACGTGCCAGTCCCTGGAGGGACGAACAACAACAACTACGCCAACGTGGAGCTGATCGTGGACATTTCCAAACGGATCCCAGTCCAGGTAGTGACCATTTGTGTGTCCCACCTCCTTGCCAAGGGCAGTTCCTGGGCAGAGGGGACACCCCAAAAGGGGGTGATGTCCCTGTGTGCTGAGGAGCTGGGCGTGGTGGGAGATGCCAGCATAGGGGTAACATTCCCACTGCTCCTTCTCCTTGTGCCAGGCGGTGTGGGCTGGCTGGGGACACGCCTCAGAGAACCACAAGCTGCCAGAGCTGCTGCAGAAAAATGGGATAGCTTTCCTAGGTAAGGTCTCAGTGCTTCTCCGTGCTGGGTGTTGGGCTGATGTGTGCACTCACAGTCACTTCCAGGGACACTGCACTGGGAATTCTCCTTTGGTGCCTCTGGCATGCCTGGCCCCGGGATAGCTTTCCTAGGTAAGGTCTCACTGCTTCTCCGTGCTGGGTGTTGGGCTGGTGTGTGCACAGGGACACTGCACTGGGAATTCTCCTTTGGTGCCTCTGGCATGCCTGGCCCATGGAATGGCAGTCCTCAGGCTGGTTTCCTGGGGCATTCCCATGAATCCTGCTGTTTTTTGGGTTTTCCCTGTAATGTTCAGGCTGATGCAGTGTTCACAGAGGAACACTGTGTGGGAGCAGACCTTGTGGGATTCTCAGCCTGAGCTCCCCTTGGAGAAGTCCTGAGCTGAGCACTGGGTTTGAGGAGGTTTCTTTCCTGCCTCCCCAGTCTTTGCAGAAGGCTGATGGGGCTGACTCAGTGATGTAGGGATGGGCTGGTGGGTTGGACACCCCCTCAACCCTTCTCTCCCTCTCCAAAGGTCCCCCCAGTGATGCCATGTGGGCGCTGGGGGACAAAGTCGCCTCCACCATCGTGGCTCAGACCCTGGAGATCCCCACATTGCCATGGAGTGGGAGTGGTGAGTGCCTCCTCACACTCTCCCTGCTCTCCTCTTCCCTCCTCCCTGCCTCCCCTTCCCCCCAAACAAGCACCAGGATTGGGTCCTTGGTCCATCTGGCCACACACATTGGGGACCCCATTGCAGCAGCTGATTTGGGCAGGGGGATTTTGGAGATGGAGTGCCTGGAAACAAGGGAAATTATGGAATCCTCAGCTCCCTGGGCACACCCATCATGCCACCCCAGCTGTGCCACCCTGGTGGTGACCACAGCCCTGGCCATATCTGCAGGTCTGGTGGCTCAGTGGTCTGAGGAGGACCAGAATCATCAGCAGGCCATCAGCATCCCCCTGGAGACGTATGCACAGGGCTGCGTGAAGGACGTGGAGGAAGGCCTGGAGGTAAAGCTGAGCCTGTAGGCAGCTGCTTATTTCCTGCCCACCATGATTCCTCCTCAGAGCCTGCCTGCCCTGGCCCTTCTGGCCTCCCAGCACACACCACACACACACAAGGCTGTGCCAGCAGCAGTTTGTCCCACTGAATGAATGTCACTTGAGATAATCCTGCTCAGGGATGCCTGGAATTGTGTGGGCTGTCAGGGTGGTGTGCTGGGGTCCAAAACACTACAGTCACCCCAGCCCTGACCCTCTCAGGTGGCCATAAAGATCGGCTACCCCCTGATGATCAAGGCAGCAGAAGGTGGCGGGGGCAAAGGCATCCGAAAAGTGGAGACAGCAGAGGAATTTAGTGCCTGTTTCCGGCAGGTGAGAGGTGCCTGGAACCCCTATCCCTGTTGCCGTCCCATCCCGGCAGGGTCCTGCTCCCACCCGGGGCACCTCCCACTTCCTCCATCCTGGGATGAATTTCGGGGGGCGATGCCAGAGCACGACCCTCTCCCCCGCCGCAGGTGCAGGCGGAGGCGCCCGGATCCCCCATTTTCCTGATGCAGCTGGCGCAGCACGCGCGGCACCTGGAGGTGCAGGTCCTGGCAGATGAGTACGGCAACGCCATCTCCCTCTTCAGCCGGGACTGCTCCATCCAGCGCCGCCACCAGAAGATCATCGAGGAGGCACCCGCCACCATCGCTGCCCCCGCTGTCACCGAGATGATGGAGAAAGTGGGTGGCCTAATCTAGGGACAGCACGAGGTTTTAGTGGGAAACTGGGCTGGGTTTACTGGGGTTTTAAGGAGGGGAGAGACCCCTGAGCTGAGCAGGACTCCCTGTCCAGGGTGGTCAGGCACAGGAACAGCTTCCCCATGGAAGCGATCACAGCTCTAAGTGTGCCAGAGTCCAGGGAGCGTTTGGACTTTCAGGCACACGGTGGGGTTTTGGGGATGTCCTCTGCACAAGCAGGAGCTGGATGCCGATCCTGCGAGTCCCTTCCAAGGCAGGATACCCCGTCCTTCCATGACCCAGGTGTTTCCCTCCCGCAGTGCGCTGTCCGCCTGGCCCAGATGGTTGGGTACGTCAGCGCAGGCACCGTGGAGTATCTGTACGGGGAGGACGGGAGCTTCCACTTCCTGGAGCTGAACCCCCGGCTGCAGGTGGAGCACCCGTGCACGGAGATGGTGGCGGACGTGAACCTGCCGGCTGCCCAGCTGCAGGTACCTGCACGCACGGCTCACTCCAGGGGTGTTAGAGGAGGCAGTTTGGGCATTTAGGGAGGAGCACTGGGCTGGAGCCTGGCAGAGGGAAGCTGCCCCATATCCCAGCATGGAAGGTGCAGGTGACAGAGGTGTGGCAGCTTTCCTTCTACTCTGGCTTCCCACTGGGAGCTCTCCATTCAGACTCTCTGTCGGTGTCTCCCTGGCAGCTCAGGCCTTTTGTCTCTCCTGCAGATTGCAATGGGCATCCCCTTGCACAGGATAAAAGACATCCGGGTGCTGTATGGGGAGAGCCCCTGGGGGGACACCCCCATCTGCTTCCACAGCCCCTCCAACCCCCCCGTGCCCAGGGGCCACGTCATTGCTGCCCGGATCACCAGCGAGAACCCCGAGGAGGTGAGCTGGGGTCAGGGTGGGGACAAGGGGACTCTGCCACCTGTGGGGTTGAACTGGGCATGGTCCTCTCCAGCCAGACAATGTTCATGGGATCGGTGCAATCCATGGGGGGTCCCCTTCCCTGTCTTGCTGCATGAGTCTCAATCCTGGTTCCTCCATCTCTGCTCTGTTTTGGCTCAGGGTTTCAAGCCCAGCTCGGGGACGGTGCAGGAGCTGAACTTCCGCAGCAGCAAGAATGTCTGGGGGTACTTCAGCGTGGCAGCAGCTGGGGGACTGCACGAATTTGCTGATTCCCAGTTTGGACACTGCTTCTCATGGGGAGAGAACCGGGAGGAGGCCACCTCGTGAGTGTGGCGGGATGAGTTGGAGGGCGTGTGTCCTTGGGAAGAGTCACAATTGGTGTGTGAGCTGGGGAAGGTGGTTTTTATCTGACAGGACCAGAAAGGTTCTGCTGTGTTAAGCACCTGGCTGTTTGGCCAAAGCCAGAATTTTTTGGACTGTGGTGGTGCTGTGGCTCCAGTTCACCCACCTGATCCTCAAGGACATGTTGAAGTCATCTGCTGAGCATTGCTTAGTGCCTGTGAGCAGCAGTGTCCATCAGGAGCTGAGCAGCAGTTTCATGAACAGGCAGATGGGGCTTGGAGTAACTTGATCTAGTGGAAGGTGTCCCTGCCCATGGCAGGGGGTGGAACAAGAGAATTTTTAAGGTCACTTCCAACCCAAACCATGCAGTGATTCTACTCTATTAAGTTGCTGGGGGCTCAGGACCTAATCATCTCAGGAGCTCATTGCCCTACGCCCTGAAGCTCCCCAGTTCCCTCTGCTGGGAGCCAAGTGCCACCTTCTCAGTCATTAATGAAGGGCTTTTCTCCCTAAAAGGAACATGGTGGTGGCCCTGAAGGAGCTGTCTATCCGTGGGGATTTCCGGACCACGGTGGAGTACCTGATCAAGCTGCTGGAGACAGAGAGCTTCCAGAACAACGAGATACACACAGGCTGGCTGGACCACCTGATTGCTGAGAAAGTGCAGGTGGGGGTGATGCCCTGGGGTCACCACTTCCCTCCCTTGGGGTAAGACCCAAACTCTGTCATTTTTGCCCCCACAGGCAGAGAAGCCAGACACCATGCTGGGGGTTGTCTGTGGTGCCCTGAACGTGGCAGATGCTGCTTTCAGAACGTGCATGACTGACTTCCTGCACACGCTGGAGAGGTGCGGAGTGGGGCCTGCCCAGGAGGAGTTCAGTCATGTGGGAGGCACCTTCCACCAGATCAGGTTGCTCCAAGCCTCATACAACCTGGCCTTGAGCAGTTCCAGGATTGGGGCAGCCACAATGGAGACCTGAATGTTGTTTTTCTGGGACATCTTCCTCCCAGTTTTGCTTTACAAATTTAGTGACAGTAGCGCTGTGACAGGCAGGGCCAGGGGTATCTGGATCCTCAGCTATCACTTTGTCTGGACAGGAAAGGCTTCCCTTGGCTGGGAAAACAGCTTTCAAGGGGAAGTGGCTTGGCTGTGCAGTTTGCTTTTGTTGTTGAATATCAAGGTTATTCCTCCAGCCTTGGAGGACTCCCAGGGCTCTCCCATGTGCCTTATCTGAGTGTTTTCCCAGTGCCTGGCCTCCCTCCAGATCTGGCTGTGCATGGTACTCATGTGGGTCACTTAAAGCTGACAGTTGTCCCCTCTGGTTACCATTGTGCTCTCCCACCAGGACTGGGAGCACTGCTGACATCCCACACGCTTGGAGAGGCAGGGAATGCTCTGGGGCCTGATCCCTCCATTGTGTTTCAGGGGCCAGGTGCTGCCAGCAGCCTCTCTGCTGAACATTGTCGATGTGGAGCTCCTCTATGAGGGAGTGAAGTACATTCTGCAGGTGAGGGCAGGGCTGTGCTCCCCCCAAACCAGCCACAGTGCTTCTCAAGGGGTCAGGGACGTGCTTCCGTCCCAGGGGAGAAAACTGAAATAGATACAAAGCTGTCCTTTAAAAATGGGCAACACAAAAATGAGGTCAATAACCTCATAACCTTAATAACCTCGTTTTGACCTGACAGACATTTTCATACACCCTGTTGCCCTGAGTTTATTAAGGGACTTCATTTTCTTGCTTTTAAACCAAATTAGTTGGACTTCATGCAAAAGTCCTTACTCATGATGAAAGTGGCAGGTGAACCATGTGTTGCACCAGTTCTGGGCTGTGAGTTAAACCAGCTCTGGCACCGGCTGTGAGTTAAACCAGCTCTGGGCTGTGAGTTGAGTTAAACCAGTTCTGGGCTGTGAGTTAAACCAGCTCTGGCCTGTGCTGTGAGTTAAACCAGCTCTGGGCTGTGAGTTAAACCAGCTCTGGGCAGAGTTGAACAGCTCCTTGGTGCAGCCTGAGGTTATGCCTCCTGCCTTCCCATCACATCCCCATCCCGTGGCAGCAGCCATTGCACTGAGCGTGGGGAGGTGCCCCCCCAGCCCCCTGCCTGGCTGTTCAGTGTGTTTTGGGGTTGCAATGAGGGTGTCCTCTGCTCACAGGTGGCCCGCCAGTCACTGACCACCTACGTGGTCATCATGAACCGCACGCACATCGAGATCGACGTGCACCGGCTCAACGATGGGGGCCTGCTGCTCTCCTACGACGGCTGCAGCTACACCACCTACATGAAAGAGGAGATCGACAGGTGCCCTCTGCCAGGGCCCCCATCCCCCCTCCCCGATGGCCACCAGCTGGCTGGTGACACCTTTCCCTCTCCCGTAGGTACCGGATCACCATCGGCAACAAAACGTGCACCTTCGAGAAGGAGAAGGACCCGACGGTGTTGCGCTCGCCCTGCGCGGGGAAGCTGCTGCAGTACATGGTGGAGGACGGCGGCCACGTGGACGAGGGGAAGGTTTATGCAGAGATCGAGGTGAGCTTTGCAGAAGAGCTGAAGGAGCAACATTTTTGGTGCTGCTGGGCTCGGTGACCGTGTCCCTTCCTCGCCAGGTGATGAAGATCATCATGACGCTGGCGGTGGAGGAGGCGGGCCAGCTGCACTACGTCAAGCGGCCCGGAGCGCTGCTGGAGGCTGGCTGTGTCATCGCCCGCCTCCAACTTGATGATCCCTCCAAAGTGAAGCCTGTGAGTCTCCTAGGGGCTGCCATCCCCTCCTGCCAGCTCCCAGGTGGCATCCTAGGAATGCTCCCTAGGGCACAAAATGGAGGAGCTGCCCTGATGTGGTGACACAGTGAAGGTCATGCCATGTCCTTGGGCTGTCTGGGTTCAAGTACTGCTCCACATGGATTGCTCTGCTTCCTCGGTGTGCAGGAGCTCACATGCACTAAAAAAGTGCATTTATATATAGCACAGTTTTTCCATGTTATTTTCATGATGAGACACTGGCAGATCCACTATGCTCAATGTCAGGTGCTTCCTCTGTATCTGACCCAAAGCAGGGGTTGTGCTGGTTCCTCTGGGGCACCTTCAGCTCTCAGGAGCTTTGTCCCTGTCAACAACAGTTCAGCCCTCCTCCCTCTTCCCTCTCCAGGCACAGCCATTCACAGGGCAGCTCCCAGCCCAGCAGACCCTCCCCATCACTGGTGAGAAGCAGCACCAGGTTCTACGCAACGTTCTGGACAACCTGACCAATGTCATGAACGGCTACTGCCTGCCAGAGCCCTACTTCAAGACCAAGGTGGGTGCCAGGCACCAGGTGTTCCACCCAGTTGCCATGAGGGAAAATCCAGCAGCATCACCTTCTGCTCCTGCAGGTGAAGGAATGGGTGGCACAGCTGATGAAGACCCTGAGGGACCCTGCCCTTCCCCTGCTGGAGCTGCAGGAGATCATGACGAGCATTTCGGGACGAATCCCGCTGGCTGTGGAGAAGTCCATCCGGAAGGTGATGGCGCAGTACGCCAGCAACATCACCTCCGTGCTCTGCCGCTTCCCCAGCCAACAGGTGAGTGGCAGAGGGGGCTCACATCCTCTTCACTGGAGCCAGCTCGGAGCTCCTGCCTCAATTTGTGCTGCCAAGATTTTATAACAAATAAAATGAGTGAGGGAAATATGTGGAGATTTATATTTTCTCTGTGTGCTTGGTTTTATACGTGTATTTGCTTCTATGTGTGCCTTTCTTTTTGATATTCACTTGTCACTTTGCATTTTTCACTTTGGAAAAAAAAACCAAACAAGGGAAAAGCTCTGGGTGGAGTAAGCAAAGGGGGAGCTGGCAGCCTGGTGCCCCTGAGCCACCCTGAACCCTGTCCCCTCTCCCCACAGATTGCCAATGTGCTGGACACCCACGCAGCCACGCTGCAGAGGAAGGCTGAGCGGGAGGTCTTCTTCATGAACACACAGAGCCTGGTGCAGCTGGTACAGAGGTGAGCCCTGTGCTGTCTGTCACCCCCCTGTTCCTCCACAGCCACCTCCTCACAGCATGATGGCCTCTTTGCTCCTCAGGTACCGCAGTGGCATCCGGGGCTACATGAAGGCAGTGGTGCTGGACCTGCTCAGGCGCTACCTGCAAGTGGAGACACAGTTCCAGCATGGTGAGGGCTCGGGGCTCTGGGGGAGCTGCAGGGCTCTCTGGAGGAGCTGCAGGGCTCACCAGACCCTGCCCCACAGCTCACTACGACAAGTGTGTCATCAGCCTGCGGGAGCAATGCAAACCCAACATGACCCCCGTGCTGGAGAGCATCTTCTCCCATGCCCAGGTGGCCAAGAAGAACCAGCTGGTGATCATGTTAATTGTGAGTACAGCCTGTGCCTGAGACTCCAGGAGAAAAGGCTGGTGGCAGGGAAGAGTCAAGGCAGCTCCACGTCACTTGAAGTGTCCATTCCTGCCTTATTATTGCTTTATTTTAATTATCTCCCCTCTTTGGTGTTGTGTGACTATGGTTGGGTCAAAGAGAGCCCATTTTAGTGCCTTGGGTCTTGTCCCCTTTGGCTGCATAGGGCTGGGGTGCAGGGTGAAGCCATCCCACAGAGTGAGGAGCCTGAGCTGAGCCATGGTGGTTGTGACATTGCAGGACCAGCTGTGTGGCCGTGACCCCACGCTGACAGATGAGCTGACGACCATCCTCCATGAGCTGACACAGCTCAGCAAGACCGAGCACTCCAAAGTGGCACTGAGAGCCCGGCAGGTCAGCCAGCACCATGCAGTGCCATCCCATTCCTGTCCCCATCCCTGTCCCCCATGCTCCCATCTCCTCTCTCCCCTGGCAGGTGCTCATTGCCTCTCACATGCCCTCCTATGAGCTGCGGCACAACCAGGTTGAGTCCATCTTCATCTCTGCTATCGACATGTATGGACATGAGTACTGCCCTGAGAACCTGAAGGTTGGGAATTGCACATTTTTCCAAAGGGAGTTTGGGTGGCTTTGGAGAGGGGGGTCTGCAAGGGATTTAGTCTTAAAAACAGCTAAAAATCACTCAAAGCCCTGCTGTAGTGGCTGTGTGGAGCAGGGGAGGGGGTGCACTCCAGTGCTGCCAGTTCCTATCTATTGCTCCATGTTCCATTTAGCAGAGAACAGATGTGTGGACTCATGTCTGGCTCTAGTGGTTTCCCCATGGTGGGCTTAGTGTTCCACCCTGGTGACCAGTCCTGCACAGCTCCACACTGAGGTACCCCCTAAATGGAGCAGGGAGGTCTCACTTCATCCTTGCCCTAAATTTTGCTTTCTTCCCACAGAAACTGATTCTGTCAGAAACCTCCATTTTTGATGTGCTTCCCGTGTTCTTCTACCACACCAACAAGGTGGTGCGCATGGCAGCGCTGGAGGTGAGGCCTGGGGGGCACAGAGGGGGCCTGAGGGTGGCTCAGGGGTGGCAGGGGCAAGGTGGTACCTCCTGTGTCCCCTCACAGGTGTACGTGCGGCGGGGGTACATCGCCTATGAGCTGCACAGCCTGCAGCACCAGCAGCTCTCTGATGGCACCTGCCTCGTGGAGTTCCAGTTCATGCTGCCCTCCTCCCACCCCAACAGGTACAGGGGTCCCTCCCACACACCTGTCCCACTCCCCTGGACATGGTTCTTTTCACAAAGCTATGGGGTTTGTATCATCCTCTCTGTGCAAAGCAGGAGCTGCCATCATGCTGTCCTGTTGCCAGTGGAGCAGGATGAGCCCTCTGCAGGTCAAGGTCCCCTGTGGGAGCTGTGTGGTCCCACATGGTGCCTCCCCCAGGGCTGACACTTGCTCCCCATGGCAGGGTGTCCGTCCCTATCAGCATCTCCAACCCTGACCTGGCCCGGCACAGCACTGAGCTCTTCATGGACAGCGGCTTCTCCCCCACGAGCCAGAGGATGGGAGTCATGGTGGCCTTCCGCAGATTTGAGGACTTCACAAGGTGAGGGTGCAGGGACACGCCTGGCCAGTGTTTGTGCATTTTGGGTACCACTGCAGTCATTGGAGAGCAAAATGGGGTGGAAGAGCCACAGCTGGGGGTAGGTGGGTGGTGCTAGAGGCAGCTCCAGTTCCCACCACAGCTGCAGACTGGGTATTCTCAGTAGGACACTTACCTTGTGGGGACATGAGGAACATGGGGAAAGCTTACATGGCACAGGCTTAAACCCCTCTGAACATTAACGCAGCAGAGCTCAGAGCTGCATTTCATGAGTTGTGGGTTTGCCATGGATTGGTGGGGCCATTGTGCTGGTACCTGTGTCCCTGTCACACTGTCACAGTGGGTTCCTAGTGCTGTCCCTTCAGGCAGGGGGTGGGCACAATGTGCTGGCTTGTGACCCCATCCCTGCTGTTTGGGCAGGAACTTCGATGAAGTGATCTCGTGCTTTGCCAACTCCTCGTCGGACAGCGGGCTCCTCAGTGATGCACAGGCCACCACCTACGATGAGGAGGACACCAAGGTGGGCATGAAGCTGCTGATACCCCCAGGTGGTGCTGGGACAGCACTGATGCTGCTGGCCAGGGTTGACTGTAGGGTTTTGTTGCCAGAACATCCGTGAGGAGCCAATCCACATCCTCAACATCGCGCTCTGCTCAGCTGACCACATGGAAGATGAGAAGCTGGTGCCCATCTTCAGAGCCTTTGCCCAGTCCAAGGTCTGTCGCTGGGGCTGGACCCCCTTTTTGTAAACCCTGCAAGCCAGAGCATTGTACCCCAAGACACTGCCTCCTCTCCATGCAGTGCCCCCCAAAATGCTGCAGTTCAGGTTTCCTTTGCTGCCTTGGTGAAGATGTTTAAGCTCTCTTAACTGGTGGCATCTTCTGTTTCTGTGTAGAAAAATATCCTCGTTGAACGTGGTCTCCGGAGAATCACATTCCTCATTGCTCAGCAGGTGAGTGCTACTGAGATTCTGACATCTATAAATAGCTTACAGACACAGCACTGAGTGATGGATGGACCCACTGTGCTTTAGGAGCTGGCAATTAATTAATGAGCAATTCAATGAGTGATTAATCTCCTGTGTCATCCTTTATCCTGCTCATGTTTCCAGTAACGTGGTTCCTGCAGAGCCACTCCATAGCTTTAAGCTGCCTTAGAAGCCATCACAGAGTAAAAGCCCAGAGTGGTTTGCATGGGAAGGGATCTTAAAGTTCATCCTCCCTGTTCCACTCCCTGCTATGGGGTGGAACTCTCCACTGTCCCAGGTTTCTCCAAGCCCTTTCCAATGTGGTCTTGGACACTTCCAGGGATGAGGCAGCCGCAGCTTCTCTGAGCAGCCTGTGCCAAGGGCTCACCTCCCTCACAGGGAACAATTTCTTCCTAAAATCCAATCTAATCAATCCCTCCCAGCCCTTTTCCCTTTGGGGGAGAACAAAGCCTGCAAGTTTTTTTTCTTTTTAATGGAGAATCAGAACAATCCTCTGTGGACCAGGTCTATTCATGTTGTCTTCTCTCTCCCTTTTGCTGCAGAGAGAATTCCCAAAGTTCTTCACGTTCAGAGCCAGGGACGAGGTAAGATCCCGTGGGAGCAGTGCTGGTGCGGTGCCTTCCACCTGGAGGCTCACGGCTGTGCCTGGCAGTTCGCAGAGGATCGGATCTACCGGCACCTGGAGCCGGCGCTCGCCTTCCAGCTGGAGCTGAGCCGCATGCGCAACTTCGACCTGATGGCCATCCCCTGTGCCAACCACAAGATGCACCTGTACCTGGGGGCTGCCAAGGTTCAGGCGGGCACCGAGGCCACCGACTACCGCTTCTTCATCCGCGCCATCGTGCGCCACTCCGACCTCATCACCAAGGCACGGTGGCGCCGGGGCGCCCGGGGGCGCAGTGAGGGTGCAGGGGTGGCCTGGCCCCTGCTGAGCCACCTGCTCCATCACAGGAGGCTTCCTTCGAGTACCTGCAGAACGAGGGCGAGCGGCTGCTCCTGGAGGCCATGGATGAGCTGGAGGTGGCCTTCAACAACACCAACGTGCGCACGGACTGCAACCACATCTTCCTCAACTTCGTGCCCACTGTCATCATGGACCCGTCCAAGGTGTGTTGCTTGGGGTCCTGCTTCCTCTGTCCTGGAAAAGTTCCTCTGTCATCTCCTATGCTCATGACCACTGCACAGATGGGCAGCCACCCCTCACCGTCCCTCCCTGTCCCCAGTGCAGAGGGTGGATATCAGCACCAGGCCCAGCCAGGAGGCATGGAGAGACAGAAGGGGCTCACCCAATGCAAATCCAAAATGGCTGTTTGGGGTGGACATGCAATAGGGCTGCTCCAGCCTTGGCATCCTGTGCTCAGTGTTGTCCCTGGGGTCACCAGCTCTCCTGTGTGCCATCCCCTGTGCAGATCGAGGAGTCGGTGCGCTCCATGGTGATGCGCTACGGCAGCCGCCTCTGGAAGCTGCGGGTGCTGCAGGCTGAGGTGAAGATCAACATCCGCCTGACACCCACTACCACCACCGCCATCCCCATCCGCCTCTTCCTCACCAATGAGTCTGGATATTACCTGGACATCAGCCTCTACAAGGAAGTGAGGGACCCCAGCACTGGCAGCGTGAGTAACCTCAGTGGTGACTGCAGGAACCCAGCCATGGCTGCCTGAGTGCTGCCAGCTCCAGGAGAGCTTTGTGGGGGCTTCTGCAAAACTCCTTGTGAACCTGCAGTGCTGGTCTGCTCAGAGCCCCCAGACTTCCAACAGCATTCCCACAGCTGGGTTGGTTTCATCCCATCTGTCTGCATCCAGTTGGGTTCCTTGGGGTGGTGCTTTATTCAAAATGTGCTCAGCTGCATCCCAGTTGGGTTCCTTGGGTTGATGCTGGTGTGGAACTGGGCAATTTTGAACGTTGGAGTTGAAGGTCAGTGTTAGGGTGTCACTAGTACTGGCAGCACATCAGTGTGACAGTCCCCTCAATAGTAAAAAAATTGGTGGAAAATCACCTTGACCAAGCAGGGCTCAGCAAAGCTCCAGAAAAAGCCACCACGACATCCAGGGAAGGCAACCAATGCTCTGCTCTCCTTTCCAGATCATGTTCCAGTCGTATGGGGACAAGCAGGGGCCGCAGCATGGGATGCTCATCAACACCCCCTATGTCACCAAGGACCTGCTTCAGGCCAAGCGGTTCCAGGCACAGTCCTTGGGCACCACCTACGTGTATGACTTCCCAGAGATGATCAGGCAGGTGAGTCTGGCTGAGCAGAAAGAGGCTCCAAATTACTGCATTTGGTCTTCGCCCCCACCCTCCCCAAATATTCCCACCTAAGGAAAAGGTCCCTCTCCTCGGGCTGTCAAATGAGAAAACAAAAAGAGCCCAAGCGCCCACATTTTTGGTTATATGAGACATTTCTAAATCAATTCCTAGCTCTTGGAATTCCTGAAACTAGATGGTCTTTAAGGTCTCTTCCAAGCCAAACCCTTCCAACCAACGTGCTGTGTCTCCACAGGCTCTCTTCAAGCTGTGGGGCTCCTCGGACCTGTATCCCAAGGACATCTTGACCTACACTGAGCTGGTCCTGGACTCTCAGGGGCACCTTGTGCAGATGAACAGGGTCCCTGGAGGGAATGAGGTAGCAGGGAATGATTCAGAATTGGGCAGAGGAAGCAGGTGGGAATGGCTGGTGGCTTAGTCTGGCTGTGTTTAAAGCTTGGAAGATGCTCCTCAACCATTTTGTCTGTTGCTTAATGCCACTGCAGCTCAGCCGCGGTGTCTCTTGGACGTGGCACTCAGTGCTCTGTTCTAGTTGACAAGGTGGTGATCGGTCAAGCATTGGACTCAATGATCTTGGAGGTCTTTTCCAACCTGGTTAATTCTGTGATTCTGTAAATGATTCTGTGACTCTGTGATTCTCTGAAGATTCTTCCCTGTAACCTTGTGCTGTTTCGAGGCAGGTGGGGATGGTTGCTTTCAAAATGAAGCTGAAGACCCCCGAGTACCCCAAAGGCCGGGACATTGTGCTCATCTGCAACGACATCACACACAAGATTGGCTCCTTTGGGCCTGAGGAGGACCTGGTGTTCCTGAGGGCCTCGGAGCTGGCACGGGCTGAGGGCATCCCCCGCATCTACATCGCTGCCAACAGCGGCGCCCGCATCGGCTTCGCTGATGAGATCAAGCACATGTTCCAGGTGGCCTGGTTGGACCCAGCTGAGCCCTACAAGGTGTGTGGGCACCTCCCCTCCTGCAGCACAGGAAACAGCAGAGGGTCTAGCTGGGGAAGGGATGAGCAGAGCTAAACTGGAATGTCAAGTTTTGGG
Organism: Onychostruthus taczanowskii; assembly: GCF_017590055.1. Taxonomy (NCBI): domain Eukaryota; kingdom Metazoa; phylum Chordata; class Aves; order Passeriformes; family Passeridae; genus Onychostruthus; species Onychostruthus taczanowskii. Next base: position 4,127,790 of record NW_024500572.1, read on the forward strand.
ATTAGAGCAGGGATTGAGGCCATGCCTGCACCCAGCACCATGGGGTTGGTTCCTTTGGCTTCTCCCAGGTGGTGGAGGTGAAGATTCCAGTGCTGGCATGGCTGTTCTGTCCAGCTCTGGTCCCTGAGCTGCTGCACAGCATGGTTTGAGAAAGGGCCATGTCCCACGTGAGCATATGTGTGGGGCGCTCCACAACTCATCCTTCTCCTCTTTCCTTGCAGGGGTTCAGGTACCTGTACCTAACTCCCCAGGACTACACGAGGATCAGCACCATGAACTCGGTGCGCTGTGAGCATGTGGAGGAAGGTGGAGAGTCCAGGTGAGTCCCATATCCCATGAGACACATGGAGCCACCCCAAGCTCTGCCCTACACCCCACCAGGGTGCACCTCCCACCTCAGCATCCTGCCAGGCACATCATGCAGGTGAGTGCTTCCCAAACCACGGCTGCACTTTCCCTGCAGGTATGTCCTGCTGGACATCATTGGGAAGGACAATGGATTTGGGGTGGAAAACCTGAGAGCTGCTGGTACCATTGCTGGGGAGTCCTCCCGTGCCTATGATGAAATAGTGACCATCAGCATGGTACAGTGGGGCCCTTCTCCTCTCTGCTCCTTCCCTCTCTCCTGCTGACTCTTAAAGTCACCATGGGAGGGGTAACAGGATGCAACAAGCCCTTCACAGCATCCTTCTCCAGGTCTGTGCTGCAGCCCCAGTGACCCCACGTGTCCCTTTGTGTGTGCCCAGGTGACCTGTCGTGCCATCGGGATCGGTGCCTACCTGGTGAGGCTGGGCCAGCGTGTCATCCAGGTGGAGAACTCCCACATCATCCTCACCGGTGTCACGGCTCTCAACAAGGTACCAAGCTCTGGCTGCATGTCCTCCATGGCACTGTCCTTCTCACCACTACCTGTGTGGGCTCCTTCCCTGTCCCATGGAACATCAGCCTGGACAGAGGTGGAGATTCAGCCAAAGCCCAGAGAGAATTTGCCTGTGCAGAGGTTTGGGTTGACAGAGCAAGGGAGCAGCTCCTGTGTCAGCAGAGCCCCGTGTGTTTTCCTTGGGAACTCTGTCTAGGTGCTGGGACGGGAGGTTTACACATCCAACAACCAGCTGGGAGGAGTGCAGATCATGCACAACAATGGCGTTTCCCATGTCACTGTCCCAGATGACTTTGAGGGGGTCTACACCATCCTGCAGTGGCTCTCATACATACCCAAGGTAGGAGGGTGCTGCAGGGTGGAGGTGGGGGATGTCACCCATACCTGGCTGGTGACCTGCCCTTGGGGTCTGCCTTACAGGATAACCAGAGCCCAGTACCTGTCACTGCCATAAGTGACCCCATTGAAAGAGAAATTGATTTTGTCCCTTCCAAAGTCCCCTATGACCCCAGGTGGATGCTGGCAGGGAGACCCCATCCAAGTAAGTGAGAACAGCCCAAGGCCTGTGCAGCTCTGCTCCCAAATGCATCCTGTAGGTGCAGAAGATGCTCTTGGCTGTGGGTTGGTGCTCAGGAACCCTTCAGTGCTTGCCCTTGCACCACTCCATGTTTTCCTGTGCTCTGCAGCTCTCAAAGGGACCTGGCAGAGTGGCTTCTTCGACCAGGGCAGCTTCATGGAGATCATGAAGCCGTGGGCTCAGACCGTGGTGGTCGGCAGAGCGAGGTACTGCCAGGAGCAGGGGATGGAGCTGGGATCCTGCATGTGTGGCCTCTCACTTTCAAGCCCTGGCTGTGTCACTGCTTTTGGGATGGTGGAGAGGGAGCAGCTCTCTGGTGGGGCTGGGGTGGAGGAGAACTGGCCTTGCTGAGCCCAGCCTGCCCTGCCACAGGCTGGGAGGTCTCCCCGTGGGCGTCATTGCTGTTGAGACCCGCACCGTGGAGGTGACAATACCTGCTGACCCTGCCAACCTGGACTCAGAGGCAAAGGTGAGTGGGGTACAGCTGGGGCCAGGTGGCATCTGAGAGGAGCTGGAGGGAAGGGAGGAGTAATAGTTCAGCATGATCCTTGGGCATGATTTTCCTTAATTCAGGTGAAATCAAGGGTGCCAGGGTAGTTTGTTTTCTTCCAGCTGTTTCATGCGGCATGCCAGGAAGTACTGGCACAGTCTCAGCTGCTCACTGTCTTTTCCAGATAATCCAGCAGGCTGGACAGGTCTGGTTCCCAGACTCTGCTTTTAAAACAGCCCAGGCCATTCGGGACTTCAACCGGGAACACCTCCCACTGATGATCTTTGCCAACTGGAGAGGCTTCTCCAGCGGCATGAAAGGTACCTGTGCTTGGGATGCACACACAATGGGAACGTGGTGGGACAAACTTCTGTCACCCCTGCCACCACACAGGGTCCTGGGATGGCCCAGGCTACCAGGGTATGCACCACTCTGGGATGTGGGGTTGCGTTGGGCTGTGGAGGTCATGGGATGTCGCAGGGCAGAGATCCCAGGGGTTGGTGGCTTCCTGCTGGCTGGTTTTGCAGGATGCTTTGTCTCTCCAGTAAGAGAAGGTGTCTTTGGGCAGCTGGGAGGAGGCTGGGGCAGTGACAACTGGGACACGCAGCCCCTGAGTCCCTTTGGCTTTCAGACATGTACGACCAGATGCTGAAGTTCGGCGCCTTTATCGTGGACAGCCTGCGGGACTTCAAGCAGCCTGTCCTGGTGTACATCCCCCCTCACGCCGAGCTGCGCGGCGGCTCCTGGGTGGTCATCGACTCCACCATCAACCCCCTGCACGTGGAGCTCTACGCTGACAAGGAGAGCAGGTCAGCATCCTGAACACCTGTGTGTGTCATCCAAAATACCTGGGTGTGTCAGCAGCCTGGGATTTATTCTCCCCTGCACACCAGTCCTTGCTTTACCAAACTTCCATTCCAGGGGAGGCATTTTGGAGCCTGGAGGAACAGTGGAGATTAAGTTCAGAAAGAAGGATTTGGTGAAGACCATGAGAAGGATCGATACAGTTTATGCTGGGATTGTTGAACAGTTGGGTAAGGAAAGGGAGTTTGGGGTTGTGGACATTGGTGGTGGTAAGTTAAACATGAAGCTCAAGCACTTTGGTGGCAACCACCAGGAGTCCTTTAGTGTCCTGGGAAGACTTTTATGTCTTTTCTGTTAGTGGAGCTGAGAGGATGTGGTGGTACTTTAGAACACCTGGTATCTCCTGGGAGCTCTGTCAATGGGTTAAATGGGGCTGGGGTCTTCTCCCATGCTTTGAGATGAAGGATGGCCATGGCCACATTGAATTGGTTCCTGATGGATTGGGAGTTCCTTTCCCCCATGTCCCTCCAGCCTGCAACATGGTCCCACAAAGTCCTTGCAAATGCCATCTCCCCTGTCATGCAGCAGGCACTGAGTGTGGTGTGACCTCTTTGTGGCCATGTGTGGCTCTGGTGTCAGTGTGCCAAGGAAAGAGCTGTGGCACTGGGCGTGATGGCTGATGTGGGAGCACAGAGAGGACGCCCTGGTGGCACCACCGGGGGGCTGCTCAGCCCGCTGTGTCCCGCAGGGTCCCCCGAGCTGTCGGAGGCGCAGCGCAAGCAGCTGGAGAAGCAGCAGAAGGCGCGGGAGGAGCTGCTGCTGCCCGTGTACCACCAGGTGGCCGTGCGCTTCGCAGACCTGCACGACACCCCGGGCCGCATGCAGGAGAAAGGGGTCATCACGGTGAGCCGGGCACCGGGGAGGGGCTCCGAGGTGACAGGCAAAGGTTGAGGGGGAAATCCCTTCCCTGTGACATCCCTGCCCTCCATCCCGTCGGAGCTGGGAGCGAGGAGCCGCCGGCAAACCCGGGCTGTGCTCCGGTTTCCGCAGGACATCCTGGAGTGGAAGAGCGCCCGCTCCTTCCTCTACTGGAGGCTGCGGCGGCTGCTGCTGGAGGAGATGGTGAAGGGGGAGGTGCTGAAGGCCAACAGCGAGCTCAGCCACATCCACATCCAGTCCATGCTGCGGCGCTGGTTCATGGAGACAGAAGGAGCTGAGAAGGTACCCCCAGCCCCGGCTTCCTGGAGAGGGCATCCCGAGGGATCTCACCTCAATCTCCCACCATTCAGAGGTTTCAGTTGTGTTTCAGTGTGTGATGGCAGTGTGTGAGGATGGGCAGTGAAAAAGCCCTGGGCTGGGGCTGGCTCTTCAAATCAGCTGACTCCAGTTGGGTACTCATGCTCAGCGATGGCAAAATGGTCCCCAAATAAACATTTTTTACCATGACAGGGCTTCCCAGGGCAAAAGTGGAGTTTTTAGCATTTGGGGTGCTCTCAAATGACACAGGTGTTGCTGTGCCTGCCTCAGGAAGCAGGACATGCAAAGGAACCATGTTTTACCTTTTTGCTTTTTAAATGGTTTGCAAATAGGTGCAGGACAGGGAAGAAAAATCCCATGGCCTGGATTTGAGGCTCCAGGAGGAAGGGGGGGCTCGGGCTCTGCAGGCAGCAGGACCCCCTTGCTCACAATGCTGCTTTCTCCAGGGCTACCTCTGGGACAACAACCAGGTGGTGGTGGAGTGGCTGGAGAAGCACATGCAGGAGGAGGATGGCACCCAGTCAGCCATCAGGGAGAACATCAAGTACCTGAAGCGGGACTACATCCTGAAGCACATCCGGAGGTGAGTGCCTGTGGGAGCTGGGATGAGAAGGAGGTCCCTGGGATGGGAACAGCAGGTGGTGGAGACCAGGCAGTTCTCACTTTAGCCTCTCAGGAAACCTCTCTCTGCCCTGTGCCTTGCAGCTTGCTCCAGGCCAACCCCGAGCTGACCATGGACTGCATCGTGCAGATGGCTCAGCACATCACTGGGCCACAGAAGGCCCAGGTCGCCCATCTCCTGTCCAGGGTGGACACTGATGACCCCTCCTGAGCTGGGCAATCACCATGGGGTAGGAGAAGCTCCAGGACACAGCCAGACCTCACCTGCCCACCTGGTTCCTCAGCCCTTGAACTGAAGCCTTGGACTCTTGCTCATGTGCCTAAATAAAGGACACCAGTGCTTTTAAGTATTTTAAGCCGTGGAGATGGTCTTGCCATCCATGCAGAATTCTCTCTGGCACTGGGGGTGCTGCCAGAGGGGCAGCTTGGCAGAAGATGAACTTGTCCCGAGCCAAGCCTGGAATCTGGACCTGGTGCAGAATTTGGTTTTTAAAAGAATCCAAAATATTTTCCTGTTTTAGTTGCCAGCCCTTGGTCTTTCAAACAAGCACCAGGTCAGACACGTCTCATGAGACTGGAACAGAGCTGGAGGCACAGACCCCTGGTCAGGGCCAGTGTCCAGCTGGCTGGGTTCAAGCTGACCAGGCACCAAGACCAGGAAATGAGAAGCAGCCTCCAAGTGATGCTTTATAAACTGTGAGGAGCAATTTCTGTCATCCTTCCCCTTGCTGTGGGGCAAAGAGTAGATGGTCCAGGAAATACCTAAGTGAGCTAATCTGAGAGCTACTCCTGTGGGAATGTAAAAGGATCCACCAGGCTTTGGCTGACCTGGCTGTGCCTCTCACCCATCTTGTGTCTTTTCTGGCTCCTGAAGAGCATGGAGAGGAGGGAGGATGGCTCCAGCTTCTCCTGCCCCAGTGACCTGATTCCTCCTTGGAAGCAGCAGAGCCAGGGGAAGCTGTCACCTGCTGGGACCTGTACCTGCTGCTCAGGTAGCCTTTGATCATCTTCATCGTGGAGGGGAAATTTGAAGTTTTCCAGTGCCTCTGGCTGTGTCATTTCCCCAGCACAGATTTACCTTGGGCTCAAAAGGAGGAGGTGGGATGGCAATGGAAGGTGGGGCACCTGGCTCAAGTGCAGTGCTGGTATTGCCCCGGGGTGAAGGTGTTGGACACCTCCTGGGGCTGGGCTGGGGGATCCCACAGAGTCTGTAGGAGGTCTCCCTGTCCTGGGGTGGGGATGGGAAGGGTCTTGTGAGTCACTTCCTGGCTGGAAGGTGTCACTGCTGACAGGCAATAAAGTGAGCTCAGCTCCTAGGGAACTCCCTGACCTCTGTGTCTTCTGTCATTGTCCTGAGCAGGGCCTGGTGTGTCTGGCACTGGGCAGCCCCTTTTCTGTGGCACAGGACCTGTTTGGGGTGGGGCAGCTCTGAGCATCCCTCCTTTCAGCCCCGTTCCCACTCTGTTCCAGAGCTTTTCCAGGCATTTCAGAGGGTTTCAGGAACAGGGTGACACCACAGAGGAAGAACTCTTAGAGTAAATACCTATAAATTCTTACAGTAAATACCTGTAAACTCTTACTCTCCTGGAGGATTTGAGCCAAGGATCCACCTTCAACTTGGCCATAGGGTCTGTAAAGGGAATGAAGCCTTGGAAAGCCCAGCATGACACCAGAGCACACAGCACATCCAGAATGCCCCAGGTGTAGTGCTAAGAAATGTTTATTTAAAAAAAGCAAAGACATCATAGGTGACACCAGTCACAGCAAAGGATCATTCATCACATTTGTCCTTGGACAATAAATTATGACGTGGAGCATCATGGTGCCCTTTGGAAGAGGTTGCCATGGAGGGATGCATTGGGAGGATACAGGCACAGATGTTTCCAAGCCCCTGATCTTCATATTTTCAAGCAAGAAAGTGCCCTGTGGGGCCACTCCAGCGTCCTGCACCCTCCAGCTTTAATCCATGGATGGGTGTGGGAGAGAAAAGCCTGGGAGCACCTGGATACGGCACCGGGAAATTCTCTGAATGCACAGGAACAGACAAAACCCAAGATATAAATATCACTTTTTGCTCACAGAGGTATAAGTAGACTAAATGCTAAATTCCAACATATTTCAGATGTTTCATCACATTATCTGCAATGTATGTTAACAAGTACAAAGCAGGGTTTGAATTTTTTTTTAAAAAAAAGCTACATTAGAATCAGGTTTTTTAGTTAATTAGCAAAGACTATTATGAAAGGTACAGTGACAATATTTGGTCTCTGAATTTTTAAAAAGCATGAGTTTCACAGTATCAAAAGTGCTTATTAAAGAAATGTAGTGTAAAAACTGATAAGATGGTTGTGGTTCTGATGATGAATAATTTAGTGGCTGTAAAACAGGTTACTGCAGCATTATACAAATTGAACAGTGCTCAGTTCACATAATTTCTTTTCATAACAATAAATATAAATAAATTTACAAATAGTAATACTGCCTAGCACAAGAATGGACAGAAGCACAATACACAAGACTATAAATCTATTTTTTTAAAAAAATCCTAAAAATTGGCATAATTCCTAAAATCCTCTAGCCAGTGATCAGTTTAATAGTTCAATAGTACCACTTCCTTCAGGGGTTTGGACTTTTACAAATCTAGATATAACAGTGGTCTGCTAGGGAGGTGACTTTTCCTTTTTTAGTGGTTTTGCTCCTTTTTTTCTACCTCCTAACAATAAATTAACAACAGTTACATCAGAAAAGTGTTAGTGGTGCAAATATCTCCAGGACCTGGGGAAGGTCTTTGTCCAATTTGGCAAAATAATTAAAAATGACACACCAGGGGCACAATCAACCATCTTGGGGCTGGCCAGCCCCTTGGCTTGTGGTGGCTTCTGTGACAGTGATGACACAGCAGCTCCACCACAGCGTGGAATAAATTTAATTCCCTTAACTGGGTGATTTTTAGTTCAGTTACATTCCAGTGAAAGTTCCTGCTGCCTTCCAGGTCCTTCTGGAGAGCTCCCCAGTCCCACAACACAAGTGTCCATGCCCTTGCCGTGGGGGAAAGTGGTTTTACAAGTCCCAGCTTGATTTATTTTGGCCTCACATGCTGGAAGCAGCCAACACATCCCAAAGCAGGACGAGCCCTTGGAGCTTCCCGGTCGGATTTTAACCACGGGGAAGAACCGTCCCTCGGGATCCGTGGAACGGTGCCAAGCTCAGAGCAGAGGGATGGGTTTGTTCCCTTGGGGGTTCATGTACTGAGCAGCTGCCACATTGTCCAGGGTGGTGTAGGTGGTGTAGAGGCCAGTGACCTGCAGGTCGGAGAAGGAGCGGTCGCTGCCGCTGGACACGGGCGTGAGGCCGGGCGTGCCCAGCTCGCAGTCGGAGAGATGCAGGGGGGAGTTGCTGAAGGCACCCAGGGTGTCCAGGCTGAAGCTGTCGTCCTTCATCTCCTCCCAAATGTTCCCTGGAAAAGATGGAATCCTGCTCACAGCAGCACATCCATCCCCAGGTCCCCGGGGCTGGGAGTAAAGGGCTTCATTCGCTGCTTGAGGGTGGCACCACGGTGCAAGGGGCAGCAAGTCTGATCCCCCAAATCGTGTGATTCCAGACTTTCTGGGCAGCAAGTCTGATCCCCCAAATCGTGTGATTCCAGACTTTCTGGGCAGCAAGTCTGATCCCCCAAATCGTGTGATTCCAGACTTTCTGGGCAGCAAGTCTGATCCCCCAAATTGTGTGATTCCTGACTTTCTGGGCAGCAAGTCTGATCCCTCAAATCCTGTGATTCCAGGTCTTTCTGGGAAGCAAGTGTGTCTTATCTCCCAAAATCTCCCAAATCCTCTGCTTCCAGACAGCACCTCTCTACCTGTGCTCTACCCAGGACCATGTCAGGCATTGCTACAAACCAGAGAAGTTCTACTTGCACAGAAGGAGAACCCCAAAGCACGAGCAGAGCTCTTTTTTCCCAGGGGCAGAGAGATGTGATGTCCCAGATCCAGCTGGTTGGACACCCCTGCTTCCACCCCCTGCAGTGCCTGCACTGGAGCCAGGAAGGTGCTTTGCTGTCCCACCTGGCACAGGGACATTAACCTGGGAAGTCACCCTGCAGATGCCAACACCCAGAACATCCCACTGAGGATCCTGGTTGGATATTCAGTGTTAACACATCCACAAACCCCAGCTGAGCCCTCCCCCAGTGCCTTCCCCCGTACCTTGCAGTGCGAAATCCATAATGCTTGGATCCAGAGCATCCACCTCCGTGCTCATGTCCACCGCCACATTTGGGAAGTCTGGGGCACGTCCCATGGGATGGTGGGGCAGGGGGCTGTGGCTCATGTCAGGCAGGGTGTGCAGAGGAGGAGTTTGTGCGGGGGCTGGCGAGTTGGGGGCGAGGCGAGCCTGGGTCTGGAGCTGGTGGTGCAGCGGGAGGGACTGCAGGGACAGCGTCATGATGGGCTGGGGCTGCAGCTGGGACACGGAGATGCGGCCCAGGGGGGGCCCCTCGGGCTCTGCCTGCTTGTTGGGCCGCCTGCAGCTCTCGGGTCTGTCAGTGATCAGCTTGTCCAGCTCCTCTGCCCACCCCAAGGAGGAAAAGAGATGCTTTAACCCGTTTGTTCAAGCAGGGACTGGCCAAAGCACAACTGCATTTATGGCATGAATTGATTGTCACAGAGTGTGACCCAGCACAGGCTGTGACTATGCAGGGAGCAAAGAAATGCCACCTAATTCCTTCCCCAAACCCACTTCCATGGTTATCCCTGACTGAGCTAAAGAAGTTATCATGAAACTGCAGAGCAGCCCAGCCACCCCTGATGGCAGCTCACCCCCAGCTGCAGAACTCTGTGGTCAGAGAAACACTCAGAATTCTGCTTATCTCCCAAATCACTACAAAAAACTCCTGACTGTTGTAGTGGCCCTTTTGCTTTTAAACAAATAATGTGTCTCTGACTGCATGTTACTGATTTTGTAGCAAAAAAATTCCAGTTGATTTTGTCAATACCGAGCTCCTGAAAGTTTCAAAAATGTGTTTCTTTATAAATAAGAAATTTTATAAATAAGGGGGGAAATTATAAATAAATAAGATATAAAGAATAAATATATTATAGATAATATTAGATATATCTATCTATATTATATAGATAGATATAGATATAATATATATCTATATAGCTATATATAGATATAATAGTACATATATATCTATATAGATATATATTCTATTATATAGATAGTAGATATAACTACATAATATTTATAATGTTCTATCTATTTTAGTATAAATATACTATCAATTATAGTATAAATAACATTAAATATCAATTATAGTTATACCAATTATAGTATAAATAACACTAAATTCTATTTTATAAATAAGAAAATGTCTTAGGAAAGGGAGAGTTTTACAGAAGAACAGGCAAGAAACAGCATTAAAATGCTTCTCTATGAAAAGTGCATTAAATATGACTCGATATCAAAATATTCCCCCAAACAGTAACCCCAGAGGCAGCAGGGAATGCCATGGATGTGCAGGATGGGGATGTGGGCCACCAGCCCTACCTGGGTTAGCCATGCTCCTGTGAATAGCAGCCAAATCCTTCCTCTTCCACTTCTGCATCTCCTCCTCCATCTTGTCGATCTTGGCGGGGTTGAGGGCCCACAGGCAGCCCTTGCGGGAGGTCCCGCTCAGTTTGTTCTCCACCTTCTCAAAGCACTTGTTCAGGGACAGGTTGTGGCGCACGGAATTCTTCCACCCATCGGGGGCAGTCTGCCGGGGGCAGGAAGGGGTTAACGGGGGGAAAAGGGCGCTGGGATGTGGCGCTTCCAAGCTGGGGAATGCTCAGGTACCTTGAAGTAGGGGAAGTGCTCCTTCATGAAGCTGTAGATCTCGCTCACGGGCAGGCTCCCGGTCTTGCTGTTCTTCAGCGCCATGGCGATCAAACAGCTGCGGGCAGGAAACCCGGGAATGGCTTGGAATCATGGAACGGCTTGGGTGGGAAGGGACCTTAAAGCTCATCCAGTTCCACCCCCTGCCACCTTCCACTAGCCCAGGTTGCTCCAAGCCATGTCCAACCTGGCCTTGGGCACTTCCACAGCTTCTCTGGGCAGCAAATGCCAGGGCCTCACCACCCTCACAGGGAGAAATTCCTTCCCAATATCCCATCTAACCCTGCCTCTGGCAGTGGGAATCACTCCTCTTGTCCTGTCATTCCATACCTTCTTCTGGTCTAGCAACCTCTTCAGACACAGACAGCTGGGATCCTGGGGTTTCTGTTCCCAAGGGCTCAGAAGTCTCAGAATCACAGGATAAGCTGGTTTAGAAGGGACCCACAAAGATCACTGAGTCCAGCTCCTGGCCCTGCACAGCACCATCCCCAAGAGTCACACCACATTCCCAAAAGGATTGTCCAAACCCTTCTTCTTGGGCTCTGCCAGGCCTGGTGCTGTGACCACTTCCCTGTGATCCTCAGATTTTACTCCTCTGTGTTGTTTCTCCCCACTGTGCTGCTCTCCAGGAATTACTTTCCTTTTTCACTCCTGCTACCCCTCAGAGGCAGCTTCCACAGAACTCCTGCATGGATGAGGGGATTTTTGTTCCCTTCCAAAGGACTCAGACACCCTTGCAGTGTCACAGCCTGACAGGACAGGCTGTAGGCAATGTGCTTCCTGCTCCCCACTCACCTGTAGGAATAGATGGGCTTGGGATAATGCTTTGGGTGCAGTTCCTGGGCAGAGTGGGGAGCCAGGCGTGGCTGGGAATAGTGTGGCTGTGCCCCATAGGATGTGTTGTACATTGCTGCTGGGTTACACTGCGTGCAGAGGGAAAAGAAGGGAAATGACAGATGGCAAAATGTCCAGTGGGTGTGTGAGTTTCGGGATATTTTGGTTTTCTTTTAAAAGATATCTAGATTTGATCTTGGCAGGTACTTCAAGACAGACAACAAGCACATACCAGTACCTGCTGGGGGTTCTGGGCCAGGGCAAACACCTGCTGGGAGTGAGGAGGAGGAGGATGAGGAGGATGAGGAGGAGGGAAGAGCTGTTGCTGTGTTTGCAAACCAGGGGACAGCTGCCCACCCACGGCATAGGGGCTCATCTGCTGAGAGAAACACAACAGTCAAGGAATTCCCACCACCTTGTCCCAGGAGCTGGGGCAATAACGAGCCACCAAGGCCTGCTCTTACATTGGCTCCATGTGCTGAAATGGAGTTGAGGCCCAGGATTCCCTGTGGGAGGCTGGCCTGGACGTGGATCATCGCTCCGGGCGTCGAGTGCATCGCGTTCCCCACAGCACCTGGCGCGGAGAGAGGAAGGCAAGGGATGCTCCCATGGAAGCACAGCTCAGGGAAGGGGGTTAATAGATGCAGTTGAGCACAGGGAAGCTCTGGAGTGGAGAATCCAACCTCTCTGGCTTTTCACAGCTTGCCCAGATGACATCAGCTGCTCCCAAAACTCGTTAGGCAGGGAATGAGAGGCAGCAGCTGTTTAACAGCCCACGGTGGTGACACAGACACTGTGTCTTACAAAAGAGAAACAGCACATTCAGCATTAGCTGGATTTGGGCTCTCAGGCAGGCAGGGTGGCACTCTGAGCTCTGTGATGTGTGTTTACCTAAAGGATGTTCACAAGGGAAAGAAAGGAGTTCAACCAACACACGCTGCAAGGCTGCAAGAAGCAAAGAGGTGTGAGGTAAATGAGGTGCCCTTTGTTTTATCAGTGTTGAAACAAAGCAGAAAGATTAATGATCTCATTTCAGAGCTGTTGAAAACCTCCGAGACCCAGGACTTAAAATACCTCAGCCCAACAAGTCACCAGCAGCTGCAGAACTGAGCAGACTGAGGAGAAATTCCCATGGGATCTGAGTGTTTCCAGTGCTGAAGCTCTCTCCCTCTTGGAATGGGGGGGAAGACACCAGCAGAGCCCTCATGAGAAGCCAACAGGCTCCAGGTCTTTGGACAGGAAGCAAAATGTAAAAGGATAGGCAAAGGGAGCCTGAGGGGGAGTGGCAGGGGCAGGCTGTGCTGTTTAGGGAGCAGTTATTCCCTATTCCCATTTCCCATCCCACAGTACCTGTCTGCTGGAGCATGGCATTCTGGGCCCCCAGGCTGAAATCCATTCTCCCACTGGCCATCTGTTGGAGCCGAGGCACATCCACGGATGTCAGCCAGGACAGGGACTGCAAATCCCCTGGGAGCTCATCCTCACTCAGCTGGGATGGGTCTGAGGCCAGGAGTCTGCAAAGCAGCAGGGAAAGTTAACAGGGAACAGGAATTGCTGCATTGTCCCTGGAAAGAGATGGATGGGCTGCCAGAGCTCCTGCAGCTCAGGGGAAAGAACCACCAGGCTGGAATTCTGTATCCAAATCCAGATGTGCCCTGTGGTTTCACAGCTGGTACTGACACCCTTTACCTGGTTTTGTGTTCCTTTGTCCAGTCTGAAACATTTTGGTTAAGAAAACCTCTTGTGGTTTTCTTAAATGTAGGAGAAGAAGGGGCAGGAAACCAGCAGAGAAACTGCCTGGAAACAAACCCAAACTGATTCATTATTGTCACATCTGTCAGAAATTTGCACTTGTTTGGCTTTGATGGGGGAGGAACCAGGACTTAGAACCTGGTATTAACCCTGCAATCCAGAGCCTTGGAAGGAGCTCTGTGCTCAGCTCCTGGGGAATGTGTGTGTGCTGCTGCTGCTGGAACACCTGGGAAAACTTTTCCCAGCCCCTGGATCCTGTCAGTGGTGACAGATCAGCAGCTGCATAAAAAGAACTTCACAGACTGAACTGCTGATATCTTCCATTCAGATACATGAAGTTATTGATACTTTAAAAACCAATTTTTAGGCAGTTTTTGACTGAGTAAAGGATCAGAATGAAAGGTTTGCGACTGGAGGCACCATATCTGCCAGGCACCAGCAACAACATCAGGCACAGCTGTGACAGGCTGCTTTTGGTTTAAAGCTCTGCTTTTGACACCTTTTACGTGCTCCAGATCACCTGTTTTGCTTTGCTTCTGACAGAGCATGTGGTACAAAACGGGAATATTGGAATGTATTTTCAGTACTCAAAAATTCCTGTGTGGTCCAAACTCCCTGTTAAAGTCGATAAAAGAACTCTTGCAAATGAAAGGCTAAATTAATTAATTTGTGTGGAACAGTATTACAGGAGTCACTGGTACCTTGAGGAGTAAAGCAGTAATTAGGACATGTCAGGAAGTTGTCACTCGACACCCAGGGCAAACCTAAAGGGATTCAGATCCAGGAAAACATCTTTATCTCTCAGAAGAACATAATTTAGTTGGATGCAGTTGATTTTGCTTTCAAACCCTTTTGCTTTCAAGAGCTCTCGGAGATGTGTTAAAGTGGTGTCGACTGCTGATGTGTGTTTGCTGCCAAGTGATGCTGCAGAAACCTTAAATAAATCTGGTCTCTTGCTGAAGCATCTTTTATGTTTTACACGACTCTAAATCAGCTTAAAAGAGCAAGGCAGAACTCCAGTGCCTGCCTGCCCTGGAGCTTTCAGCTCCTCTATTCAGGAATTCCAGAAACACCTGTCAAAGCTCCCTGAACAACTATCGGGGAGATCTTTAAGGCAAAACGCCACTTGTTTGCAAAAAGATTTTGTAAAGGGCAAAAAAAACCACAAAAAACCGCTCTTCAAATCTCCCTCGCAGTGTTCTCTCTCCTACTGTAGTTATAGGGCAATAATTAGCATTGCCATGGTTACGCCGTTATTTCGCGAGGCTTGGGGACTTCCATCCATTAAAAAAAAAAAAAAAAAAAACAAAAAAAACCAAAAAAAACCACAAACTCCAAAACCATCAGGTGACGGCTCTCCCGGCGCTGAGATTGGCTGGATTGGAAGAAAACAGGGGCATGAAATGATTTGAAAACCGGGCAGGCTGGGGGTCGTTTGCAACAGTTGGTTCATGGGGGGGGGGGGCGCGGGTCCTTTGTGCGCCCAACGCCCGCCGCCCGCGGCACGTGGCCCCTTTGTCTTTGGGGACCCCGCTTAATTGTCCCACCCGCTCCTTTTTACAAACCTCCCATTAATCTGCCCCGAGTGACAGGCGACACACAACACACGTCCCCTCGCCATCTGGCACCCCGCGCCCTGCCAGCGCTGCCCGCCCCGGCGGCACGAACGGGGTCAGCGCCCGCGGCATGGAAACACGGCATCACCATCCTGGGGGAGCGGCATTCCCGGCCCGGGTCGGCATTCCCGGCCCGGATCAGCCCTCCCGGCCCGGATCGGCATTCCCGACCCGGGTCAGCATTCCCGGCCCGGGTCAGCATTCCCGGCCCGGGTCAGTATTCCCGGCCCGGATCAGCATTCCCGGCCCGGATCAGTATTCCCCGGCCCGGATAGGCATTCCCGGCCCGGATCGGCATTCCCGGCCCGGATCAGCATTACTGGCTCGGATCAGCATTCCCGGCCCGGATCAGCCCTCCCGGCCCGGGTCAATGTTCCCGGGCCGGATCAGCATTCCCGGCCCGGATCAGTATTCCCGGCCCGGGTCAGTGTTCCCGGGCCGCATTCCCGGCCAGCCGCGGCTCCCGTCTCGCTCTCACCCGGGATGCACCCAGCCCCCGGCAGCTCGTGGGAAGGTGGGACAGCGTGTCCCACTCAGCATCCGCTCCAGGGACAGGGATATGGGCGAGGAAAGGGTCTGGTATTGACTGGGAAATTGCTGTCACTGTATGAGGCTCTGTTTTAAATGGATATGAAGATGCAATAGTATTTAATAACTAGAGAAGTGTGCAAAAGGGCTCTTTCTCCAAGTCAATGGTCTTCCCTTCCCTTCCCTTCCCTTCCCTTCCCTCCCTTCCCTTCCTTCCCTTCCCTTCCCTATTTGAGTTTACAGTTCTTTCACAGTTTAAATTTGAGTTTACAGTTCTTTTAAAACCACCTCAACCTGTTCACTACAGTTCACTACAGTTCTTTTTAAAATGGATTTGCCAGTTATCAGATTAACGTTCTGTTAAAAAATGAAGGAAAAAGCAAATTTAATCAGAATTACATCCCTGCCCATGGCAGGTTGAAACAAGATATTTAAGGTCCCTTCCAACCCAAACCATTCTGGGGTTCTGTTTCCATGATTTTATGATTCTGTGTTTCCATAATTTGATAATTCTATGATTCCATGATTTCAAGTTTAAAAATTATTCTTCAGGCTGCCTTCAAAACCAATGTTGGGATCTCTCATGTCTTAAAGAAGGTGACATTTTAAAGAATTCCCATTGCTGCCTGGCTGAGGAGTTTTAGAAGTCTGGGGATATTCTGTAGCATAAGCCCAGCACATCTCCCAGGCCACAGGCTCAATGTGTGCCCTGCTTCCAGTGAAGAAATTCTAATATATCTCCAAAAAAAGAGAGAGCCAAGCACAGGAATAACCAACTCTGTCATCTCCTGGGCTTCAATCTTCCTGACCTGAAAATTGCCTGTGCCAAGGCAGCTACAGATCCATAAATACATGTTGGAATAGCAGGTGGGATTACTGTCATCTCCTGGGCTTCAGTCTTCCTGACCTGAAAATTTCCTGGCCTGAAAATTGTAGCCAAGGCAGCTACAGATCCATAAATACATGTTGGAATAGCAGGTGGGATTGCATTCAGTTCCCCACCACCACCCTGCTCATCTCAGTTTGGAGGATAAACTCCGGGAGGACAAACTCCAGGAGGGCAAACTCCAAGAGGACAAACTCCAGGAGTCAGAGCTCCTGCCTTTGGCTGGGTGCTCACAGCCCCTGGCACAATGGGGCACTGTGGTAAACGCAGCCTTTCAGTGCATGTAAATGAGATAAATAGTGATAGGCTGTAATTAATGCTCTGCTGAGCCTCCCCTGCTCATTCCCAGGGCTCCTGGAACAGCCACGGAGCCACTGAGCCCAGCGAGGGGAGGCTGCAGTCCCACCAGGTGTGTTGCAAACGTGGTGCTGCTCTTCAGGGTGTGGTAAAATGATGCAACTCCACTTTTACCCCTCTGCTTTCAACTCTCTGCAGGAAAACACCCCCTGTTTCTGTTTCTCTCCTGCAAGGATGAGAATCCAGAGGATTCACCCTCAGAGGGTGCTGAGGGTTTAGAGCTCAGTTCTCTCCTGTGTATCCCAGGATGCTGATCCTGTGAAAAGTGCCTGGAAAACTGGGTTTGATACAGAAATGCTCCTTGGCACTGTTAGTTTTTACAATCTTCTCTGGAGTTATCTGCCCAAAATATCTATCCCATCAGGGTAACTGGATCAGGAGCACCTTGGAATGAGACCCCTTTCCAAATCTGATCCTGGCAAAGCTCACCAGAGCCTGCCAGCAGCACAAAATTCTCACTCACAGGTACCTAAAGGTATCTTTACCTGTTTCTCCCCACCATCAAGAGCATCCTGCTGGCACAAAGTGGAATTGGAGTCATTCCTGGTCTGGCCTTGCAGGAGTTTAGCACCAGAGCTGGATCTGAGCTGAACTCACCAGTGGGGCTTTGCCACCTTCCCTCAGGCTGAGCTCAAGGTGGTTCCTCACCTTGGGAACCACTGCCAGGGGAACTGTCCATGAATTATCCACCTCCAAATTGCATGGGATGGTGAACTCATGGCTGGAGACTGTGAGGATTCATCTCATCAACCTCCACCTGAAACAGAGCCAGGCCAAAACCCCACAGCTGCATTTGGGATATTCCAGGGGTTTAAGTCTGCTCAATGGACAGGGTTTTTCCCCATTTTCAGGACTGCCACCTGAGTTTTTAGCCCAGGTTTAGGTGACACAACTGCTCAATAGGCAGGAGCAATTAGGTGATAAGTTCTTAATTAGCTGTTTGCAATGTTTTATCCAGTCAGACATTTGGACAGGAAGAGTCCAAAGAAAACCTGTTCTAGAACTGGTGTTTTTCTTTGTCTGGGATTACACAAAATCCTCAGGCCAAGCACAGAGAGTTCTTATGTGCAAGACAAGGAAAAGATTTGTATTGTGACCCTCCAGCTGTGTCCATGGTGAGAAGTGTCCTCTGTTTTACTGAAGGATTTAATTTCATGTCCTTCAGCTCCTCATTCCAGCTGCTCTGCTCCTTCCCTTTACGCCCTTCCCCTCCCATTTTCCTGCCTCTCAGGTGCTTTTTCCCCCACTATTTTCTGGTTTCCACACTCATAACCAGCTGTCCCTTCCAACTAGTTTCTGTCCCAGCTCCTCTCCTGCTTTACTCAGCAGCTCACAGAGTTTTTGGTCTGTGATTCCTCCCTGAAGGCACAACACACACCCAGTCCCAAGCCATCATCCCACCCCTCTCTCTGTCTTCAAGGTCTCTGAGTTATTTCTGGCCTTGCTGGAAATCAGAACAAAAATTAAGCATCTTTCCAGGGATAAAGAGGGTCCCTCTTTATCTACAACTCAAGGAACATTGCATTATCAGAACAAAAACTAGTGAGGAAAATTAAATAACGTCATTAACCTGCCAGGTGGTGATGGTCTCCTTTCCTTGTGCCACGCTGGACTCTGAAAATCACCTGCAGAGGTACTTGGCACTAAGAACAGGCCACAGCTGCACTCCTGGAGCCTTTTATCCACCCCAGCTCCCCATTTCACAACCCCCCTTACACCACTCTGCTGTGGGATCAGTGGAAACTGGATCACAGTGAAATGTGTAATGCTTAAACCCAAGAGGAAACGAGAGGTGATGGCAGCACTGCACCCCCAGCCACTCATTCCCTGCTCTGCCCTAACCATCCCCAGGCTGGGATTTGCCAAATACAGCTGGGATCTGACTCTGGAACCTGTTTGGTAAAAAATCCCAAACGAAAAACTCAAAAATCAGCCCTTTGACAGACGTCAGAACAAGCAGAATGTGTCGAAGCACCAGGAATGCTTTATATTAAAACCAGGACCATGGTCTGACTGGGAAGCTACTTTTTCTTTGGGAATTGCTGCTCATTAGCACTGGAGCCTTGTGTTGGTGTCAGAGCAGTGTAGAGGGAACATCAGCTCTACAACCTGTCCCTGGGCAGGGCTCTCAGAACCCTCTCAGTCGCTGGGCCTGCAGCAGCTCCGCTTCCTGCACGTGGGTGCAACAAACCTCTGAGATCCCCAGGAATGCTGGAAAAAACCCAATTCCCTTTCTCTTTCCCTGTTTTGGCCTTTCTGAGATAAGGGATGAGCCCCTTCTGCTCTCCCAGGACCCTGAGGTGCTGCCCCTCCAGCTCTGCCATCACCGCGGGACCTGGGGAGAAGCAAAAGGCCACAAATTTATTTATTCCTTCAGATCAGCACATTTCAGGAGTGCCGAGGAAACAGTTGTGCTAATCCACTTAAATCAATCCAGTTTGACTGATTCCTTGGAGGTTTCTCACTTTTTTTTTTTTTTTTTTTTTCTTTTTTGGGGGAAAGAATGAAGCCACTCCCGTGCTGGAATTCCTGGGGCACTGGGAGTCATTATCTCACTGCCTGTCAGACACGCACGGGAATGTCACGGGAATGGACACTGGCATTTTCTCCAGGAACAATTAGGGTGTTGTTAGTGATGCATTTGTAACCTTTTGTGTGCACACTCCCATCCATCCATCCATCCATCCATCCATCCATCCATCCATCCATCCAATCATCCCAGGGGACAGAGGTGTCACTTCCTCTCCAGCAACCCCAGGGCAAAAAAAACCCAGATGTGAGAGCACAACAAATGTGCTCAAATTAGAGATTTGTCATCTTTTTCCACACTGGAATGCTGTCACGTCTGGAATTTAGGGAGTACAGCAGTCCTGTGCTTCTTAATCTGATTTTACACAAAACCATGGCAAAATAAAATAATTAAGGAAAAAATTGATGAGACAATTTTTTTAAGAATCAAAGAGATAATTAAAATGGGGTAAAGGACAATATAATCTACTAATATATTGAAATGATTAACACTTTTTGATCAAAAATAGGTAATTTAAAGCTTAATTCCTGTTTAACATATAGGAAATGCATTGCAAGGCCTTCAAAGTTCTCCACAAGGCTTCTGTCAAGTGGAAATCCATAATAACATCAAAAAATAGAAATGTGATCCTTACACCAAATATTGTTGAATCAGATCTTAAAATCAAAATGACAGATTTCATATTTCAATTCAAAATATTGCTTGAAGGCTGCAGCACCCAGGAGCTGAAGAAGCTGAATTCCCAGGAATCAGCCCATAAATTCCATGGGAAAAGCCTGGAGCTGGCTCTTATAATTTGCACAGCTTTGTGCTGGAACCACCACGAGCCACCACTGCATAGAAAACGTGTGGTCTGCCTGTGCTGTGATTTAAAATCAAAATAGTGGCACTAAGACATGTTAAATTATTAATTATGATTAACAAGGAGGAAGTGCTAAGGGTTAAAAAATCTCGGTGTGCTAAAATTCTCTACTTTCATTCCCTTAAATGTGATATAGAATTATTAGAAATATTAGAAATATTAGAAATATTAGAAATATTAGAAATATTTGAAATATTAGAAATATTAGAAATATTTGTCAGCCCTACAAGGGTGAATATATTGAATATGGGGGTATTTTCTGTAGGAAACTGAGAGAGGCAGCTCCTAAAATAAAGAATTTCTTTGCATTGCAGCCAGGCAGTGACAGCGCCACAAAAACAGGCAGTGGAGGAGATCTGATGGCCCTTAATCATCCCTGTGCTGTTTTATATCCCACAGCTGCACTGCTGGGAGAGATATTTGCCTAAAATCATTTTACTGGGGTGCAGAAAGTCCTGGGATTTCACACAGCAGCCCAAACCTCATCACCACCCCGAGCCACAGCAAATTTACTGCAGGTGCTTTGGAGCCGCACAATTCAAAGGTCTGTTAAAATCAGATTTTCCCCACATCCCTTTTACCAAAAAATTAAAAAAAAAAATTAAAAAAAATTCCAAAATCCCAAGTTTTCCATCTGTAAGCATAATCTGCCTGCAAGCTGATGGGTGTCTGGGGGTTTGATCCCCTCCCTTCCCAGCCTTTCCTCCTCCAAGTCCAACTGTCCCATTGAAAGATTCCAAATGAGACAGAGGAGTATTCTCAGCACAGCCCCAGCCTCCCACTCGCTAATTGGAGGCCATTCCCCATTTTGTGGAGCCTTGATGCTCCCCCATGGAGAACTCAGGACTGTGGGTTCCAGTCTTGGACTGTGGTGACAGCAGGAGAGTAAACAGAGCTGATAGAATTTGACAGGTCTATTCTTTTCTTAAAATCATTCAGTCTAAAAGATTTTCTTTTACATAATCCAAAGTGTTTTCTCATGAAGTAGGACAAATACTGCTCTGCATTTATGGTGCAGTTCAGATTTTATGCATTTTTATCAGAATTTGCCACTATTAAACGAGGTCAAATAATTTGTTTTAAAGCCGTGGTAAAGAAATCACAAGTGGGTGAAAAACTTTAGAGAACTGAGTTCAAAACATTTCACAGAGGGCCCAAAGGTTTTTAAAAAGAGAAAAGAAGAAAGTTATGAATTTTTTTTGCTGCAGTAAGAGAAATCCTATCTTTCTCCCCCAAAAAGCCTTTTTTTTTTTTTTTCCTGCAGCTCTGAGTTAAAGAACAGTTCTCTCCCTGAAAAAGGGGCTTTGTTAAGGTGGTGAATTCTGCAGGGCACTGAAGATCCAGCCTTAAATCCACGTCCCCAAAAGTCCCTCTCACCCACACCCTTCCTTAAATCCCCAATAATTTCTTCACCAGTATTTACGTAGCCAAGAAAAATGCCCCGAGCAAACAGTGCCTCGGTAAAGAGCAAAAGCTGAGGCACAAACCTTTTCCCCAGAGGCTGCAGGGACTCAAACAAATCCCTCGCTGAGCTGCAAGAGGCTGAGCTGCAGCCTTTGCATTTTGAATAGAGGGAGGCCAGGAGAAGAATACCTGCAGCAGCCCCAGGAAATGTTGCAAACCCCTCAGGCTGGGAGGGAGGAGTCTCTCAAAGCTCATTTTATATTAAAAAAAAAAATAATAATTTTAATCTGGTTTGCTTTCTGTTTTGTTGTGAGAACTGGGACGTGTTGTGTGTGTGTTCTGTGTTTCTTGGAGCTTTGCATCATGTGACAAAATGTAACCTAACATAACCCAGGGCTCTGCAACTCGTGCAGAACCCTCCTGTAACCTCCAACAATGCTTTGAAATGATAAATGGAAGCACGGTGGTGCAGGTAAATTAAATTATGAAAGGCTCTTGGCAAAGCCAGGTTTGTTCCCAGCCCTATTAAAAGCCCTTTGACAGGTTGTCAGTGCTTTGGAGGGCTACACAAGTGCTTGTTTTAATTAAAAACTCCTCCAGTGTCTCTTGTTTAGTCTCTCCATGACTGCTCCATAACAATGCAAAAAGTGATCTGCAAGGGAACTTTTGAATTATTATATTTTAACGAGAATATCCTTCTGTGGCAACGCTTGCACAAGACAGAGAGTTTACAGAGAGGTCAGCCCAAGGTTTTGGAGGAGTATTTGTCAAATATAGGTTAGTATCAAAATCGGAGAGCCACAGAATTACAGAATGATTATGGATGTAAAGGACCCCCAAGATTATCAAGTCCAGCCTCCATCCAAATGCCACCATTGTGAATACTTTAAACAGGAAGGTTTCTAAATAAGGAATGCATTGTAACAGGTCATCAGCCTTAGAAATCTTATTTAGAGTGGAGGAATAATTCAGATAGCTTAAAAAAAATACAGAAGAAGAAAAGTGGATTTCTACATGCTAAAAGGATTTTTTAGGAAGCAAGGAGGAAGCAGCAGGAGTTGGCAGCTGTGCCAGCGCAGTGCACGTTTTTGAGACGGATAAAGCCTCACCTGTACTCCTGCGAGGGGTGGTGGCTTTGCCCTGAATTCCTAATGATTCCTGACATTATGGACGGGATATCGCTCTCTATCATCTCCTGGGGAAGCAGCAGAAGGCAGCGGTCAGCAGCAGTAGCTATCCAGCACTTCAGCAGCGGCGGGAGCCACCGACCCCGCCCGAGCCCCGGCACCGGGGCACGGCGCAGCCCGGCCCGGGCACCGGCACCGCCAGGTGCGCCGGTGGCACCGGGAAAGGCAGGAAAACACTTCACGGGGGATGATCCCATCCCAGAGAGGGATCCCTGAGGGAGGGACAGCTACCGGCAGGGCTGAGGGCACCGGGAGCACCGGCGCTCCCGCCTTGGGCTGCTCTAACCCCCAAGCAGCATCCGTCGCATTTTGGGTGAAAAAGCTGCGGGAGATGCAGCGGCCCGAGCGCGGGGATGAGGGGAACCGGGAGACCCCAGCCCTGGACGCCCAGAAATGGAAGGGGAACCCGGGGGAATCCCAGCACCGCAGCCCCCGGGATGGAGGGAGCCTGGTGGTCCCCAGCACCGCGGATGGAAGGGGAATCCCAAATCCGGGAGAATCCCCAAACCGCTGCCGCATGGATGGAGGGAGCCGGGGAGAACCCCAGCCCCGCACCCGCGGGGATGGAGCGAGCCCGGAAAAACCCCAGCCCCGCTGCCTCGGGGGATCAGGGGGAGAGCAGCTCCCCAAACCCGCTGCCCCCGGGGATAGAAGAGCCCGGGGGTCCCCAGCCCTGGCATGGAGCGAGCCCCGGCATTCCCAGCCCCACTGCCCCGGTGATGGATGGATGCAGCGAGCCGGGGGGGGGTCCCTATCCCCGCTGCCCTGGCACGGAGGGAGCCCGGGGGTCCCCATCCCCGCTGCTCCGGGATGAAGGAAGCCCGGGGGTCCCCATGCCCGCTGCTCCGGGATGAAGGAAGCCCGGGGGTCCCCATGCCCGCTGCTCCGGGATGAAGGAAGCCCGGGGGTCCCCATCCCCGCTGCCCCGGCACGAAGGAAGCCCGGGGGTCCCCATCCCCGCTGCTCCGGGATGAAGGAAGCCCGGGGGTCCCCATCCCCGCTGCCCCGGCACAGAGGAAGCCCGGGGGTCCCCATCCCCGACCCCGCACCCCCCGCTCCGTGCACCAACCTGTCGGGCGGGGCCCCGGGGCCGCCCGGAGCTCGGCGGGCGCTCGGTGCGCGGGGCCGGCGGCGGGGCCGCGCTCCGGCCCCGGTTTAAATTTCCCTCTCCGGAGCTGTCCAGCCCCGAGCATGCGCGGCCCGGGCCGGGGTCAGCGCCGGGGCAGGGCCGCCCCCGCCCCCGGTGCCCCCGGTGCCCCCGCCCCGCCGCTCCGGCCCGGGCAGCGCGGGCGGGCAGCGCGTCCCGGCGGAGAGCGGCGAATAAAAACGGGGGGAAAGCCCAGATTGACCCAACTTTGTGCAACTTTCCGCAGGGAGGAGGGGGAGGGATCCGCCCGCTCAAACGGGCAGCGGCGGGAGGAGAGCGGAGCGGGGCGGGGGCGGCTCGGGGGAGCCGGTGCTCAACGCCCGGGGCCGGTGCTCGGTGCCCGGTGCCCGGTACACGATGCTCGGTACCGGTGCTCGGTGCCGATGCTCAGCCCATGCTCGGTGCTCGGTGCCCCGCTCGGCGCTGCGGGAAGCGGAGCGGAGGCAGCGGCCGGAGCCGCCTGTCCCCGGCTATCCCCGGCTATCCCCGGTTTGAGGATGTTGTCCCCGGCTGTCCCCGCCGCCGGTGGCGGGATGGCCGCGGGAAAGGGCGCGGGAACGGGAACGGAGCCGGGGCAGCGCCCAGCCTGAGCCTCACGCTGCGGGAGGTGAGGGATGAGGATGGAGAGGATGAGGATGGAGGGATGAGGAGGAGGATGGAGGGGATGAGGATTGAGGGGATGAGGATGAGGATGGGAGGGATGAGGATGGGAGGGATGAGGATGGAGAGGATGAGAGGGATGAGGATGGGAAGGTGGTGAGGCCCTGGCACAGGGTGCCTGGAGAAGCTGTGGCTGCTCCTGGATCCCTGGAAGTGCCCAAGGCCAGGCTGGACAGGGTTTGGAGCAATCTGGAAAGAGAATCATTCGTTCTGAGCACTGTAATTCTGCCTCCTCTTTCACCAGACGCTTTCAAAGCGTGGTTCAGCCATCAGAGGGTGAAATTTGGGACAATGTTACCTCCAAGTATGAGAAAGACATGGATCAAACATCTGAGCCAAGGTCAAATCCCACACCAGCAGAGATCCAGCCCCAGAAAATATTGGCTTGGACTGTCCAGGTCTTTTCTTGAGACCAGATTTTATTTCCTATAAATCCATCATGAAAAGAGGGACCAACCTTCTCTGTCAGGACAGAGTTTGGAGTCTGTGAGGACACTGGGTCCTTTGGGCTCAGCACAGCAAAGCTGAACTGTGGAAATACTCCCGTTATCCTTGCACAATGAAAACCCACAAGATCCATGATAAATGTATTTCCTTGTGCTTGCCAGTTTACCAGAGAGTATGGAGGGGATGAAATGTGAAGACAGATCTTTTTTTCCGCTCTTAATGAGAATCTGTTCACTCTGATGGGCATCAAATCTCTCTCTGTTAATTGCTGTCAATAGACGTGGAGGTTAATCAATACTTCTATGAATCAATGCCTTTATCAGGCACCTCTGGAGAACTGAAATAAGAGGAACAGTCCCAGTACTGGCAGAGCCTCAGGCACGGAGTTTGCACAGTTGTGAGTGTTCCCTTAATTACAGGCTGCATTAATTAATGTTGGGCTGTAATTATTAAAAGGTCATCTCAGAGTCCTTACCATCCTTACCTGCTAACTCAAAAAACACCTTAAAGAATGGGTTCCTGAGGCTGAATATTTGCAGGAGGAGTGTGGATAAAACACAAAAGTTCCTTCCAGACCTCCTTGGAGCCTGTTCAAGGCATTGTGCTGTGCTTCCCCCCTGGCTGCTTTCCTTGCAGGAACACATTCCATGCCGGAGCTGCTCTCCCCTCTCAGGTGATTTGCAAGCCTTGGGAGGGCAGGACTGCAGCAGGTGAGGAGCAAGGGGTGGCTCCTGCCCCGTGTGCTCACCTGCAGCGGGGAGGGATCAAGGGCTTAGCGCTCCAAAACCTGCAGGAGCAAGTTCCAGCAAGGAAAATTCCAGTTATTAGTGCAAGGAGCTCTTTCACAATGGGGGAAGTCCAATGCAGTGGGCACTGGGAGGTTTTTGGGTCCCTGCCCTTGGAGCTGCTGGGATTGGACAGGACAAAACTCTGAGGAGTTCACAGAACACTTTGGGTTGGGAGGGACCTTAAAAACTCCTCTCGTTTCAGTCCCTTCCACAGCCCAGGGAGCTCCAGCTGTTCCATGTTCCATCAGGTCAGCTCCAAGCTGGAGCTGCAGAACTGCAGGCTGGTGGTTCACTTTTAAAAAAAAGTGTTTTTTCCCCCTTGTTTTTGGGGTTTTCTCACCAGTGCCTGTCAGGCTGGGGAAGTGATGCTGTCCATGGGAATGGCATGGAAAGGAATATTGGGGTGTATTTTCTCCTGGTATCCAGCAGCTCTGTTTCTTTCTGTGATTTAAAATGCAAGAGCACAAGATATGGATAATTTCTGGTTGTATTTGTATTTATCCTTATCTCAGTTAAGGAAGGGTTCAAATTCACCTCTCACAATTGAACTTATTTTACAGTGAATATTAGCAGAGAAATGTGTAAGGTTTTTCTATTGATCCAATTTCTGTCTGACTTATTTGGTGGCATTAAAAATCACATACAGCCTTGAAATTAACATTGTTCAGCAATTAACTTCTTCCTTTCTTTGGACTAACAGCTTTGTAGTAAACAAATAATGCCATACAACAACAGAAGTAAAATAGGGATTTGTTTTGTATGAATTTCTCCCGAAATATCTTTAATTTCTATTGATTTTCTTTTAAACTGTTTCTTTTAAACTTTTGGATGACAAACTGAATTCATTTTGCTACCAGCTGAGGTCATCATAAAACAAGTTTGGTTTATTTTCCACACTCTCCACTGCTTTAGGAGAAAAGTAGGGGGAAAAAAATTAAAAAAGGAAGAGAGAGCTGAGAAACCTTCAAAAGCAGAGATTGATGAGAACTCTGTGAAGATTTTGGTGACCAGGCTGGAAAATCAAAATATTTCCCCCACCTCAGGCAGTTTGGACTGGGACCTGTGGTTTTTGTGGTGAACCCAGAATGGCTGAAAAGCAACTTCTTGTTTATTCCTTGTTGTTTTTTGTGAAAGGACATCGGGGTGTCCTGACCCTGGATCTTCCTGCTCCTCACTTGGCTTTTTTTTTCTGATTGTGTTTTTCTCCTCCTGAGTACCTAAAACATGTGGGGGAAATACTGACGTGAATTCAGCTCTGAAAGCATTTAGTGTTTCTTAGGAATAATTTCCTTGCACACTTCAAGCCAGCTTTGTTTTATGAGAAAGACTGCATTTTTGAGCTCCTCCTTTATTTACCAAACTGAATTTATCCCTCCAGCCCCCTCCCTACAGAAGTGAAATATTCTATTCACATTTTAAACTGCAGCTCCATCACTCAGATTCTCAGCCCCTGATGGAAGTGGGAATTTGGTGACACTCCATCCCCTTTCCAGTGCCCAGATTTGGGGTGGTATCCTCACCCCCAGAAATCAGAAGCAGCTCTTCCCATTACCCACAAGCTCCTTTCCCAGGATTTGTGCATTCATATGGGAATAAAAACGTGCAAATGGATTCTGTCCAAGCCACTGGAAACAGGAAACTCTACAAGCTCCCTCCTTTTATCCCCCTGCGAAAGCACCGACCGTTTGTTTTATTTCGGGATACTGTATCCTAACAAATTATCCTTAAAAATCATTTGGTGTGAAATTGCAGATTAATCCCACCGGGCTGGGGGTTTAGCCCTCAAGTCTGGCCTCTTGGGAGCACACAGATGGTGGCTGGGAGTGTGACAAAAGGCACAATCCCTGATTAGATGCATGGATGTAACGGACAGAAAGCTTTTCCTCGTGGCCAAGGTGAGGAAAGCACCGGAGGTCCTGGAGCCTGGCTCCTGCTGGGAGAGCTGTCCTGGAAAATCTGCCCTGGAAAAGTTTTGCAGTGTCTCCCAAACAAAGGGAAACCTGCTCTGATTCCCTTTAAAATCCCATTTTTACTTCCTAATGCTGTTGCTACTTTTCTTATTCCTTTTTTTTTTTCCTTGTTGTTTGGTTTTATTGCATCTTTGTGTGGCAAACACCAACAAATGGGGATTCCTTTCAGAGTCTGGCAGCTTCTTGTTCCTAAAATTAATTCTGTCTATCCCACAGGGAAAATGTCCTGCTTGTGAAGTGCTGGAAGTCTGGCCTGGAAGAAATTAATCTTTATCCTTGTGAAATGACATTGCTGCCCTGCTCAGCCCTGAAATTCCAACTGCCAGCTGAGCTGCTCTCTGATTTTAATGTGAAATTTAGGAACAGAATCCGTTGTGCTGCTTGTTCCTGGTGGGAATTCAGGTGTGAGTGCAATGCCCCTGGATCCCTGGAAGTGCCCAAGGCCAGGCTGGGTGGGACTCTGAGCAGCCTGGGATGGTGGAAAGTGTCCCTGCCCATGGCAGGAGTGGAACAAGAGGAGATTTAAGTCTCTTCCAACACAAACCTCTCTGGCATTCCATGATTTGCCTGGAAAAATGGGCTTCTAAATGCCCCTGCAACAGAAATCCTGCAGAGGCAGGGTTGTTTGTGCTTTAAGAGCTGGCAGAACTCCAAACCTAACCCAGAAAGACACACAAAGCCTGACAATATATTTATTATTTCGCCAGTTAAACCTAAGCTTAGCGCAATTTTTACATCTGTGAGTGCACTACAAGAATATTTTGCACTGATTTATGTCTAGTCTGGGGCAAAATGAGTTTATAGGTGCTGTAATTATGCAGTGGTTATTGTGTACAATAATATGAAGCAATGAAGTTAGAACAAATCTGTTAGAGTTAACACTTTTATTTTGCGTTTAGGGGATGAAAATAAATACTTCTGAAATTATATTATTTACCAAAACCAGAGGGCTATCAATATGCTGTTGGCTGATGGATGTAATTTATAATTTAGTTTGTCATTGGAAGAGACAACTTCAGCCCCAGAGCACACAAAATTGTCACTTTTGGTCCCTTTATTGCTCTTTTGTAGCCTGTGGTTTATTTACAGCTGAGGAACCGTGCAGAGAATCCTGTGTAGGTCTCACCTATTCCTTCATCATAGTAATTAACTTTTCCTTAATTAATATCCCTCATTTTTTCAGCAAATCCCCATGGCTTGTGTCATGCAGATAATGGCAATCAGTGCTTTTTCTGTTCTCTGTGCTCACATGAAGTTTTTTGTCTTGGTAGGTGAAAAGAAAAGAAGAAAGAAATGAGATTTTGGAGCTCTTTGCTTCCATCTTTGGGCAAATGCACAACTTTTGGTTGTAGGAGCAATGAATGTTGAGTGGCTACAGGAATATTTTGGGAAATTCATCCCTGAGGGCTCAGGTGGGCTCAGCTGCCGGGACAGCTCATGGAAAATCCAACCAGCAGCTGCAGCCAGAGCTGGAGCCCAGCTCTCAGAGAGCCCATTCTGCTTCCCAGCCAGGGAATTCCACTGGCACAGGGAGGGTCTGAGCATCCCACTCTGGCCACGGTTAAATTGATATTTCTTGCACAAAACCACAGAGAATGTCAAAGTCTGGTTTGGGACTGGAAATGTTGCAGAGCTGAAAACTCCTGATGGCATCAGGGTTATCAGCCACGACTGGAGATGCTCAAGTAGAGCATTCTTCAGAGGTTTTTTTTCCTTTGTTTTTATTTCTGCAATGTTTTCAGTGTATCACAGACACATTTCATCTCAAATGAAAAATAGCACCCACAGGATGTCAGAGTAACATCCAAGTGTGCACAGCCCGAATTCAGTCTGATCAATCCTTTCAGAAGGCACAGAAGGTTTGATTTCCATTTTCTTCCTGGGGTCTGTAAATCTTTGGTGAATATTGGTTCTACTCACGCATCATCCCTCAGAAATGAGGGATATCAGCCCTACTTCCCTGCCAGGTGCTCCAGAGTGTTGGGTGCTTTCAGGGATTCCAGTTTCTGAGGATTTGTATAACTCTTCCTGGGTGGAAGCATCCATCAGAATCCAGCAGTGACCATTCCTTTGGAGCCAGTGAGCCAACAGAAGCCTGTGAGTATTTTCCTGCGCTTTTTAAAGACTGAAAACTTAAGATCCCTTCTCTTAATGAGGCCATCACTAAATCAACACACGCAAGGAATCATCAGCTCCATTATGAGCAGCCTCTCCTGCTCCCTCAGCAGCTCTGCCCTCACCAAGCCCATGATTTAGTGAATATTGTTTCCTTCTTCCATGGCACACAAGTCTAATTAAACCATTTCTCCACCTTCCCTGGCCACAACTCTTCGTTCCAGTAATTAGAAGACACCCCAGTACAGAACACGCTGCTTCATCAGCTTTTAGGCTACGAGACTTAAAACTAACATTTTCAAAAGCATTTCATGGTTTGAAAGAATGGTCAATTAACCTTCAGTTTCCTGGGGGGAACCCTGCAAAGAACTGTCAACAGTTCAGTTTAGAGAGATTTGTCCAGTGACCTACGAGGCCACGAAGTTCACCAATGCATGGAACGGTGTCATCATGGATTTGTTCCCTGGGTTACTGTCACAAGAGAATAAACTGATTTTTCTGCTACAGTAACAAGTGACCAAGGGGCGGCTGAACGACCTTGGTGCTTCCCTGGGCTCCTGGGCAAAACCAGGGCCACTCAGCAGAAAAAAAAAACCCTGGCATCTTCAGGATGAATTGTGTGTCTCTTTCTCTTCCTCCCCATAAGGTTCTTTTTTAATCAGAGGAGCCCCGGGGGTGGGGATTCCTTGGCTGCCTGCTGGGTTTCTTTGTATTTTGAATTCTCGGCAAACTGGCGGCGTAAGAGAAACGTCTGATTCTTGTGGTGGTGACAGTCTTCAGATTTAAGTGATAGCAACATCTCAGTCTTTATAGCAAATTGAGGGTTTTCTGTGGAGCGGTGGGATGCTCCTGCTGGAGGAACCTTCTGAGCCTTCCAGAGAGGTCTCACCATGAAGTTGGTTTTATTGTGAGATTCCAAAGGAAACAAGAGGCTGCTCCTGGCCATTGAAGGTAAAACAATCTCTGCTTCATGGGAAAGGCAGAATTAGCCACAAATAAAATTATCTTCTATGTAGGATTTGATATATGGAAATTTGAATCTTTGGCTTTGCTTTTACTTCAATAAAAATGGTAAAACCACTTTATTTGCTCTGTAAACACGGGGGTTTATTACCATTTCAGAAGCTGCATGGAAAAATTGGTTTTATTTTCTTCTACTCATCATCAAAACGTTTTCCCTGGCCAGCGTTACAAATCCCTACATTAAATCTGATTTTCCTGGTTTTTCTCATTTTGCCACACCCTTGACACACAAGGTCAGGGTTGCTGCTCCATGACTGGAACTGTCTCCTGTACAGTTTAAAACATTTCAGTTTGATTTTATGTAGTGCTCCAAACTTAAGGTTTTAAGATATGAAGTAATCAGGATGGTTTTCTTAAGGACACACATCCTCGTACTTACAGAATCCCAGTATGGTTTGGGCTGGAAGGGATCTTAAATCATCCAGTTCCACCCCCTGCCATGGGCAGGGAGCCTTCCACTATTCCTGGCTGCTTCAAGCCTGGTCCAGCCTGGCCTTGGACACTTCCAGGGGTGGGGCATTGTACCCACACACCTGAATTCCCACCAGGAGTTCAGCCCTGAATCCCAGGAGCAGTTTTTGTACTGAGCTCAAAGACCAGAATTCTCCAAATCCCAAGTGCTGCATGACAGGAGCTGGATATCCTTCAGAGGAAGTGGAGACATCTCTGTGGGGATTTTTAAAAACTAGATCACACCTAAGGGTGGTGATTGAAACTGACTCCCTGTTTTTATGAGTTTTGCCCAGCTGCAGAGTCGTGGCTCAGGCTCCCAAGCTCTTCCTGCCTGTGGTGATTCCCATCGGGGCAGATCAGGAAGGTTTTCCCCCAGACCTGGGGTGACAAATCCTGACAAAACCCTGCAGGAAGGGAATCACATTGATCCTGTGTATTGCTAGTGACCCTTTGCTGTATTTCAGCACATTTGTCACTCTCTGTCCCCTCCTGACATTCTCAGCGAGCGAGAAGGGAAGGACGAGGAGAAACAACAGCTCTAATTAGAAATTTGCCCATTTCTTTCAGAACAGCTGGGGAGAAGCTCGGACCCTGAGCTGGTTTTTTCCCTCCTCAGAAGCCCCAGAGCAGAGATTTAAATTCAAAGCATGACTTTGCAGGCTGGGCTGCACAGGGGGGAGGGAAGCAGGGACGAGGAGCCGCGGGCACGGGGCGTCAGACATGGACAGAGATATCATTAGATTAAAAAAGTGTCTTCCCACACAAACAAAAGGAGAACCTGGGTGGGAGCACCAGGATTATCCAGCATGAGCTCCAGAGGCACTGCTGGGACAAGGACAGGATTCTATTCCTGCAGTGCCTGGACTGTGGACACACACGGAATGTCCCACACGGGCTTGTGGCTCCCTCCCCACTCAGCATCAATTACTCATCCAGAATGACAGCCACTGTCTGGTGACCAAGAGCTGTCACCCCTTTGAGCTTCCTCAGGGGTGAATGGCTTCGCTTCTGAGCTCTTCTGACTGCTCTGCTGCGGTTTTGGAAGGAAAAATTGGCAAATTTTTCCAGTTTTTGTTGCCCGAAGGAATCAATTAATCACACAGAACACTGTGGGAAATGGATTTGTAGAGAGGTTTTAGGGTTTTGTATCAAACCCTAAAATGGATTTGTAGAGAGGTTTTAGGGTTTTCTATCAAACCCAAAAATGGATTTGCAGAGAGGTTTTAGAGTTTTCTATCAAACTCTAAATGGATTTGTAGAGAGGTTTTAGGGTTTTCTATCAAACCCAAAAATGGATTTGCAGAGAGGTTTTAGGGTTTTCTATCAAACCCAAAAATGGATTTGCAGAGAGGTTTTAGGGTTTTCTATCAAACCCAAAAATGGATTTGCAGAGAGGTTTTAGGGTTTTCTATCAAACCCAAAAATGGATTTGCAGAGAGGTTTTAGAGTTTTCTATCAAACTCTAAATGGATTTGTAGAGAGGTTTTAGGATTTTCTATCAAACCCTAAAATGGATTTGCAGAGAGGTTTTAGGGTTTTCTATCAAACCCTAAAAAACTCTCTACAAATCCATTTCCCACAGAAGGCCTTGCTTTGATTCTTATTACTTTCTTACTTCAACACCTTGGTTTCATTCTACATCCAAATCATCATTGCTGATGGTTGTTTTTTTATAGATAAAAGCTCAGTGGTTGTGCTACAGTTTTTTGCCTCAGGAGAGTATTGATCCTGCTGAACTCCTTGGGATATGAAGTTAGGCTTTTCTTTTTCCAGTTCCCCTTCAGCCCTGCCAAACAGCTTTAACCTTTATTTGTCCTATATTTGGTTTCAGAATGGGCACTTCAATGCTCAGATGAATTTCGATATACGGGGATGTAAGAGAAAAACAACAACAACAACAACAACAACAAAAGGAATCTGTTGGGGTTATTCATGTGCTTTTGGATTTGATTTACTTCCTACTTCCTTATTTAATAACCAGGTTCCTTAAGACTCCTTAAGCTTGACTGACCCGTGTTTTGTTGGCAGGTCTATTCCACTGACCCCTGCCAAGACCCCTGCCCCAGTTCGTCTATCAGACAAAAATGAATCTATTCCAGGAACTATCACTTCCCATTATCTCTAATTAAGCCTGACAGTTGGAGACAGGCCTCATTATTTTTAATTGGGCCCTATAGTTCTAGAGTTAAATTAAACACAATTTAATGCAGATAGCTCATCTACATGGCTGTGACAGAGTCAAATTGTATTTTAAGTTTCATGGAACAACAGGGTTTGTTTGCAGGCTTTGCTTTTTTTTTTTTTTTTGCAGAGTGTTGCTGCTTTGAGCTCTGTGTTGTGTAAAACCTGCCTGGGGTGTGAGGATACTCCTGTTAATTAGAGCCTGACCTAGCCCTGCACCTGTTGGACCTTTTCTCTACACTTTTATACCAAAAATCCAAACGTGGGCCCAGGGTGGTGATGAAAAACTCTTTAATCAGCCCAGACTGCCTGTGAGAGCTTCACATGGTTCAGGTAGTTTTAAACAGATTTGCAGAGGTGTCATGCAAACAGAGGAACTGCTGAAGGTTTTCCCCAAATTCCTGTGGGAAGTTTTATTCAGAATTTAAAGGGAAGATTCCTCTCAATGCCTCAACATGGGCATTTTTACTGTTCCATTCACAGCTTTTTTCTGCCACAAAGCAACATTTTTATCACTGTCAGGTGGGGCTTTTCTGTGAAGACACCTCTGGATGAAGATGGAATTGGAGCATCCTGTTGCTGTAAATATTATAAATGTTCACACCTTGGATTTTCTTAGGGAAGGAGCATTCCAGTCCGTGCTGAGGAAGGAGTTGTCTCACCCTTCTGGTGGTGGAAAATCAGTTTGGTAAATCATTCCCTGAGCTCTTTCTTTGAGTCAGCTGCAAGACTAAGTCATTTGTTATTGAAGCTTTAACTTTGGCAGAGTTCTCAAAGCAGTTAATCCCTCACAAAACTCTTTGGATTACTCATGGAACCAAGATTCCTAATTACAGAAGGTTTTGATTAAATATTGGATTTTCCTTTGCACAGGTGAGGTTAAACACTCGTTTCAAATGACATTTCCTTTGATATATTTATATTTTCTGTACTTTCCTCTTTGAAAGGTCAAATAAACAAACTACAGCACTTCTCCCCTGAGAAGTAACACATCTAAAGTGTCTTGAGGAATCCAAGACAAGAATCCTTCAGTTTGGAACAGTGGGATCTCTACTCTTAGGGGTTTGGGCAGTTGGCATTAGTAATTATATACGGTGTGTTTAACTAACAGACACTTAATCATGGAAACTCTATGACATCAGGCCTGGAGGCTGGGATTGTCCTGGAGAAAATGAGCAAGGATTATCCAATGTTTGTCCAGTCCCTGCTCCTTCCCAGCTGCTCTCCTTGGTGTCAGCCACCCTTCCCAGCCCAAGCTCAGTCGTGCCTCCCTTCTCCTGCTGCCTCTGGAGCAGGGAATTCCTGCAGCCTGGAGAAGCTCCTGGATGAGCCCTTTGCTGCCTGTCCGTGCTGGATCCCCAGCTTTTCTCCTGGCATTGCTTTTGCTGCACACAGAGGCTATCACTTCTTCTGGGAGAGCAAAACCAGCTCCAAAACCTGCACCAAAACTGCTTTTTTTTTCAGCCCAACCACTCACTGATGTGATGGCGCCTCTGGGGATGATTTTCCATGCCCACAGCCAGCCTGGGAATGCTATTCCAGCCAGACAGCACCAACTGCATGAGCTTCCCAGCTTGTTCACTTGTTAGGTGTTTTTGTTGGCCTTATCCTGGCTGGAAGAACACCCCTCCTTCCCTGGCCCTGCAGGAGGTCCCTGCTGTGACCCTGAAATCCCAGGAGATCCAAGGGCTCTGTCCTGTGCTCTTGTCCTTTTGACTGAACTTGGAGAGAAAAGGCCTTTGTGGCCAGTGAGCAGCACACTCCCAAAAATACAGATTTAGTGACCTGTGTGAGCAGTGAGCCTGAAAGGGAATTATGACAGCTTTCCACACCTCTGTGTATCAGTATTTGGGATTTATGACAGCTTTCCATGATCCCATGGGTCTAAATTTGGGATTTTTACGCCTCTTGCATATCAGCATTTGGGCTTTGCTGGGAATATTCCCTGCAACCACACCAGGGAGAGGAAGGATTGTCATCCCTCAATGGTCAGCCACGTTGTGGAGTTGAAGTTTTAGGGGTGTGTTTTTGTGGGAAGGTTGTGGTGAGGGAGACTGGAGGGGTTTGGATGCTGGGTTTTATGCCTGTGCTTGTTCTGTACAGAAGTTTTTGGGGAAATTCACCTCTGAGCTAAAGGGTTTCAGTGTCCTCCCTTCTGTTGCTGAGTTAACAAAGCTGTTACTCCCATATTTGTTGTAGAAATTAGCTTCTATAACTTCTAGCTACACAGCATTGCTGGCTCCATGAAGTTTTCCTGTTAGGAAGAAACTTTAAATCCTCATCCTGAGAAATCCACCGCAATTTCAAGTGCAGAGAAGGATTTGCTTATTTTAAGAGGCGTTCACATTTCCCTGATTCCTTGTTTGCCTTGTGGATATGAACTTTTAATGGGATAAATTAATTATTTGATGGCCTGTGCAACACCACCTTGGTGCTACATGAAGCTCATGGATTATTATGGCTGTGCTGGATTGATCCCAGAATCACTGAGGGTGGGAAAGACCTCCCAGACCATCCAGTCCAACCTGTGATTGTTCCCCACCTTGTTTGGGCTTTAAATGCAATGTAAAAATCTCACATTCCAACCTTACAATGGCAGAATTTCCTCATGTGTGGCTGCTCTGTTCCAGAGGTGCAGCAGGGTTTGGAGAGGCTCATGGAGAGCAGGTTGTGGTTTTCATGGATTTGACCAGGTTCAAATTATCTCCTGTTCCCTCTGTGCTCTTTTGGGGTGTTTTTGGGGGTTTTTTGTCTGCTATGTTTTTGTTTCCTCTCAACCAGCTTGAGAAAGAATGTGGGTTAGAAACAAAAGATGTCCGAGGATTTAATTTAGCCAGACAAAAAATACTCTTTTCAAATGTTAAAACAGGCTGAAAGAGAGGTCTGAGGGCTGGTTTGAAAGGACAGGACTTTGTTCCCAGTGCTGTTCCCAGCAGTGGTGGGAGACACTCGGATCCTGAACTGATGGATCTGTCTCCTGACACTCCTGGCCTGCTAACCTGCTTTATTCTTTAATTAATATACACGTTTATATTCTATAATTCACCGGCCAGCTTGCTGGAGAAGAGCTTAAAAAATGAAAACAAAAACAATTGGGAATTTTTACCAGCAGTAGAGGAGTGCTATTTATTACTTGGGATGTTTGGAATTACTGAGATCAAGGGTGAATAATTGATAATCATTTTAACCCAAGCAAGAATTCCATTAAATATGAACAAGAGGAGGCTGGACACGTGGTAAAGGATTTCTCTTTCCCTTTTGACTGCAACCAATCCCTTTGGATCTGGTCACTGAAGACACCTGGCAATGAAATGGGTGTGTGAAAGAGGAGGAAACCAGATATTATGTTACTTAAAAGTCATTCATCATGTCACAGGAAGGCAGGAATCTGAACTCCTGCAATAAATAATCGCTGAAGGTGATCTCTGCACACAAAGGAGCCACTGCCAGCTGCTGAAATGTCCCTCTGACAGCAGGCCAGGAGCTGGGGCTGTGCTGGAGTGAAGGCCAGGGAGAACAGGATACAGAGAAATGATTTCCTGGGAGCCATCCCATGAGCTGTCCACAGAAATGAACAGGTTGTGGTTTTCATGGATTTTACCAGGAACAAATTATCTCCTGTTCCGTCTGTGGATTTTGGGATGTTGTGGGGTTTTTCTTGTTTTTGGGTGTTTCTTTTTGCTGTCTGCTTTGTTTTCTCTCACCAGAGAGAAAGAATGTGGGTTAGAAACAAAAGATTTTGCTGGAAGAAAGCAGGATTCTGGGTTCCAGTCTCAAACCTGAGTTGCAAGGAGGGTTTGAAGAGCTCCATGTGCCCATCACAGCACCCTGGCTCCAGCTACAAAGTTGTCATTTTGCATTTGTCAGCAAAGAGCAACATTTCTGTCTCTCTTTTAATTCCTTTTAGTTTGGTTTTTCTGTGGTTTCTTCATGGAAAGGGTGGTCAGGCCCTGGAAGGGGCTGCCAGGGAGGTTTGGAGCCCCCATCCCTGGAGGTGTCCAAGGGAGGACTGGAGGTGGCACCCAGTGCTCTGGGCTGGGGACAAGGTCAGGGTCAGGTTGGACTCAGTCTTGGATGTGTTTCCTAACCCAAATAAATGATTCTGCAATTCCCACTCTGTGCAAAGCAATTCCCTGAGTAATCCCCTTTCCACTGATGGTGTGGAAGGATCTCTTTGGGATTTTATTTTAGCTGGTGGCAACTTCCAGTTGTAATTTGTGAGAAATAATGTGTGAGAGAGAGCAGAGCTGTTCTGGTGGACAGGGTAACACCTTCTTGGCATGCCCAAAGTCCAGGTGGACAAGGGATGTCCATGGCACATCCAGGAGTCCAGGCCAGCTCACTGAGAAGATCCTCCTTGGCCCTGTAACCAGACAGGGACTTTGGGATTTTCTTTCAATTTTCTTTCAGTAGAAGAAGGGATTGGGAGGGATAAATTGGACCTACCTGGAGAGTCTGAGTGGCCACGAGCACCCTTTGTTTTCAATTTCTTGTAACTCTCAGTGACACCTTCAGCTCTGCTCCAACACATCCCTAAATGAACCAATGAGTTTTCCTCAGTGTTTCTGCCCCAAAGTCAATAACACACATTTATATGCTTTTCCTCTCTGTGTTACACCATCTCATATTATATTATTTCTCTATTTTCCTCTCCCTTTTTCCTGGAAGGTGCCCAGGATCTAAACTGAGTGGCTTGGCAGGGTTAACGTGCATTTCCCAGCTAATCTCTGGGATTTTTTACCCTAAAGCTTTGGTGCTGCTCAGTCCTGTAAGCATCAGGACTGATGTAAGTCCTGCTCCCTGCCCTCTTTTCTGAGTTCAAACACCCACAGCAATGTGTCCCCACGCCTCACAGGCACCAGGGAATGAATGGGACAAATCCTGAGGGAATCTAATGAATATTTTCCCTGCTGAAGCAGCTGTAGGAATGGCTCAGAGCTCGGGGTGTAGTTTTTCTCCAGCTGATGCTGAGTGAGGCTGCGAGGTGCAGGTGGAGCAGCGTCTCCCCATATCTGGTTACAGCACGTCAGGACCCCGGGGAGGAAAAAGGCAGAATTCAATATCTGCATGTCAGAGTGGGGCCCTCATCCCCCACAAGAGTTTTATTCCAATTCCTTCAGGGCGATCTGTACCCACCCTGGGCCCTGTCCCAGTGAGGTGGGGAGATCCCAAAGGCTGCAGCAATGCAGGGAAGCTGCTAAAATTGCCTCTGTGAGTTGGAATCACATGAAAGATTCATGTGGAGTCTTAGCACCTGCTCCTCCTTTGTGGGATATCTGCACTGTTAATTTTTAAGCACGTCTTAGCCCGAGGAAGGGAGATCCTATAACCAAGGGGATATACATTATTAACCTTAAAGCTCCTGCAGCCTCAGCCACTGTGGGTTCTGAAGGAGCAGCTGGGCACCCACCACTTGCTCCGTGCTGGCATCACACTGGGATGGCTCCCAATGCTCAATGCACCCAAAAGATGCCCTCCCTAATTTGGGTAGTTTGTAATTAACGCAGAACTCTCACCCTGACTCCTCAAGGATCCCTGGTGCAACCTAATCTGGAGGAAGATACAGTTTCTAGTTCTTATCTTGGAAAAGTGGCCACTAAGTGGATGCAAGTGCCATAGGCCCAAGTCCCTGGTCCCAGTAAATTATTAAAGGTGCTCAATTGGGGTGAGGACATCATCCCTGCCCGGCTGCCCAGAGTTCTGAGGGACCTTACCCGGGTTCAAAGCCCCTGGTGAATGGTTTCCCTGGAATAATTGGTAACAGCAGCCAGGATGGACACCCAGGTAACTTAAATTATCGTGGCTCTAGTGGGAGATGCATTAACAGAGAGATTTATTCCATGGGGTATGTCCTGCAGGGGGATGCAGCTGGAGGGTTTTTAAGGTCCTTTCCAACCCAATCACTCGGGGATTTTAAGGTTTCTATTATCTGTATTACTGTGTATTTGAGTGGTGCATTTCTATAGGTTAAATGATGGGATAATGATCTGAGAATTGTACTTTTATAAAGCACACAACTGATGCAATTCAGTCACAAATATCAGGACTCATTTTCCAAACTTCCTGGGGCAGAAATATATATTGAGTTTATCCTGGACAACGTGGGGTAAGAACAACTCTTCTCCTCCATTCCTGTGTGCTCCTAAATGCTCCCTTTCCTTCTCTCCTGGCTAATGGCATTTTTGGACTTCAACACAGAAATATCTTGGAAGCTGGGACTGGGATAACACCTCACTTGCATGGTAATGAAGTCTTGACAGAGGAGATGACAGATGGAACTTCAGGATGAATCCAGATACTTCTTTATTTTTTCCAAGAAGATACTAAAATGGGAAGGTTTATAACAAATTATAATTAAGGTGCAG
Organism: Onychostruthus taczanowskii; assembly: GCF_017590055.1. NCBI lineage: Eukaryota > Metazoa > Chordata > Aves > Passeriformes > Passeridae > Onychostruthus > Onychostruthus taczanowskii. The sequence continues at coordinate 4,167,398 of NW_024500572.1, forward strand.
GTTTCTTGGTTTCTGCTGATGAGTTTCTCTCATCATGGACTTCAGGAAAACTTCCAGAGAAAATTCAGCAGTACTGCACCACTAACATGGGTGCAAGCTGATTTCTTAAACAATCCAGTTTAATTTTCCTAAATGCTCCCAAGGTTCTGGAGCTGGGCTCTTTGGACAGAGGTCACAGTTTTGGTGTGGTGCTCTGCAATCTGCATCAAATCCCTTCCCAAAACCTGGGCATGGCTTTTGCAGGACAAACATCCATAACCTTGACATTCTCTGTCCAGAGCTGCCTCCTAAAGAACTGGACGAGGTTGAAATCCCTGCGGTCTCCTCAGCAAACATTCCACCTGCTGCAAATAACCTGGTTAATCCTTGCTTTATTTATTGGGCATGGGTGTGGTGAGACCTGCTCAGAGGGAAGAGGCTCCCTGGGCATCTCCTGTCCTCCTGTGCCCGTGGAAAAGCGTGGTGGGACACGGAGCCCGGGAAGGTCAGTCCTGCAGCAGCGCTGGGAGCTCAGAGCGTGCTGGAAAAGCTTCCCAGGGAGCTGCTCCCTGGGCTGGAAAGAGGCAGGAGGAGGGGAAGCCCTGCAGCTGGGGGGCTGGAGGGAAGGAAGGAGCGACTCTGAGGCACTGGGAGAGGAGCTGCAGCCAAGGTGGTCAGCTGGGAGCAGAGCAGGAGCCGGGTGCTTCAGGGCAGATGGCAGAGCTGGATGCAGAGCTCCAAGGAGAAGGAAGGAAATTATTCCCAGAGAGAAGGTGGCAGAGGCAGAGTGTGACAGGCTGAGGCAGAGAGAGAAATACAGTGACCGAAGGCAAGGGAGGATTTAATTTTTAATTAGCCACAATGAATTCCTTCCGCATCTGAAGTCTGGTGAGAACACGGAGTGAAAGGTGGGTTTGCTCTGGTGGGTCCCACCAGAGAGGGAGGCAAAGGGGTCTCTCAGGGAGCTGAAGTCCTGAGGGCTGAGCTCGGAGCTGCTGGGGGTGTCTGGCTGTGGGACAATGCTGGGAAATCCCTGGAGTTTTCCTTGTTGCAGCACAAATGGGATTTTTACTCTGCACGTTGTGCTGTCCTGTGCATGGTCTGGCTGAGTCAGGGTGGTGGATCCCCCTGCCCAGTGATCCAAAATTCAGCAGCAGAAGGGTCCCCTCCACTGGGGTAAGGACTTTGCCACTGATGCTTGGAGCTGATAGAGGAACGAGGGAATTTCTTTTCACCCATGGTTGCCGGAGGCTCAAAAATAATTTCTCCTTAGGAAGGCTTGGGTTTGGAGGGGCCTTTTCCCCCCTCAGATGGGACTCCCTGCCTGGCTATTTACTGTATTAATGACACGAGGCAGAATTCCAGCAAACAGGATGAGCACATTCATTACTGGGATAATTGGGATAATTACTGGGATAATTGTTCTGCTGCAGAGCCAGGACATGGGCAGAGCACTGGCTGCAGGATCTGCCTTCTCCTTTCTCCCCACTTCCCTGCTTTCCTATCTCATCCTCTCTTTGCTCCTCATGCAGCAGCAGAGGAATTCTCAGTCTGACTGCCAGGATAATTTCCATTTCCTGTAAATAGTCCTCAGTGAGGAATTCTTCCAGGGAAGTCTCACAAAGGTGACACATCCCTTTCCTCCAAAGTGCTCCTTTGTTATTTTTAATAGGTAAAACATTTCCATCTAAATCACTGCAGTCATTTCTACTTCCTCAAATAACATTTAGCTGCAAATATATATATATATAAATATAATTCATAAAGAATTATGAGACTCTTTAAAAGAAACTTGTTAACTTTGGGTACATTTAAATTTCAAGACAAGGAATAGCAACATTTTCTAATTCAAACATGCACCTCAATCCAATAAAATGTGGCTATTCTGACCCATTTAACAGGTTTTCCCTGTTTCAGAGAATTACCTTTCCCTCTGTCAGCCATCCAGAAGCCATTTAGGAATCAGCTGAGTCCCCTGTGCCTCCACCTGCTCTGCCCTGCCCTTGACCCCACATGGAATCAGTAATTTTGTGCTTCAGAAGGTGTGGTGGTGAGGGATTAATTTTTCCTCTTTCCTTCTTGGCTTGCCTTAAGCTGCCTTTTTGTAGAAATGTGGAATAGTGGGGTAAATTCAGAGCTCTTCCTTGGGTTTTATGGGAATTTCTCGGTAATGGCAAGCTGGGACCTGACTGGGAGCAACCTGACTGGTTGTTGTGCTTCTCCAAGGAACAGAGGGAGAAGTTTTGGGGTATTCTGGAGAGAATGGTGGGACCAAAGGAAGAGGGAAGGAGCTGACTTTCACCTACCTGAAAAACAGGCAATTTTTTTTCTACTCAGTGGAGAAAGGAGCTGGCAACACCAGAGCCTGGGAACCTGTGACTGCCTGAGGAATCTTGATGCTTCCTTAAACCCAAACCCAGAGGAGCTGCCCTTAGGTTGCCCTGATGGGTGGGTCCTGCTACACTTGGAATGATGGAGTTGGTTCTTTTTTTAGAACCAACCTGGATGCCCTCAGAGGGGGTCACTGTGGCTGTAACAAGCCAAGGGCAGAGTGTTCCCTTTCCCTTCCCTTGATGATCCACCCTTGATGGATGGTGATCCATCCTTCATGGATGATCACAGAGCCAACAACCAGGCCCTTCCCACTCTCAAAAATAGCTCTGGTGCACTGCAAGCTACCTTTAGGAAAGGAATATTTTTGAAGAGAAGATAAATTATTTCCTTTACAGACACTCCTGTACTGAGACTCTTTGCTGGTTGGAGCTGCAGGAATGGTCTGGTGTCCCTGTCCCAGGTGGGGACCAGGGGCTCTCGTGTGGCTTCAGGTGGCAGTTCCCAGAGTGAAATACTGATGTGGCCTCTGACAATGTCTCTGTGCCTGTCTCCTGGATTTAAAAGCTTGTAGAAAAGTGCTTTGTGTGCCAGGGTTCCAGGGAAAGGCAGATGAAGGTGTTTTCTGGAGGAGTTTGCAGGAGGCTTTTCCTCTTTACTCCCATCGTGGCTGCATCTCCAGGCTCAGCTGAAATCCTGCCCTGCCAATAAATCCTCAGCCAGACCATGAGCCCTTCCAGCCTCTTTGCTGCCCCTCCAGCTCCTCCCACCCAAAACTGCAGCCCTGGCACTGCTGTCCCCTCAACCCTGACAGAGCAGAGCCAGAGCAAGGCCTCTCCTAAATCACTGAGAGCTTTGGGTGACCTTGGCTGCAGTTCTGAATCAGACCTTGCGTCGCAGCCTCTGCAAGTCCCTGGTGTGTAGATGTTATGGAAGCAGCCCCTGACTTATGGGGGGCGCTTATGGAGTGATAAAAACTGGATTTTGCTGTGGGAACTGGAGCTGTACTCTTGGTTTGGGCTGGGATTTGTTGTCCCAGGTGTCATTTGTCTCATCTGCTCTCAGTTCTGATGCTGGCTCATACAGGCAGCTCCTTTCTGATGCCTGGTGCCCAAAGGGTTTGGTCTTTGGGGGTTGTTGGAGCACTCCTATGGGAGATGGGATCTCAATCCCTGCTTTATCAGTGGCTTTCTTGCTGTGGCCATAAATGTGATTTTGGGGTCGTTTTCCTCTGGTTCTCTGTTCTGTCTTGAAGGCTTGTAAACAACCTGGAGGTGTCTTCAACTTGGAATACATTAATTTACTGTGGTCAAATGCTCCTCTCCCTGTACCTTAGGGACTGTCAGATACTCCAGGACCATTCTTCTTTTTCCTAGATATTGAATCAATCTGCCTTGCTGTATTCCCAGGATTGTTAACTCTGAATTTTAGTTTTTCAGCTGGAAATCCTGTGCTCTGTCAGCTGGGGAATGCTCTGGAGCATAAGGAGGTTAGCTATGGAGTTTATCAGGAATTGATGTTTTCTAATAAACCATCCTGTTCTGCAATTAATAAGGATCAAGGATTCATTAAGGAGCTGTCTCTGGTCAGTAAACCCAAGCATGAAGAAAACTCTGAAATTCAGATCTAAAAGCCAACAACTGAGAGAATGAGCACTTCGGTGTCTGGGCTCTGGCCTGACAGGATTTGAACTGGGTTTTACCTGGTCCTAAATTTCCCACGGGAGGTGGAATTGCTGCTGCTTTCCTCGCTCATCCAGCGTGTCTGGGCTGCAGGGATGAGCACGGAGTTTTGGGCAGCATCTCTGTGCGTGTGAAACAAGCTGAGACAGCAAAAGGACCCTCCCTATGGGGAAAAAAAATCTCTAAAGAAATGCTTTATGCTCTAAGTCAGGTGCCTGAACGCTTGGCTGCCCGCTGTAACCTGGGAGCACTGATACAAACTGGGAATTCTGAAGCATTTTCCTAACCTGGGCCGGGCTTGCTGGCACCCACCCAAAACCCGAGCCGCTCGCATTAACCTGACAGGCCATTGTTTTATTGAAGCTGACGTGGTGAATGGGGCTCTTTTTTGCTGATATTCTTTACCTGTCTCGTTGTGTTAAAGTGGGGAGCGCCGGGGGCAGGTGGGCCCGGGCCCAGGCCCCGCTCGCAGGCCTCGGAGCGCCCGGCGCGGCCGACGGGGACCCCGTGGCACAAGAAAGAGTTGCTAAGAACAAATCTCTATTGTTCCCCGTCATCTTTAAATGAGTGTCAAAGTAGGCAGGGGGGCTTTGACCGTTAACCGCACAATTTAGCCGGCCCCTTGTGTCCGGCAGCCCCCTCCGCCTTGGAGCTCCTGGGATGAGAAAAGGCGGCCTCAGCCCCTTCTAAATGGGCCAACTCTTCTCCTTTGTGTGCAGACTGCCCAGTGTGAAATCCGCAGTGACGTTAAATGTTTTCTAATGAATAATTACTGAAAGGAAATGGAGGAATATATGTGTCATGGATTGTAGCGCGTTAAAATGTTTTCTTTTGGGCACAAAAATGTTGTCCTTCAGCAGCGCCGCGATTGTTTCAGGGAGCCTTTTGTGGGGGTTTGGATTCTCAATGGATTATCTGTGAGCGCTCGCTTTTCCAATAGGAATCAAAAGGGTCCTTTGGCAAACTAATGTTTTTCAAAATGGCAGCCATGAAGCCCATTTAGTATTTAAAGTTTGGGGTTTAAAGAAATGTTTGAACTCGGGAGATTTTCTCACTTTTTTTCTTTCTTTTGATTTATGAAAGTGAAGTGGTTCACCTCGACCTCTCCTCTATTGAGAAAGACAGACAGTCACCCTTTAACAAGTCTATAGCAGACCATGCCCTGGAGACAGACAAGAGGCCTTAAGAACTCTTGGCGTTTCCCTGGGCTGTTGATTAACCTTAAAACCCTCTTATTCTGTATTCTTTTGAAAAGAAATTAGGTTACAATGTGTAAATTTTTCCACAGTATAATTGTATTTATGAATTCTCCTGCCTCGAGGAACGTGTACAGTAGTGCCAGACAGTCCAAGTGCCTCCCTGCACACACAAACTATCCCTTTTCCATGGTTGCTGCATTCCCAAGCATGGTCCATGTCCAGCATTCCAGTTCTGTTAGAAATCTGAATGAGGTTTCCAGAGATCTGTGAAAAGTCTCGGTGAAATATCTAAAAATCATCTTGTTTTATTGGCTTTGCTGTGATGGGACGAGCGTAACTTGGTCCTGTGGTGGAATCTGCTCTGCTTTAATCCCTTTTTTATGGGCTTCTCATTTATCTGAGAGCTAAGCCGAGCAGATGAATTCTCAGGAGCCACACCAAGGTTTCCTCAGGAGGGGGAAAATGTTCCCGCTGCCCTGGGCTGGCTGTTCTTCCTGGGTGGGGATGTGTCACCCCAAGTCCTGCTGCCAAGATCTGACACTCTGAATTTCCTTTGGGGACAATGGGATGAGTCCTGACTGCTCCTGGAGCAGACACGGGGCATCCCTACGGAGCGCTGGAGTCCTGACCCCGAGGTCACGGCCGGAGGAAGATCCAGCATTGCCGGGACGTGGCCGTGCTCCCCCGCTGACCCTGCCAAGTGCCTCTGGCAGAACATCTTCCTTTTCCATTCTCCCTGGTCACGGCCCCTTGGGCCAATTCCTCCAGAGAGCCGAGGGTGGAGCAGAGCTGAGGGGTTCCTTGTTGTGATCCCTGCAGCCCAGGACTCCTAATGAGCAAATTCCTGCAGCACACGAGGGGAGCAGGATGGGTCAGGGAGCTGCTGCCTCTCAGTAAAGGAGTATTTCCAAAACAGAGCTCCCACGTTCCTGAGGGAATGTGTGTTAGCAGTGCTGCTCCCAGCTCAGCTGTGCTGGGCAAGCCTCACAATCTATTTTGAATCTTGTGTCCATTTCGAATCTTGTGTCGATTTTGAATCTCATGTCTATTTTAAATCTCGTGTCTATTTTTTATCTTGTGTCTCTTTTGAACCAGATGACTCCAGGCATGTTCACTTATTGCACATTACCGTGGCACCACTTTTATATGCTTTTATCTCAGAGCTGTAACTGCAGAGAACAGGCAAAAATGAAAAGTTTGGTGTCACAGAAATTTCCAGGATGCTGGAGCTGTGTCAGTGGGTTTAGGTTGGATATCAGGGAAAGGTTTTTCCCCCAGAGGGTGCTGTGCACTGATCAGATTCCCCAAGGATTGGGCACAGCCCTGAGGTTGCCAGAGCTCCTCACACTCTATTTTGAATCTTGTGTCCATTTTGAATCTTGTGTCCATTTTGAATCTCATGTCTATTTTAAATCTCGTGTCTATTTTTTATCTTGTGTCTCTTTTGAACCAGATGACTCCAGGCATGTTCACTTATTGCACATTACCGTGGCACCACTTTTATATGCTTTTATCTCAGAGCTGTAACTGCAGAGAACAGGCAAAAATGAAAAGTTTGGTGTCACAGAAATTTCCAGGATGCTGGAGCTGTGTCAGTGGGTTTAGGTTGGATATCAGGGAAAGGTTTTTCCCCCAGAGGGTGCTGTGCACTGATCAGATTCCCCAAGGATTGGGCACAGCCCTGAGGTTGCCAGAGCTCCAGAATTTGGATACCACTCCCAGGGGTGCACAGGGTGGGATTGTTGGGGCGTCTGTGCAGGGTGAGGAGTGGATGATGATCCCTATGGTCCCTTCCAGCTCAGGATATTCCATGATTCTGTGGTGCCAGGTGGAGACAGAGCTGAACAAACAGGCCAAACTGGGCTTTAGGATTTCTGTGTCCAGCCTTAGATAAGGCTTGAAGCGTTGAAGGGGATGGGAAAGAGAAGTTCTTTGCAGAGATCAGAACAGAAATGTGCTCTGGGTGGGAAAAACTAACTTTCTGTTACCAAAACCTGGTTTTGTTACCAAACCCTGATTCTGTTGGGAAACAGAGGGGTCTAAACAACCTGGCTGATAAACAGGTGCTTTTCCCACTTCTCTCTGAAAATGTGCCTATTGAGGGTTTTTTCATTTTAAGTTTTGAACGGTTTTGTTCATCCCCAGTATTTATTAGCTGAGGATAAGTCAAAAATGCCTTTGCCTGGCTCATGCTCTGAGGCCCAAGGGGTCCTGTGGCCCAGGAAGGGCTCTCCCATTTCTGGAGAACCTGATCCTGCCATGAGTCCCTTCAGGAGCTCCTCATCCAGCGAGGTGGGGCTTGGGTGGGAAACTCCTTAAATACAGAGCTCATAATTAACGGAAGGAGCATCTGGAGAACGGTGAGATCGCTTGGTGCTGCTTATTTCCCAAATGGATGTGTTTTATCCTGTTGGAAACTGGGGAAATCTCTGTTGTTGCTGTCTTTGACAGCTGGGCAGAGGCAGGAAGAGCTGGCACCAGGTGGGAGTTGGTGTCCAGGAGGAAAATAATTTTTGAGTGGAGAAAACTGCCTGTTGCATATGAAAAAAAAAAAAAAAAAAGGAAAATCCATGGAAACTGCGACTTAAACTGGGTTTTGCAGTGACCTCTAGTGGGAGCCGAGCCGGGAGCTGCGGGAAGGGGCTGAGGAGTGATGGGGATGTAATTTGTGCTCGGATTTGCCCGAATTGCCCATCAGGAAGGTCAGAATTTGTGCTCAGGAATTTGTGCTGTGATCCCACAGAGTTCCTTGCAGTTTCCCTGTTGACAGACAAATCCCTGTGGGAAAAGCAAAACCCTTCATTGTAGTGAGGGAGAGGTTTTCTGATAAAGCTCGTGTCTTTAGGGGAGAAAGAAATCTCCTGGCTCCTGAGTGACGAGGGAAGGCCGGATTTGCCCAAATTGCCCATCAGGAAGGTCAGAACCCATGGGTTCACCCCCAGAGTCAGCCGTGGGTGTTTTGGTGAGAGGCAGAAGCTGCCGGGGCTCGGCGCTGACAGCTCCTGGATAATTCATTAAAGAGGGAGGATGGCGCATCCCTGCCCAAGGAGGGAGCAGCAAACAGCCTGACACACGATCCTGGGTGTCCGTGGGACTCGATTCCAGCCCCGGGAACTCTGTGGAAGCGGCAAGGGCTGGACAAGGAGGTGAGGGGAGGGTGGAGGTAAAGCAGGACTCAGGCGTGACATGAAAATCGCGATTTGCAGGCTGGTGGAAGGGAAATCTGGCAGCTCCGGGATGGTTTGGCGTGTGGAGGATCCTTGAGGAGATTTTTTTTTTGCTGTTGGTTGTCCCAGTAAAGCTGGATTTGTTGGATTGGACCTTTTGGTGCAGTTCCCTGTGTGGGTGGGAGCTATGAAGCTTTCAAAGGTCCACGGGGTGAGCTGGTGCCCACCTGAGGCTCTCACCTGTATGGTTTGGGCTTTTCCAGTGCTTCCAAAATAGCTGTGGCCTCATAAGAGATCCTCCTCCCCCCTGCACCCTCATCTCTTCTGTTCTATGGCATTAAACCAAAGAAACATCAATGGAGCATCAATTGAAAAATGGAAGTTTTGATCCTCCGGTGAAGATAAGCAATAATTTTGCAAAGTTTCTTTCTGTTTTTTAAAGTTGTTTCCTTGACAGACCTTGCTTCAAAGTGGTACAAACTTTGTCAAAGGAGCTGGCCTGTTCTGCCTGACTCTTTCTCAGGAGTTGCAGAGCTCAGGAATTTGTGCTGTGATCCCACAGAGTTCCTTGCAGTTTCCCTGTTGACAGACAAATCCCTGTGGGAAAAGCAAAACCCTTCATTGTAGTGAGGGAGAGGTTTTCTGATAAAGCTCATGTCTTTAGGGGAGAAAGAAATCTCCTGGCTCCTGAGTGACGAGGGAAGGGAAATAATCCTTTAAAAAAGCAGAGTCTTGCTGGGCTCACGTGCACTGATGAATCCTGGGGCATCTCTTATTCAAGCACAAAACTTGCCGTGAACTTCCAGAAATGGCAGGGGACAGGGCACTAAAGGGTGCTGGCATCATAAAATTATCAGCACCAGCAAAACACTGAGAAAATCTGGGCACAAAATAGCCCAGAAAAGAGTTCAGGAGTTTTGTCTGGTGGGGAGCAGTGTCATTTACTCATTAACATACACGTGAGAGAAGTGGGTTAAGGAAACCTGAGCAGGCAGGTGCTGAGGCTGATCATTTCCTGCTTCCCAGCTGGGAGAGAAAGGAAAAGTGGCTTTTCCTGAGAGCTCTGTCAGAAGCAAAAGAATAAAAATAATAATAATAAGTTATTGTTAATGCTAATGCTAATGCTAATAATAATAATAATAATTTTTATAATAGTAGTATTTGTATTGTTAGTAGTATTATTAGTATTGTTATTATTTTCTCTCTTCCCCCCTTCCATGTTCCTCCCTGAACGGGCAGTGGGGTCTGTCCAGGTGTTGGTTTGAGAAGCAAAAATCTTCCTTTATTTTGTCTTCCAAACCAATGGAGCCTGAGCTAAGGACAGGCACAACAAATGGATGAGAATGGTCACATGCAGGGGAGGGGGAAAAAAGGATATTAATATTAAAAGGAAAAAGTAGGGAACTTTCTGACAGAAAAGAGAAGTGATCACAATCAGATCCTGCTCTGGCTAAGGAAAAATGAGGAATTTTGTGTCCGGGGGCTGGGGACAGTCAGCAAAGCAAAAAATGGCATTCCTTGTGTGTGAAGTGAGTGCAGGTCTGATTTCTTTATTTTTTTATAAAAATAACCTGCTTTCAGGGGATCATTCTCTCTGGAGTGTTGTGGTCTTGTTGCTGCTGAGCATGAATCTCAAAACTCAGCTCACACTTAAAGAGACAAACGCAAAGAGCAGGCTGGATTAAAATGAAAATAACCCTAAAATTCCTGTTTAAGAGCTGATTTTTCTGAGTTTGCCACGGTCATAAAGGATATTGTGTGGTTGGGTCCTTTGCTCTTCGTTTTATGCAACCCTGCTCCCAAATCCACTAAGCCCCAATATCCACCAGTGCCTGCAGGCTCATCCCAAAAAACCTCCCTCCAGAGTCAGGGCTTGCCAGAGCTCAGCAGGAACATTCAATTTGGTGCCTATTGCCAATTTGCAGAGCTGCTGCTTTGGAAAAATCAAAATTAAATTAAAAAAGGGGGCAGAACCCCACGTGGCCCTGCACAAACAGAGCATCGCCGTCCTTTTAGTGCTTGGTGAAAACCTTGCACACAACCACAGCGTCCCCTTGAGCAGTGGAGCAGCAAAAAGGGACAAGCCAATGTCCCCAAGGGCAGGAGGAAAACAGCAAAGGTGCTGGGCTGGTGAGCACAGCCTGGAGCTGCTCTGGCTGCTCAACCACGTTCCTCCCCTAATTGTGCAAGCCTGGAACCCTCCAAGGGAGCTCACTCCAAGGCAATTTACTCCAAGGTAAGCTGCTCCAAATGTACTGAATTCATTTCTGTCCATTTATGCCTTAGGATGGGAGTTTGTCTCTGAGCTGGGTAATCCTGGTGTCTGTAAAAACAAAAGGAAAACCTGAAAACCCAGCTTTAGTGCAATATTACCATAATATGTGTGATGTAGACATAATTTGTCATACCATAATTTGTCATACCATAATATGTATGAACTGTGTAGACAAAAATGTTTTTTTTTATTTGCTAGCATGAAATTAGCAGCTTGGTTTAAGTAAATAAAAAGCAGTTTATTTTTATAGCCTGGGAATCGAGCTTGACCTACAGCAGTGAGAATTTCCCAGATACATTCAATTTCTACTATGAAGAATGAGAAGTGGAGGGTGCAAGATGATTTGGTTGTGTAAAGAGCGTTTTTTGCATCTCTCAGCCTTTGGAGAAGAATAGGGGATGCTGGGCAGGGTTCAACCATCCCCAGGTCCCTCTCTGATCAGTTTTGTCAGCAGTGGCCATGCCTCTCGCTGGCGTGTGGGGACATCTGCTTCCAGCACTGAAAGCTGACTTGGAGCTGCTGCTGGGAAGCACTGGGAATCACATTCTTGTGCAGGGTGGTGCTGTGGGATTCATCTTTTTTGCCTACAAGTCAAACCCCTCGCAGCCTTTTCCAGGGATTCTCCATTTTCATGCCTAGATCTGTACAATTTCTACTATGAAGAATGAGAAGTGGAGGGTGCAAGATGATTTGGTTGTGTCAGGGACAGCGGTTTGTTGCATCTCTCAGCCTTTGGAGAAGGATGGGGGATGCTGGGCAGGTTTTAACCATCCCCAGGTCCCTCTCTGATCAGTTTTGTCAGCAGTGGCCATGCCTCTCGCTGGCGTGTGGGGACATCTGCTGCCAGCACTGAAAGCTGACTTGGAGCTGCTGCTGGGAAGCACTGGGAATCACATTCTTGTGCAGGGTGGTGCTGTGGGATTCATCTTTTTTGCCTACAAGTCAAACCCCTCGCAGCCTTTTCCAGGGATTCTCCATTTTCATGCCTAGATCTGTACAAAGGGGGAAAACTAAGGGTTTTTCTGGTGCCTTCCACTGTTTATTCCAACTTTGTGCCTGGAAAATTCTGTCTGGACTGAGTTACTGAGTGTTCAGATCCTGACTACATCTCCAGGGCTGGGTTTGTCTCAGTCTTTATGGAAACTGGGATCTTCCTTCCTGCTCATAGCAGCGAGTCTGGCACGTCTGGACTGGGAAGAGCTTGGATGGAATTGCCATCCTTGGACAAGGAATAACCCTTGGACAAGCTGGAATCTCTTGGAATTACCTGTGCAAGGCTGATTTTTGTCCCCGGGAATGGCCCTCTCTGCCCCCTCCTGACCCTGCACCCCACAACCTTTGTGTTGCAGAAGGAGGAGGTGGACGAGAACGGCGACGCCAACATGGAAGGGGCTCTGATAGCCCGGGACAAGGTCGGGGTGCAGGATTTTGTCCTTCTGGATTCCCACACCAGTGAGGCTGCTTTCCTCAACAACCTTCGCAAGCGCTACCAGGAGAACCTCATCTATGTAAGTGTCCCTCAGGTGGGCTGGTGGCTGCTGAGATGTCCCTCGGGTGGCCTGGTGGCTGCTGAGATGTCCCTGAGGTGGGCTGGTCGCTGCTGAGATGTCCCTGAGGTGGCCTGGTGGCTGCTAAAATGTCCCTGATGTGGCCTTGTGGCTGCTGAGATGTCCCTGAGGTGGCCTTGTGAGTGCTGAAATGTCCCTGAGGTGGCCTTGTGAGTGCTGAGATGTCCCTGAGGTGGTCTTGTGAGTGCTAAAATGTCCCTGAGGTGGCCTTGTGGCTGCTGAGATGTCCCTAAGGTGGCCTTGTGAGTGCTGAAATGTCCCTGAGGTGGCCTTGTGGCTGCTGAGATGTCCCTAAGGTGGCCTTGTGAGTGCTGAAATGTCCCTGATGTGGCCTTGTGAGTGCTGAGATGTCCCTGAGGTGGCCTTGTGAGTGCTGAGATGTCCCTGAGGTGGCTTTGCTGCTCAGGTCCAGGAGGAAGAGCTGAGCTGAGATGTCCCTAAGGTGGCCTTGTGAGGGCTGAAATGTCCCTGAGGTGGCCTTGTGGCTGCTGAGATGTCCCTAAGGTGGCCTTGTGAGTGCTGAAATGTCCCTGAGGTGGCCTTGTGAGTGCTGAGATGTCCCTGAGGTGGCCTTGTGAGTGCTAAAATGTCCCTGAGGTGGCCTTGTGGCTGCTGAGATGTCCCTAAGGTGGCCTTGTGAGTGCTGAAATGTCCCTGAGGTGGCCTTGTGGCTGCTGAGATGTCCCTGAGGTGGCCTTGTGAGTGCTGAAATGTCCCTGAGGTGGCCTTGTGAGTGCTGAGATGTCCCTGAGGTGGTCTTGTGAGTGCTAAAATGTCCCTGAGGTGGCCTTGTGGCTGCTGAGATGTCCCTAAGGTGGCCTTGTGAGTGCTGAAATGTCCCTGATGTGGCCTTGTGAGTGCTGAAATGTCCCTGAGGTGGCCTTGTGGCTGCTGAGATGTCCCTGATGTGGCCTTGTGAGTGCTGAAATGTCCCTGAGGTGGCCTTGTGGCTGCTGAGATGTCCCTGAGGTGGCTTTGCTGCTGAGGTCCAGGAGGAAGAGCTGAGTATCCTCTGTGGATCTAACAAGGTGTTGGTAGTGCCCAGCAGAGTGATCACCCAGGAGTAATTTATCTACTTGGACTGGTGAAAATAAATCTCAGCTTGCGCTGAGTTGCCTTGTGAAGCTTTAAAGGATGTGCAGTAAATAGGAAGGGAATGGAAAAGGGAGCACTGTGATTGAAGGAAGGCAGGGCAAGGTTTGTCTGGGAAGGGCTAAGGATTTTATTCTGTGTTGTGTTAACTTTAGTAGGAAAAGGGTCCTGGAAGTACCAAGGGATCCCTTGCATTTGAATTGTCAAGATCTGAGCTTGCTCTCATGGTTCAGCTTTACTTGTAACCAAGGTGATTTTGGAAGAAGTTTGGTGTCAGTTTGGGAAGAGTTCTGCTTGGTTGGTTTGGTTCTTCCATAACAAGCTCTGTACCAGCTTTGACATTTGTTTGTGGATTATGTCCTGAGATACTTGGCTCCTCCTTTGGGATTTTGGGTGGAACAGTTGTCCCTTGGCTCCTCCTTTGGGACTTTGGATGGAGCAGGTGTCCCTTGGCTCCTCCTTTGGGATTTTGGGTGGAGTGGCTGTCTCTTGGCTCCTCCTTTGGGATTTTGGGGTGGAGCAGGTATCCCACCAGGCTCTCTCTCCCTGCAGACCTACATTGGTTCTCTCCTCGTGTCTGTGAACCCCTACCAGGAGCTGGACATTTACACAGTGTCTCAGATGCAGCTTTATCGGGGCGTGAACTTCTTTGAGCTGCCCCCACACCTGTGAGTGTTCCCAAGGCATCTCTGTGGGTATTCCTAATTTTGGGATTTCCCTGTAATGCTCTACTGCCACCACGGGGGGTGTCCACAGTCACTAGGCCTGGTTTTTACTGTCAGGCCTTGAGTCAGGCTCAGGTTTTGAGCCCAGCTTTGGCAGTGGGTATCCCTGCCCAGAATGAGATGATCCCTACCATCCCTTCCGACCCATTTTGGGATTCTATGACCCTGTCCAACACTTGTAAAATTAAACCAGGAGTAAAAACTCTTGGAAACCTTTGCTATTCCTCCTCCTGTGCCATTCCTAATGGATGTTTCCCCTCCTGTGCCTATCCCAGCTATGCCATAGCTGACAACGCCTACAGGGTGATGTGCAGTGAGTACAACAACCACTTCATCCTCATCTCTGGGGAGAGTGGGGCTGGCAAGACAGAGGCATCCAAGAAGATCCTGCAGTACTATGCAGTCACCTGTCCCACCACAGAGCAGCTCCAGACTGTCCGGGACCGGCTCCTGCTCTCCAACCCCGTCCTCGAGGTGAGGAACCAAAGGAAGACCAAAAATGCAGAGGGGTTGGAGTTGGTGGCCTCACTGCTCGAGGATTCCCTGCAAATCTGCAGCCCTGAGCAAGAATGGCCAATACTGGAACAGCCTCTGAAAGAATATTTGGGATTTAGTATCATTTAATGTTCGAAAATTTTAATTTGGGGTTTGATTTGAGGATGGCTGGAAGAAATGCAAGAAAATACAAAAAAAAACTGCACCGTGCAGCATTTCCTTGGGGCCTCACTTATAGGTTAGATAAGAAAAATCAGTAATTGGCTTAGCTGAATTCCATTTTATAGCTATGGAAATGCATTAGTTTGTATTTCTTTAATCCCACTAAATTCAGTGGGACTTGGCTGAAGTAGAAAGTCTTGGTTACTTGGTGCCAGTGAGGTGAGAAGTGACTTTCCCTCTCTGCTTACCCCCAGGCTTTTGGGAATGCAAAAACCCTGCGCAACGACAACTCCAGCAGATTTGGGAAGTACATGGACATCCAGTTTGATTTTAAGGTGAGAACAAACTCAGTGGAGCGCTGGCAAAAGGAGCTGTGTCTGAGAAACCTCCTGGATGCTGAGCAGGCAGCCCACGATTTATTAATTCTTACCCTGCACATTTCTGACCCTCTTTTTGCAGACCTTGCATTTTGCAGGTGAGGTCACTGGTTATCCATCCTGAAAACTTCCAGCCTTGCTGGCAGTCCTGGCAGTGCTCCACGGAAAGTTGATAGAGAGTTCTAAAGCTCAGGTTACTTTTACAGGACAGCAAATCCTTGTACTGTTGCTGGACAATCTTAAACAAAAGGTGGCAGATAAATGACAGCAGAATTTGGCTTTTCCTGAGCCTATTCCTCGTTCCTGGGAGTAAAGAAACAGCAGTCACAGGGATTGTTGGTATTTTTGGTGTTGATCTGCCTGCTTTACTCTGCCAGGGAGCTCCAGTGGGAGGGCACATCCTCAGCTACCTGATTGAGAAATCCCGAGTTGTCCACCAAAACCACGGAGAGAGGAATTTCCATATTTTCTACCAGCTGCTGGAGGGGGGAGACAAGGATCTGCTCTGCTGGCTCGGGCTGGAGCGCAACCCCCAGAAGTACACGTACCTCATCCAGGTCAGCGGGGGCTGCAGCTGCTCTGGGGCTCATCAGGAACTGTAGGGATGGAAAATGCAGCTTGGGCAGAAGGTATTCTTACCCTAAAAATAAAGGATGGCTGGAAGATCAAGCTCTGCAGAGCTTCAGCCAGTTTATGGTGATGCTCTCCACACTCAGGGGTTTGATTTATTTGGGGTTTCCAGTATAAACTGAAAGATTTGATCAAAGGAGCCATGCTCAGGATTAATAACAGTGAAAAAACTCACTGAGAGAACTGGAAATCAAACCAGTGTGCCCAGAAGTATCTGTGTTTGCTGATAATAAAAGTTCTTTACCAATTAATTGTATTAATTCATCTTTCCTTTGCTGCCTAGGGTCGATGTGCCAAAGTGTTTTCTATCAATGACAAGAATGACTGGAAAATAGTCCGGAAAGCTTTTTCCATCATTGACTTCACTGAAAAAGATATCGAGGTACTGCCGGTTAAAGGGGACTGAGCAAAGGGATTTCAGAGAGGAGGGCACTGCTCTGTTCCTGAAGTGGTGGGAACAGCTGTGGAGAGGGGTGAAAGGTGGAACAGGACACACTTTGGGTGGTCAGGGCTGAAGGGGCTCACAAGAAACATGGAGAGGGATTGTGGACAAGGACAAAGTGTGACAGGACAAAGGGGAATGACTTCCCACTGCCACACTGTAGGTTTGGATTAGATATTGGGAAGAAATTGGGTCCCTGGCACAGATTACCCACAAAAGCTGTGGCTGCCCCATCCCTGGAAGTGCCCAAGGATGGATGGGGCTTGGAGCAACCTGGGATAGTGGAAGGTGTCCCTGCCCTGGCAGGGGTGGAACTAAATCATCTCTAAGTTCCTTTCCACCCCCAACCACTCTGGGATTCCATGATTCAGTGGGATTGAGGGAGTGGGTGGTGAAGAGCACGATGCCAGGGTTGGTACCGGATCCTCTGGTTCTCCTCCTTCAGCCCTGCCAAAATTCTGTTAATTAATGGCAGGAAAGATCAGCACCACCCCACAGGGCTGTGAGAAGCCATGTTCTAATGGAATATCTCCCGTTATCAGCATCTCTTTGGAATCGTTGCCAGTGTCCTGCACCTTGGGAACATCCAGTTTGAGGAGGACAGCAATGGCCACGCCATCATCCGCGACGGCTCCCAGATCAAGTGGATTTCCAAGGTGCCTCTGCCCAGATGGGGTCAGAATTCCCAGTGCTAGGAGGAAAACCTGATCCTTGAAGGGCAGGGATTATTGGTACAAAATATTTATTCCCAAAAGCACAAGGATAACTCTAAAAATGCCCAGCTCTTGTTGTAAACCACCTCGAGTTTTCTCCCTGAAGTTTCCTGATTTCCTGTGGCTCCAAGATGGGGGTGCTGGGGAGGGGCTGGGGGTTGTGCCCTGCTGATCACACAGTGCTGCCTATTTAAACAGGGACCTGTGGCTGTGCTCTGAGTGCAGATATTTCTCTCCCTGCAGCTCCTGGGTGCTCACCTGTCCATCCTGCAGGAAGCTCTCACCCACAGGAAGATCGAAGCCAGATCCGAGGAGGTACCAGGGAATGATCTGGGAGACCCCCAGCTGGGGTGGGGTGGGAGAGGAGCCAGTTCTGAGTGTAAACCAGATCCTTCTGTCTGTTCCTCTCCTCCACATCCCCTTCTTCCAGTCTGAGATGTTAAACTAAAATATATTGGAGTTCTATTGCTGAACAAGGCAAGAGCTGTTAAAAAAGCTGTAACAGGGAATTGTGTTTGAGCCAAACAATTTCCCCTTGCCCAGGCCACGGTGCTTCCTGGGAAACTGGACTGCACAAACAGAGGAGACCACTCTTTGAACATTTTATATTTTTATTTTAATAATATAGAAGTAAAATGAGGTCAGAATATTTTCCTGCTTCATCTAATTAATACCCACCAAAATGTAGTGTCCCAAACCTGCTGGCAGGTGGGGATACACCAGACTGAAGGAACACTGATGGAAAATAAAGCTGTAGGGAAAATTAGGGAATTCCAGAGTGGTTTGGGTTGGAAAGGACCTTAAATGATCCCATTCTAACCCCCTGCAGGAATAGCTGCAGTCCAGGGTGGCTGTGCTGTGCTGTAGGACAATGTGGCTTCTTCTCCAAGCCACAGATGTGACCTGGCTGGGCAGCAGTTTGCTCTGATCCCCCGTGGTGTTCATCCTCTCTGGGATATCTTTATTTCCAGGTGCTCAGCCCACTGAATGTGGATTTGGCATTCTACGCCCGGGACGCCGTAGCAAAAGCAATTTATGGAAGGACTTTCACATGGCTGGTCAACAAAATCAATGGCTCTCTTGCCAACAAGGTTGGTTTCTTGGCGTCCTGAATGCTCCTAAAATGCTGAGCAGTTTCTCCAGAGAGGCCCCACAACCCTCATCACCAAATACCTGGGATGTTGGATAATTGCTGCTGGGACATGCCCCAGCCCTGAGCTGGAAAACCCTTTAGTTACTCCCTGTTAAAGAGTTTTAGCACTTCATCACCTGCCTTAAAGTGGCTTCTCCACTGAGATTTCTCTGAAAAGAGAAAGTTTGAAGTTCAGGTGAGAGCAGCCACCTGCAGGGAAGGAGCAATGGCAGAGCAGGGCTGTTTTTGACAGGACTCCACTCAGAAAACAGTCATTGGCCTGCTGGATATTTATGGCTTTGAAGTGCTGGACACAAACAG
This sequence comes from Onychostruthus taczanowskii, assembly GCF_017590055.1. Classification (NCBI taxonomy): domain Eukaryota; kingdom Metazoa; phylum Chordata; class Aves; order Passeriformes; family Passeridae; genus Onychostruthus; species Onychostruthus taczanowskii. The sequence continues at coordinate 4,185,688 of NW_024500572.1, forward strand.
GTAAGGGCTGTTCCTGGGATTTGGGGGGACCTGGGGGTACAGGACATTCCTGCATCAATTTTTGAGAGTGCCCTCAGCCCAGTACAGGGCACTAAAAACCTGAGTGCAGGGTTTGCTGGACCCCAGGAAAAGCTTTGCCTTGGGCTGTGGTGCAACAGTGTGGGAGCAAGGGGTGGGCTTGTTTGTGTGGGAATGGGGGGTTTGGTCCATATAAAAATGGAGAATTTGGTCCCTGTGGGAGTGGGGGCTTGGTCTCTGTGTGGGAATGGGTGGTTTAGTCTGTGGAGGAAGAAGCAAAACTGCCCCTGGATCACATCAAACCTGCTGCTCATTTAACCTCCCTGAAGTTTTGAGCAGTTCTGCATTAATTACTGCAACGAGAAGCTGCAGCAGCTGCTGATTGAGATGACCCTGAAGGCAGAGCAGGAGGAATATGAACTGGAAGGCATTGAGGTAAATTATATTTCCCCCTCCCTTTTCCCTTTGAACTGCCATTACACTGAATGCTTTTGATCACCAATGTGAAAGCCATCCTGATTGCTATTGTTCCCATGGGAAGTGTAGGATTAGCAGGGGTCTCTTTCTGTAGCTCTTTTGAAGTGCAATTTAACCCAAATTTAATTGACATCATTTAAGGAAGAAGCAGGACCTTCCCCAAAATTCAGATGCTCAGCAGTGACAACGTCCCTGGAGAATGAGGGATTCCAGCAGTGTAAAACATGGAAAGACAGAGAGGATTTATGTAGAGAACAAGCGGATGGTGTGGGCTGCTGGAAGCAGGAGAACTCTGGAGTGGGATCATGGATCACTGTGCTGTCACCTTTTCCTTCAGTGGGTCCTAATTCACACCACACATTTCAGTGGGATCTGAGGCTGCATCTTATTTAAGTACCAAAGAACTTTAAAAATTGCAAAGAAAAGGTCTTCATCTAAAACTGTTCTTCCTTTTCCCCTTTTCCAGTGGGAACCAATCCCATATTTTAACAACAAAATCATCTGTGACTTGGTTGAGCAGAAGCACAAAGGAATAATCTCCATCCTGGTAAGAACAGAGTTTGTACTAAATTAAAATGCAGCCTGTGCTTTGCTCTAATGTTTCTTAATCACATTTTCCCCTCTAATTATGGGATGGGTCTGTGTTATCCAGAGCATAAACACAGATTCCTGTAACAAACACCCGGAGGGTGAGGCAGAGAATCTGGTTTCAGGGGGAGTTAAAGATGGGGGATGTTCTGCTTCCCCTGCAATGCAGCTTTGGGTTTGTGGGGCAAAGTTGTCCTAAATGTTGTTGAGGAGGGAACATGAGCTCAGAGCAGCTCTGATCCAGTGCCTGCTGTTCCAGGATGAGGAGTGTTTACGGCCTGGGGAAGCGACAGATTTGAGCTTTTTGGAAAAGCTGGTGGGGGATGTTCTGCTTCCCCGACAATGGAGCTTTGGGGCAAAGTTGTCCTAAATGTTGTTGAGGAGGGAACATGAGCTCAGAGCAGCTCTGATCCAGTGCCTGCTGTTCCAGGATGAGGAGTGTTTACGGCCTGGGGAAGCGACAGATTTGAGCTTTTTGGAAAAGCTGGAAGAGAAAGTAGGAGACCATGCCCACTTCGTGACGTATGCATTTACCCTCTGTATCCTATCCCAGACCCTTGCCATCCCAAATCCATGCCAGGGCTGGGGAGGGAACACTCTCTGCCTTGTCCCAGAGGGAATCAAAGAGCCCATGCAGTGTCTGATGTTGGAAATCTCCACTGGTGGATCTAGGGTGCTGGGAGGTGTGAGCAGGGCTCTTTCTCTTCACTGCTCTGATGCTGAGCTCTGAGTCTGTCATTCCACACCAAAATCTGGGGCTCCTGGGATTTGGCCCAGGACTTTAGCCCAGGAAAGTTAAATGGCTTTGGCCATAGATGGCTTTGGTCCCCAGGGACTCCAGGGGAAGCCGAAGATGTTGTGACAAGGAGCCAAATGCCTGAGGCTGAGGGGGGATATGTAAATATTTACACCCATCTTGTTCTGTGTGAGCTTGGAGTACAAAGAAGAGAGAAAATGCTCGTGCTCCTCTCCCCCAGATGAGTGACATTTTGGTTCATACTCCATTTGGAGGGGGTTTGGATCCCATTCTGGTGGCAGCTGAGCGCGTTGGCGCCGGGCTGTGCTGGCACTTCCCTGCAGGAGCTGCTGAAGGGCTGTGACAAGTCATCAATTGAGAGTCACAGTGCTGAGCTGTCACTGTTCCTGCAGCTCTGAACTCCACCACAGCCAAGTGGAAAATTTGTAGCCAACTTCCTTGTCACCACAATGTGCCTTAATGCTGTTCTGCCTGATTAAAAGCTTTAAATAGAAGTGCTGGAGCTACTTCCACGGGATCTGCTCTTGGAAGGAGCTTTGATACACGAACGTGCTTGTTGTGGCACTCAGCTCTGCTGTTTGTGACTGCTTACAAAGCTGAAACTTCAACTGTGAAGTTGCTCTTTTTTTTTCTTGTTTGGTTCTTTTTTTTTCTTCTTCTTCTTCTTGTTTGGTTCTTTTTTTTTTTTTTTCTCCCCAGGAATCATTGCTTTCTGAAATATTCTGCTATTCTCAAACATTTGGGATTCCTCCTTTGTATTTGGGTTCTTGCTCTAGGGCAAAATGTCTGAAATCCTTTTCCCCCTGGGTTTGCTTCGGGGTTGAGGGAGCTGGTGGGTTTTTTTCTCCACATAAGCAGTAAAAATGTATTTAAATGGATGTTATGGGAGGAAATATTAATATTTCTGGAATGGGTGATCACTGCCAAACAGCCACGAGTAGACCCCAGGTACCCTGAGGGGTTTGTGGGAGCTGCCAGCAGGGAGAGATGATGGTTTGCTCAAGGGCCATAACTCCACAGTCAGAGCCCCACCAATAGGATCAAACACCACATTTCCAGCTGTCCCCCAGCTGAGGGAATCTCTTTGCTGCTCTTTCCCCTGGTGTTCTGTTGGCTTTTCCCCCGGCAGGCGCAAGCTGGCGGATCAGAAGACGCGGAAATCCATCGACTGGGTGGATTTCCGCCTCCTCCACTACGCAGGAGAGGTCACCTACTGTGCTGTGGGTGAGTGAGGATGGCCAGGCTGGAGCTCCTGAGCTCCTAAACTGCTCTGGGTGATGGTGACTTGATGGGCAGAGGAATTACAAAATATCTGCCCTCTGCAGGCACTGACCTGGAAGTCTTAAATGTGGCTGCAGTGAGAATTTTGAGGATGTGAATGTTCCTGTTTTCTTTTCTATTTTCTTTTAATTCAATTTTTTTTCAGGATTTCTGGAGAAGAATAATGATCTGCTGTACAGAAACCTGAAGGAGGTAAGCACAAAAAAAGGGGTGCTGTTCATTTATATCACCTGCTTGGTGCAGAAGATTTATTTACTCTCTGTAGCAGACAAAAACATCCTTTTCTCTTTAGCACTGATCTTTAGGCATCTCTGTGCATGTTCTCAGGGCTGTACTGCTCCCAGGAGGAATAGAAGGGCTGCTCAATAGGGCAACCTTTATCTCCTCCTGTTTTTAGGTGCTGTGCAACTCCAAGAACAACATCATCAGGGATTGTTTCCTCCTGTCAGAGCTGGACAACAGGAGGAGACCAGAGACTGTGAGTTCTGTCTTTAGTCTTAGTTCTGAATATCAACTCAGCTCCCAGGCCTTGGTTTAATCACTGATCCCTTCCTCAGTCCTGATGGCCATAAACTAAAACACAACATAAACTAAAACACAACAAGTTTTGCCTCAACCTGAGGAAGAGCTGCCCAGGGAGGACCTGGAGTCATTCCAAACCCACCTGGACACATTCCTGTGTGTCACCTGCTTTGAGTGACCCAGCCTTGGTAGGAGGTTGGACTGGGTGATCTCCAGAGGGCCCTTCCCACCCTATAAATTGTGGGATTTTGGGATTCCTGCACTTGGTGGATGTTTTTGCTGCCATCCACCCCTGAGAGCTCCCTGGCAGAGGAACAGTGGTGCTGCTGAGACAGCAGCCAGCAAAGTGACATCCCCTAGCACATCCCCCAAGGAGCAGGGGGCTCTGAAGGGCTGCCTGCTGTGTCCAGCTGCATGGCCAGGGCTCAGATGCTCCAGCTCAGCACTGACACAACTGACCACACTCCAAAAGCTCCAGGCTACCAATGCACCATCAGCTTTTGCTTCCAGGTTTAAGCTGGGTGCAGGGAGTTGATTTCCCTTCCTGCAAGGAGGAGTTCCAGAGCTCAGGAAGTACTTTTGATGCTGTCTTAGGTTGCAACCCAGTTCAAGAACAGTCTGACGAGTCTGATCGAGATCCTGATGTCCAAGGAGCCCTCGTACATACGCTGCATCAAACCCAATGAGAACAAGGAGCCTGGTAAGGCTGGGCCTGAAGGCTCTGCTGAGCCCAAGGAATGGACAGAGGGATTTCTTTGGAGCAGGGTGCAGCGTGTGTATGTTGTGGATTTGTGTTTGTGTTTAAACACCTTGGTTAAACTGGCAGCAAATTTGTCCCCGTGGGTAATTGGGGTTTAGGTTCCTTCCCAATTTCCCCCAACACATGGGCACATGGGTGAGCTTCCCCAGACAGACCTGACCAGTGGAGGTGTGCTCTTGCTGCAGGGAAGTTTGATGACTTCCTGATCCGACACCAGGTGAAGTACCTGGGGCTGATGGAGCACCTGCGGGTGAGACGCGCCGGCTTCGCCTACCGCCGCAAGTACGAGCTCTTCCTGCAAAGGTGAGGGAGCTGCTTCCCCTCTGACCAGCTAATCCTGCCCTCCTGAGGGCTGCAGAGCAAGCAAAACTCCAGTCCCAGTAGTGAGAGTTGTCAGCAGAACCCCTTCTGCTTCAAAAATACCCTTTGCCTGTTCTTGTCTGCATCGTTTTGATCTGCGTTGGCATCTCCTGCCTTGAGTAAAGCAGAGGGAATTTCAGGGGTCGTTTCAGGAAGGGGTTCCTCAAACTTCAGGTAGTTTGCATTGATGGCCTGCTGATGTTTCAGGTACAAATGTCTCTGTCCAGCTACCTGGCCACACTGGCACGGTCCAGCAGCACAGGGTGTGGAGACACTCATCAAACACATTGGTTACAAGCCTGAGGAGTACAAATTAGGAAGGTAAGTTCCTTGCTCTGGCTGCTCAGTGTTTGCTGTCCTGGATCCTCTGTGCTGTCTGTGACAGGAGCAAGGAGAGAGACAAAATCCCCAGATGCACAAATTTCCTCATTATTTTTACCTGTTATCCATGGGAGCTTGAATCCAACCTCATTTCTTCCATTTCTTTGTTAGGGCTCCAGCTTCTCCTGCTTCCCTGGGCAGCCCAAGGCAGCTCAGGTTTGGGTGGCATTACAGCTGTCTGGGGGGCTCTGAGCCTGCTCAGGAAGGATGGCTCACCATGGATAACCTGCTCCTGGTCTCTTTTTCAGAACCAAAATATTCATCCGTTTCCCAAAGACCCTGTTTGCCACGGAAGATGCCTTTGAGTACAGAAAGCACCTGCTGAGTAAGGTTCCAGTTCCCTTGGCCAGGGACCTTCTTCCTGGGTCTGGCTTGAATGGGGCTTGGAGCAGCCTGGGATGGTGGAAGGTATCCCAGCCCATGGCAGGGGGTGGAATGGGATGGGCTTTAAGGTCCCTCCCAACCCTGGTCTGCACAGCTCTCAGAATCCATGGAAAACTCAATAAAGTTGCTCCAGGCTGGGGGGGGAAATCCCTGCTTGAGTTGTGGGTATGTGGCTCCTTTGGAGCTCCTCAGTGCTGTGAGTACCTCCCTGTCCATGCCCAGATGCACCAAGTGCCTTTCCCTTGGGATTGGGGGGCTCTTCTGTCTCATCCTCGGGGTACCTGATCCTTGAGAAGCAGAACTAAAGGGCACGGTCCCTACAGGGGCTGCTCCTGGTCCCGTTGGCGCTGTGGCCCCTCTGTCCCCTGTGCCATGGAGGGGCACAGCTCCTCACCACCCTGACCCTGCAGGTGACAGTGATCTCTCTGCCTTCTTTCCAGTTTCAAGACTCCAGGCCAAATATAAAGGATTCCTTGGGAAAAGAGCGTACCAGAAGAAGAGGAAAGCAGGTACAGGCTCTGCAGTGGGGGATTCTCTCAGGGCTGGGCTTTCTTCAGGGACTGGAGCCTTGGGAGGTCCCAAATCCGTGGTGCTGTGGGCAGCACTTGGGGCTGTTGGGGTCATAGGAGGTGGCAGCTGCACCCAGAGCATTCCCAGAGCTTTTCCAGAGGTTCCTTTAGTTCTGTTTGGACCCTCACACCACGGCCTCAGCTGTGGGAGCAGCTCTGAGCAGCAGCAGCGCCTCTGTCACACACTGGGGACATTCTGGGGTACCTGGGGGTTGATCCTCAGCTGCTGGGGGAAAAACCCCTCTTTTCACAGCAGGCTGATGTAAAGTGCAGCCTCAAAGCAGCTTTTTGGGCTGTGGGCAGGGACAGCAGGAGGCAGAGCAGGGACAAGGCCTGGCCTTGATGCTGAGCCCCACAGCACAGGTGGAACTTGATCCACCACGGAGAAGAAAGCATTCCAAACTTGCTGTTCCCACCAGCTGGTTTTTAGAGCTGCAAAATAACCAGTTTTAGCTTCTGCTGGGTGAATGTGAAGGTCAAGGCCCAGGACTGATTCCCTCTTGCAGCAATCAAGCTGGAGGCCTGTTGGAGAGGAGCCCTGGCACGGAGGGCGGCCAAGAAGAGGACGTGGGCAGTGCAGACCATCAGGAAGTAACTGTCCCAACCATATTGCCCAGCCACAGAATCCCAGAATGGTTTGGGTTGGAAGGGACCTAGGAGCCCATCCAGTTCCCCTTGCCACCAAGGGGACACCTCCCACTGTCCCGGGTTGCTCCAAGCCCTGTCCAGCCTGGCCTTGGACACTTCCAGGGATCCAGGGGCAACCACAGCTTCTCTGGGAGCCTGTGCCAGGGCCTCACCATCCTCAAAGGGAAGAATTTCCTCGTAATTCTTTTAATGCCCCTCCATTCTCTTCATCCTCCCTCTCCACACCCCTAAACCCTGAAGTAGAGCTGATTCCTTCTGAACTCCAAAGCACTGTGGTTTGGCCAACAGAACTTGGTAAAAACCTGTCAATATTTAGAATATTCTAAAGCTTGAGATTTCCATGGCTGACCCTCAGTGTTAATACCAGTGATCCTTAGCCTTTTCATCCCCTCATTTCCCTGGATTTCTGGAGGTCATGGGGTATTTTCTGTAGGTTCATAAACGGCTTCATCAATCGGAAGAAGCCTCTTTGCCCGGAGAACAGGGACTTTGTGAGGCTTTCACAGTACCACTACCTGATGAAACTCCGAGACCACCTCCCAAAAAATGTCTTGGACCAGAGCTGGCTCAAGCCTCCCTCCATCCTGGAAGAGGTGAGGGGTTCTGGAGGCTTTGGGAGAGGTGGAGGTGGCCCCTGTTTGGTGGCCGTGTGTGTGCACATTCTGGGTGGGAGAAAATGATCTGCTGCTGGCTCATCCTTTGGAAAACCCCAAGATCTGCTGTGTTTGGGTGGGAATGGGTGGAATAGCACAGTGGTTGTGGTTTCCAAGAGAAATGAGGAAGCTCCCTGTTGGTTTAAGCAATAAAAAGGGAAAATGCACTGACAGAAGAGTGAACTCGAGCCCTAATAAAAACAAAATTAATCCCACGGGGTTCTAGGCTCATGGCACAGGCAGAGCTGTTTGCACAACTTCCCTACTTTATTTTTTCCTGGGTTTTTTAATGCAGACATCTGAGATGCTCCGGAAAATCTGCATGAGGAACCTGGTGAGGAAATACTGCCGAGGGCTCACTGCTGAGAGGAAAGTGCAGGTAACCAAACCCTGGAATGCAAATGTGGCAGTTCAAACAGGTGTGATCCCTGAGGATCACCTGGGACACAGGCAGCACCTTCTGATCCTGCTGCTCCATTCAGTCTCTCAGGGATAAGAGCAAACTTTTCGTAGGAGAGCAAACTCCTGGAGCCAGGGGTTTCCTCCAGTGTCCCTCATGATGGAGAGAGCAGACAAGTGGGGCTTAATTTATGGCATGAAATCTGCTCTCCATAGAATTGGAAAAGATCCATAAATATCAAAAATCTGTAGGCTTTTCCCAGAGTAACCCAAAGCTGCCCAGAGAAAAGCAGCACAATTCCAAGATTCCATGAGTGTGGTGGGCAGTGTGTGAGCAGAAGGATGCTGTGGAGTAGCAGTGTTTGCATTGTCCCTGCTGGTGTTCCCAGTGGTGGAATTCTGAGGGTAAAGGCTGTCCCTTCTTCCATCAGCTGCAGCAGAAGGTGGTGACCAGTGCTGTTTTCAGTGGGAAAAAGGAGGGATACCTGGAGAGCCTCAGCCAGCCCTTCCTGGAGACCCGCCTGAGTGAGTGCAGCAAACCCCTGGAAGCCTCAGCCACGTCCTCCTGGCTCTGTAAATTCCTGCTTGACCAAACAAACTCTTTCCCAAGAGAAATTCCCTCCTGGCAGAGGCAGCATCACCTGCCATTGGAGTTCCTCCCTGTCACATCGAGTGACATGACATCACTGCTGGATTGTTCTCAAACTGGGGATACTGGGATCCCTCTGGGACAGAAAGCCTTAAACCTGAGCAGAATTCCCTGGGGGCTGGGATGGACCAGGGAATCAGCAGCAGACCCAAAACCAGAATTCACACCAGGCAGAAACTCCTGGTGTGAATTTACTTGTCAGGCAGGAAAAGTCACCAAAATGGGTTTGGCAGCAGCTGGAGGTGACCACCCTCGGTTTGGAAGGGAGCATTCCAAGGGGGAAAAGCCAGCTGGGATGAAGACAGCTAAACCAGCTCTCTGGAGTTTGCTGGGGTGTGGGGAGTGTCTGTCTGGGGCTGTGACTCTGGCACCCACACCCAGTTTTTCTTTCTGGTTTTCTCCTCAGAAGAGAATGACCTAAACCCCAAAGTGCTGCAGCTCATCCGTGGGGAGAACATCAAGGTAAGGGAAGGACAGAACTCTTGGAATTACCTTCACTGGTGTCCTGGAGCTGGTTGCTCACTCAGGGACTGATGAAGAGCAGCAGTGCCACCATTTCCTTGCTTTTAAATTTGAGACAGGTCTCAAAATACACCTAATTAAAAGTTATTTAAGATTCCTTTTAATGAAAGCTTAAAGAACATTCCTAGCCCTGTCCAGGGCAGGAGCAGAGCTGGAGTGTCCCTGCACTTCCCATGATTATGGCATAGAGGGCACAGGGGCCCCATCATTCCCAGGATTCTGCCTCCTGAATTTCCCAGTGTAGAGAACCCAGATCCCTGTGCGCTGGGACCTGCAGCTCCACGGGCAGAGCTGCTCCTCTCTGAGCTGCTTCCAGGCAGGAAAATCCAAACCCCTGGAGCAGGAGCTTGCAGTAGTGGAAATGCTGATTCCAACTCGTTGTTTTCAGTATGTGACCCCCGTGATAAAATATGACAGGAACGGGTTCAAGGCGCGGGAGCGGCTCCTGGTGCTGACCCAGAGCTCAGCCTACGTGGTGGAGATGGCCAAGATCAAGCAGAAAATTGAATATTCCACCCTGAAAGGTACCAGTGAGATCCATTGTCCAAGGCTGGGTGGGACTGGGAGCAACCTGGACTAGCGGGACAGGTGGAATGGGATGATCCTAAATGTTCCTTCCAATCCAAACCACTCCATGATGATTCTGTGAGTTGTTGTGGGGATTCCTGTCCTGCCAGGTATCCTCTAGGAAGGATGACATCCTGAGACTTTGTCTTGCAAAGTTATTTGAATGATCTGTCCCTCTTTTCCTGGGGGCTGGACAAAGCCTTGAAGGATGATTTTATGAGTAAGGGTTCCTTGAAATGTTTAAATGCAGGAGGACATCACTTTCTGCTGGCATAGAGGGGAGAAAAAAAGAACCCAAACCTTTCCTACCCTGGTTTTTTTTTTAATCCTGGCACTGTTGGAACTACCGTTCAGAGGTAGAATGGATCCTTCCCCCTCTTCTGTTACCAAAACAAAGGCACCAGGGAAAAGTTTGGGGCAAACAGCTCATGCAGGGGTTTAAATTACCAATGTTGGAATTGTGCTATGGACAATGGGTGACATAAAAGGACTTTCAGAAGATATTTTGAAAACTCAGATTAATTCATCAAAGTAGGAGCTTTGTGTGTTTTGCTCAAAGAATGGGAATATTCTTCACTCTTAGAAAGGACAGAGCCCTCCTTCAGGAATGTGATTTCCCCTGTAGCCATGTGGGGCTGGAGTTGTTTCTTCTGGAGGAAGGAGCTGAGGGTGATGTGGAGCTGGGTTTGGTAGGTTTCCCTCTAATTCTGGGCTTCTTTTGAAGGGATCTCCACCAGTAACCTGAGCGATGGGATTGTGGTCATTCATGTTCCCGAGGACAACAAGCAGAAGGTAGGAAATTGGGATGGTGGTTATGATGGGGCTGATGCTTCCAATACCCTCCTATAAACTGGGATGACACAATTCCTGGTGTTTATTTGCTTTGTAATCAGACAGGCCTTTACATCCTTGCTGTCTCAACATGAAAACTTTGACTTGGAATCCCAACCTGTCAGGGAGTGGTGGAGAATGGGAAGGTCCTCCCTGGACCTCCTTTTCTCCAGGCTGAACCCCCCCAGCTCCCTCAGCCCCTCCTGGTGTGGCTGATTCTCCATCCCCTTCTCTGGACACACTCCTGCCTTTTTTTAGACCAAATAAATCCTAAATAATCCCTGGAGAGGGTGTTTAATTTGGCCACTTCTGCCTGGTAGTCATTCCAAAGGAGTTTCTCTGCACCATCACGTGCTGGGGTGATGCCAGGCGACTTTATCCCCCTTTTTTTGTTTCCAGGGAGATGTGATACTGCAGTGTGAGCACATCTTTGAGACAGTGACCAAGCTCTGCATATTGGCCAACAAGCAAAGCCTTGTTAAAGTGGTGAAGGGAAGGTAAGGAAGGCAGGAAGGTGGATGGGTAGCACTGGACAGGCTCAATTTTATGGGAAAACCTTTTAGGCCTGGACTAGGTCAAGACTGTTGACATCCCCCCAGCAGACAGTGCCCAAAGCTGGACAGGCCTGGTGCAGCAGCATCTCTGTTTTTGTGACTTCCAGAGGCACAGGGAGATGAAATGGGATGCACTGAGAGAAAATGTATTAAAAATCATTCCAACCTTTTTCTCAGACTTTTCCCAGGCTGATGAGTCCTTGTACCTTGCTAGGGGTGCTGCTCTGCTCTGACAGCTGCCCATACTCCACCTGCCTAAACCCAACTTATTTCTAGGTTTAAACCCACTTTTTTTTTTTCAGTTTTCTGATGTGACCTGGGCATGAGGTCATGGCTTTAGTGGTTCCACAGGGGATCCCATTAGCCTCAGGAAAGCCAGCTGGGAAGCTGTGGGTCACCTCAGGACGAATGCTCCTCTCCCAGAAGGATTGAGGAAGCCCAAAATGTGATTCCTCCCAGTCCCAGCCCCGAGCTCCTGGCAGGTGGATGCAGTCCATGTCTCCAGCCTCTCTGAGAATTGGAGCTGGCAGGTGAAACCTGCACTTCTGCTCCAGCTTTTCAGCCTGGCCTTTGCGTTTCAGCTCTAATTAGATTTGGTGTGCTCAGTGCTTTCCTCCAGGTCAGATCTGCTTAGCTTCCAGTGCTTAATTGCACCAGGAACACTCAAAAGCCCAGGCTGGGCAGCCTTGTTCCATTCATCAACCCCTTGGTCTCGCTGGGATAATGCAATTGTTTAGGAAATTCACCTAAGCTGGAGGCTCTGATCTGCTCCTCTAACGAGATTTGCCCAGGGAACAGAAATAAAGGGGGTTTGGAGTAAAACCTCCTGTGGGGAGAGCTCTCCAGGGGCGTTCTGTGCTTGCAGCCTCCGGTTCCGCGTGGGCTCCGGGAAGGAGGGGACCATGGTGTTCACCGTGGGGCCAGAGCCTCAGGTCTTCAAGGACAAAACTGGACAGCTGACAGTGGTAAGGCCTCAGCTGAGCACACCTGGTGCTTCTTCATCTGGATTTCCACCTGCAGAGAGCACAGCCCCCCCTTTCCTGGGAGTCCAGGAGGGCCTGAGTCCCCTCCCAAAGCAGGAGGTGACCACCCTGTCAGTGTCACCTGCATGAGGTGATCCATGACAGTGCTGGGAGCTGCAGCTCCAGGGATTGTGCAGGAATGGGCCCAGGGATGGGGGAGCAAGGCTGCTTCCTGGTGTGGGCACTCAGAGAATTTAGTCTGACCCAAACTCAGTGTGCACCAGCAAAACGAGGCCTCAGGGGATGTTTTCCACCTCCCTCAACCAAGTTATGTCTGAAATGGGTTGGGGGATGGAGGGAAGGCACTTCTTGTCACCCAAGCAGGTCCTCTGAGGAGGTGATAGCTCCAAGGAATTCTCCATCCTGCAGATGAGATGGAGGGAATTGTCTCTATGTACCAATGAGCAAATAGAAACTCCACCACCACCTCTCTTCCCAGGCGTCTTGAGAATTCCTGATTTAATGGCTCCTTCCTCTTCTCCTCCCAGGTGTCAACCCCGAGAAAGTCTTGATGAGAACCAGTTCCTGTTCCCTTGGCTGGGAACAGAAAGGAGCCTGCAGGATGAGACCAGCCCTCACATCTCCCCTGGAATCTCTGATACCACAGGGCTGCTGTGATTTGAGAGTTTGTTTGCATCTTTTAGGCTCTTTTTTTATAGTTTAAAACTATTCAACTATAGATAAATAAAATCCCTGATGTTGTTGTAACATCCCCAGAAGGAGACACTCGTTACATGGTCACAGGGACATTTATCCCCAAAGTTCCAAGGTAAAATCTTCATCTCTGAGAGGTCAGGAAGGATTAGGACAGAAGCCAAAAGGCTTCTGTAGCTGTACTTTGACTCACTACTCAGGAGCACTGCAGGAAATGCAGAGCAGTATTAACCCTGGTCTAAAACCAACTTTTCTCAAGGCAGACTGACCAGAGAGAATCCCAACAGCTGGAGCCTCTCCCACAGGGAGGGCTGGGAGGTCAAACTGACATTAATTAGGATGGAGATCTGATATTTCATCCCAAAAGTTCCTCCAGCCACACAGCCCGTGAGGATATCGAGCTCCAAGCAAGTAATAAAGTGACTCGCATGTAAATATGAAATATCTTCTAATTTATTGTGTTATATTAAAAAACAAAAAAAACCAAAAGTACATATTGCAAACATCAACCATACACTGAAATCCAGCTGAAGCTTGTTCTGTGCAGAAGTCTGGACAGGAGGGAATGATTGTACAGAACAGGAATTTGCTGTTGTCCATGAAACAATTCCATTAAGACTGAAAGGTTCTACCTATGCTTTGCTCTAAGGTAGGATGGGAGCTTGGGGCCTTGCCCAGGTGCTGCTCAGGGGATCCAAACCTGCCTCAGGGAAGTGCAGGAGCAGCTGCTTTGGGGCTACAGGGAGAGAGAGGTGGGAAAGGGGCACCAGGGCTGGTCCCTGTCCCCTCCTTGTGCAGCCCAAACCGTGTCAGGAGCTGGGAGGGGACAAAATCCCTTCCCCAGGGGGACTTTCCTCATCTCCCCTGGGCTGTGCTGGCACTGCTGGTGCTGGAGGATGGAAGCAGCCAGCTCAGCTCTCCCTGGCACTGGGAGGCAGGGAAGGATAATCTGAAGAGCTGCTTGTGCCCAGGACACCTGCCCTGAGCCCCAGCTGCACCTGAGAGCTCAGAGTAAAACCATTTAGAGTAACGAGGCTCAGGGCTGAGAGCATTTGTGCAAGGGCATGACCAGGGTGTGCCCACAGCAAGGACAGGGGCAGCAGGTAAAGGACAGGCCCCAGGACAGCACAGCTTGGCTGCACCACTCCAGAACCCCGAGGGTGAGCTCAGGAGTGAGTTAAGACAGAGTCTGCCCACAAATGCAGTAACAAAACTGAAATGGAAACTTTAACTTTCCTGGAGTGACTTTGCTAAACCAACAGCTCTACAAAGCACTGTACAAAGATTAAAAACAGCCCTCCCCTTGGTTTTAAGAACTTAGTTTGCATAACCTGAAAGGGAAAAGCCTGAAGCCAGTTAAGGATCTATTTACAGAGAAGTTAATCACGTAGCTGTGACCTGTCAGGTGCTTAGTACTGGTGTCACCTCCTGGGGCTGAAGCTGCTCTGCCCCACAGGACTGGATTTGGTCTGGGGTCTGCAGGTCTGCACAGCTGGGGAGGAGCTGGAGAGCAGCTCCCAGCTGGAGTGAGCAGGGTTTGCTGCAGGACTGGTGCTGCTGGTCCCTGGTCACCCTCTGCTGAGACACAGCCTCCACTCCCAAGGGCTGCTCCAGATGCTGAGAAGCCCAGAAACAGCCCAGTAATCACCAGTAAGTGTCAAAGTACACAGTGCTGGAGAAACAGCAATCCAGGACTTCCCTGCCTCGCCCCCAACTCATCCCAGCCCTGAGGGGAGAGGCACTGGCTCCTTCCCCCTCTGCACTGCCCTAGAGGGTGCTGCAAACAGGTTTAATTACAACTCAAACTGGAAGCCCTGAGGTGTCAGGACAGAGCTGAAGCTGCTGAACCCCCAGGAGACTGTGGAGCTCTCAGTGAACAATCAGCAGCTGCAGGAGAAAGAGGAGACAGGTACAACACCCCCACCTGCCACAGCCAGCAGCTGCCTGCAATGTGGAGAAGTCTTTGGTTACTAGAAAGATGGCCTCAGATTAAATTGAAAATCTTTGAGCTTTACTTGATGATTCAAAACTGTACGGCCACTTCCTGGAGTGTTTCAGCTTCTACCAACGAGCTCTGTGGAACAGAAGAACGTGGCTGGTGCTGCTGCAGCACCTTTGGTTTTTACACTGTTCCCATGTCCTTAGCAGCCCTGAGCCAGGAGCAGGGATCCTTGGAGCAGGAACACAGAGCTGCTGCTCCAGAGGAGTGTGGCTGTTAAAGCCAGTGCTAAATATTCCAGAGAAAGGGTCAAAAGAAACTCTAGCCCAGGGCAGAGTGCTCTGGTGTCACCCACGGGTGCTGCTGCAGTGCAAGTTTAACACTTCCTACCTCAGGTTTCTCTCCCTGCCAGGACTGGTGACCTGAACTGTCACAGCTGTGGCTCTGCTCACCCCTATGGAATGACACCCCACCTCCCACCACCACTGTCACTTGACTCCACAACAGGCAACAGGAGACAAGGAGGTAGATAAAATATTCATTGACAAGAGAAAAGCACTCGTAGAAAACCACAGTGCAGTGGCCTTCTCCATGCTCTGCCCTTCCACACACAGCTGCCATGGCTGGGAGGATTTGGAACAGCCTCAGGGGGAAGTCAAACAGGGAATATCTGCCTCTGGGCCAGTGCCTGCTTCTGTTTCCCCTCACTCAGAGCAAGGCAGTGCTCATGGATCAGCTCCAGAAGGGAACCAGGGCTGCTGCCTCCCACCAGCACCCCCCAACACGGGGGGATTGGACCTGCTGTGACTCCTGGTGCCTGAGAGCTGCTGGAAACCAACCCCCAGCTGAGATCCAGGCTCAGGCTGAAGCTCTAAGCACTGACCAGTACCAACACCACTCCTAGGGAAAGCAACCATGGACAGTTTGCTCCTGATTCTCCTCCTTTGGGCGGAATTTTAACCTTGAACTTCAGGGATAAAACAGGGATGGGTGTCCCCAGCTCAGTGCTGCAGAAGTTCCACCGAACCCTTGGAGGAGCAGATCCTGAGAGCTGTGGGGAACCTGAGGGAGCAGTCCCTGCTCCCTCCCACTGCTCTGAGGGATCCCTCTGCCCCCAGCACTCCAGGAATCTCGTCAGCCTGTGCATTTTTGTTCTTTGGGGAGTCACCCAAGGCATTCCCAAGCTCTCTCCTAGGAGCCAGGGAGCTGTGCAGCAGCCCCGGGTCCAGGTCCCTGCCTTTCCCCCGAGCCCAGGAGGGTCAGGGAGTGCCTGGAGAGAAGGAGGATGGCTGGCTGACCTTTTGTTTGCTGTTTTGGTTTTAAAGTGCAGGATCATTACCAAAGCCACAGGAAGCCAGTCCTCCTCCTCTCCAACACAAAACAGCAACGACAAGAGTGCTAAAAATTCTGGGCATTTCTCCAGCTGCTCAACAGGCCCTTCCAGGCTGCCCAGTAACCTCATTGATCCTCGCCCTACAACTACCGCATTTAAATACCCCAAATAACCTAGAGTTTGTTACAAATCCCAATTTACAGACTGTGCTGGACAGGAGTTGCACTGCCTGGTCCTGCTGCAGGGCAGCCCCTTCCCCAGAGCTGAGGGGGTCCCCAGGCTCACTGGTGCAGGTGGGCCCTGTCATCCGGGCGCTTGATGTGGATCCGCCGCACGCGCTCGATGCGCTCCCGCTCCTCGTCCTCCTCCAGGTGGTGGGAGCGCCCTGCAGCCCCTCCCGTGGCTTCCAGGAGGGCATTGTCCGGCCCCCTCCCATCCTGGGATTCGTACAGAAGAATGTTCAGGGTCTCCTCATAAATTCGGGCTTCTGGGAACTCCACCTGGCAGGCAGGGAAGAGAAGGTCAGGTTTTACCTCGGTTTGAATTCCTGACACCCGGTGTTACAGTTCCTCAACTGCACCCCAGCCACAGAAATCCTTTCAGGCACAATCCTTTCTATTCCATTTTTTTGTTTCCAACTTCTGAGTCCAACAACAAGTTGGGTTTTTGCCAGAACCAGGCACATGTCTCCTGGGAAAGGGAAGAATACAGGGAAGGTGTGCCATTGCTGGGTCCCTCCTTACACAGGGGTGTAGAGCCAGGGAATGGTTTGGGTTGGGAGGGACCTTAAAGATAATTTAGTTCCATCCCTAGATCATCTACTTGCAACCCCCAAACCCAAATGTAGTTAAATGCACAAGTTTGTCTGAAGATAGAGCTGGACTGAACATTATGGATACCACGATGCACTATGGAATACCACAGGGCTTTATGGAATATCCCAACTGCCCAGCGCAGGCAGCTCCTGCTGCACCCCCAGGATGAGCTCCAGCTGCTGCCCCACTCTCAATGCACTGATTATCCTCCAGAGGTGCTGAACAATGACAAAGTGCCAGCCTGTTCAGCTGTCAGGGTGCCAGGCTGGAGCATTCCCAGTTTTCCTTTACCTTGGTTTGCTTCTTCTCAGTGGCATAAACGATGGAGGTGCAGCAGACCTCGGCGATCTTGCGGCCCTGCCCGTAGAAGGACCAGCAGCAGATCTCATCCCCAATGACATCCTTGATGAAGAGCACCCTCCCGTTGAACCTCAGGGACAGCTTGTCAAAGAGCTCAATGTTCTTCAGCATGTTGTCATCGGAGTTGCTGTGGGAATGGAGGCAGCAGCAGGAATTTGCAGAGCACACGGAAAGAGCAGGAGCAGTGAGCACTGACAGCTCCGAGATCCCACATTCCTGTGTCACAGAATCCCAGGATGGTTTGGGATGGAGTGACCTTAAAGCCCATCCAGTGCCACCCTGTGACATGGACAGGGGCACCTTCCACTAGCCCAGGTTGCTCCAGGCCCCATCCAACCTGGCCTTGGACACTTCCAGGGATGAGGCAAACCAAAGAAATGAATTCTTATTATTTCACTACTACAGGCAGGAAAACCTGAAGCAGCAGCAATACAACAGCAACAGCCCTGTGAACAACTGTCCAAGGCCATTTCACCCAGGTGCAAAATGCTATCAGCCAATCAAACCATTCCTGAGCTCTGCACCCTGGATGAGCACTGTTATGTCATGAAACTTATAAGAGAATAAGGGAAAGAGGACAAGGCCCCCAGTTTGATGATTTCACCACTCACTGAGCTCCCTGTGCTCAACTACCACACTGCAGTCCCTGGGAATGCAGACAGCACTTGGCTACGAGCCTCTGCCAGCTGCACCTAAGGATTAGAGGAACTCCTCTGGCACAGAAATAGCACAGGCTCAGCCTTCCATGGATGGCAGCAGACTCCCTTCTGACTTCAGTTTGAAATTAATTGCGAAAAAATGGAGTGCCTGCCAACACCTATCTGTCATCAGGTCTGGGGGAAGAAAAAGGAAACTTTTATAGCGGATTTTAGTCTATGAAAAACTTCTGGCAATTCCACCTGAAGTCACTTACCTGGTGTAGGAATATTTGTTGTTGCTTCTGTTATAGAGCAGCTTCACTGCTGGCTGTAAGAAACAAAGCACAGATGAGCTCCAGGGAGCACAGCCTGAGCTGGAACCTCAGCTCAGCCCAAGGCCCCACAGAGAAGCTGCCAATGACAAATTCCCAGTGGGATTTCTGTGGTGTTACTGCTGTTGCTGCAAACCTGTGATGCACAGGTTGGCAATGGGGCTCCAACCCCTCCTGACCCATTCTGGGACTGGATCCTCATCTATTCTTATCTTCCCTCTGTCTTATCAGCACCCCCTGCTATGTGCAGGGACACCTTCCACTATCCCAGATTGCTCCAAGCCCTGTCCAGCCTGGCCTTGGACACTTCCAGGGATGGGGCAGCCACAGCTTCTCTGGGCAACGTGAGCCAGGGCCTCACCACCCTCACAGGGAAGGATTTTTTCCTAATATCCCATCTAACCCTGCCCTCCTGCAACTTAAAGGCATCACCCTTATCCTGTCACTCCATCCAGCACTGTAGTTCTCTCGGAGCCCCTTTAGGCACTGGAAAGAGCTCTGAGGTCTCCCCAGAGCCTTCTCTTCTCCAGGATGGACACCTCTAGCTCTCCCCATGGCACATCCCAGTCTCTCTCACCTTGTTGGAGGTTGCAATCAGCTTCTGCTCCTCCTTGGAGGAGGTGATCACCGGGACCTTGCAGAAGGGCTCGTACGCGTCCTTGTTCTGTGGGAGAAGAACCAACAGCAGCTGAGTGACAACAGATCCCAGGGCACACCCACATTTCCTGGGAATGATCTCTGCTGAGGGATCAGTGCCCAGTCTGTCCCTGTGGTGGTTTCTGGACTGTGGCTGGCCAGGCACCATTCTTTTGGGAGGGTGTCCATTCCAGTGCTCCACCACTGAATGTCTGTGCCCAGTTGAACAGCAGGATCTGGAATAGAGCTTCTCTCAGACAGGACACCAGTGACAACAGCATCAAACCCAAGATGGCAACCTCAGAGCATAACAAAGAACACAACAGGACTCCCAGAAGCTCTGAGAAAAAGCTGGTTTTCCTAGATGTGAGCAGACTCCAGCAGATGGCAACACGATCAATTCCCATTTCCATCCCAGCCTCTAAAATCAACACATGAAGACCAGGAGAAAATCCTGCTCTGCCCAGATACTGCTGCCCACCCCCAGCTGTCCATGAGCCCTGTGCCCACCTGCAGGGCTGCCTGGCATTCATCCACCAGCCCCTGCACCAGGTAGTACTTGGCCTCAGCCAGCAGCTCCTCGATCTCCCGGCGGCTCTCCGGGAGCGGCACGGCCCCGTCCCGCAGGTAGTTCAGGATTGTCCCAAAGTGCTTCCCACAGCGGTCGATCAGGATCCAGCCTGGGGACACAGGAAGGCCACAGTAAGGACAAGCTCAGATGAATGTGGCTAAAGGCCTTGGCAGAGCAAACTGGTAAAGGACATGATGGAACAGGGAGTGTGAGGATGGAACGGGGAATGTGAGCAGGGAGTGCGGCACAGCTGGAGCTTGGGACCATGGTGGGAGGAGAATCATGGAATGGTTTGGGTTGGAAGGGATCTTCAAGCCCATCCAGTCCCACCCCTGCTATGTGCAAGGACACCTTCCACTAGACCATGTTGCTCCAAACCCCTCTCCAACCTGGCCTGGGATACTTCCAGGGATCCAGGGGCAGCCACAGCTTCTCTGGGCACCCTCAGCATTCTCACATGGAAGAATTTCTTCTCAATATCCCATCCAACCCTGCCTCTGACAGTGGGAAGCCACTCCCCCTTGTCTCATCCCTCCATACCCTTGCCCAAAGTCGCTTTCAGCTCTTCTGGAGTCACTCTAGGCACTGCAAAGTGCTCCAGTCTCCCTGGAGCCTTCTCTTCTCCAGAGAAGAAAAGAGCTACAAGCCCTTGCCCAAAGTCCCTTTGAGCTCTTCTGGAGTCCCTCTAGGCACTGCAAAGTGCTTCAAAGTCTCCCTGGAGCCTTCTCTTCTCCAGAGAAGAAAAGAGCTACAACCAAAGCTGTGGGTGCAGCATCCACATTTCACCTCTTGCTGCTGGGATCAGGCTGGACCCTGGAAAAGTCAGGCAGTGCCAAGGCTGGAGATTCCCTGAGTGAACAGATGGCCACTCTCACAGGCTGAGGCTCAGGAATGCAGCGAGGAAACGCTTGTGGGGAAGGAGTCATATTTTGGACAAATAAGGAAAGTAGGTTAAAGCAGCCCCTGTGTGCTCTGCATGAATGGAATTACGAGGAAAAGTCTGAACATTTGGTTCAATCTGGAAAGGGAACATGGCCTTTTCTGAGGGAAAAGAAGACACTCTGCAGCAGCTCACTCCAGGCTTCCCAGCTCCCTCATTCCAGCTGTCCACAGACAACAGAAAGTGTGCTCCAAGTGGGATTTTACAGGCTGGAACAACAAACTGGAGAAAGAAATGATGGAACAAAGGGCTGATCCAGACTAATGGCTAATCCAACTAGAGCAGAAAAAAGCCCATATGGTAGTGCAGAGTATAGAAAGCAAGAAATCCCATTTTAGTGGGAGATTTAGTGAAAGGTGTCCCTGCCCATAGCAGGGGTGGAACAAGGTGAGCTTTAAAGTCCTTTCTGACCCAGACCATTCTGGGATTCTGTGATAAAGAGGAAGCACAAGCCATGGTAATAAACCAGGACATCCATATTCCACAAAAGCAGCTATTTCCCAAGCTCACTGGAGCACACAGGAAGGTAAAGGGCCAGTGAGAGCAGAATTACCATCCCCAAACTCCTCTGTGATTCCTCTGGGCTGCAAAAATCTGCTGCAGCTTCATGTTTACAGATGGTGAAACTGAAGCAGAATTGCTCATTTTCATGTGGGGATGAGAAAACACTTCCAGTAGCGTTGCAAAATCAGGGTGACCACTAGAAGAACTTTAAAAACCCTCCTGCTTCCCCCAAACAGCCCAAAGGAGATGAGTCACAGGGAAGTGACCCCGGTGCCACTCAGCCACAGCAGAGCCAACAAGTGGGCTGAAGTCTTCTGGAGTCATTTTTTAATTGCAGTGTTCCAAAAAACATCCTGTGATCCATTCAGGAGCACGGACATGGAATTCATGGGCTGTACGGAACCCATGGTTTGGGATGGAAGGGAACTTAAAAGTTCCAACCCCCTGACATGGGCAGAGCCACCTTCCACCATCCCAGGCTGCTCCAAGCCCTGGCCTTGGACATTCCAGGAATGGGGCAGCCCCAGCTTCTCTGGGAATTCCATCCCAGCCTCTCACCACCCTCACAGGGTGGACTTCTTTCCAATATCCCATCTGTTCCTGCCCTCTGGCAATTTGAAGCCATCCATCATTCCAGGCCCTTGCAAATAGTCCTTGCCCACCTTTCTGTCAGCTCCTTCAGGCCCTGGAAGCCACACTGAGGTCACTCCAGAACCTTCCCTTCTCCAGGCTGAACAATCCCAGCAGAGCTGCTCCATCCCTCTGATCTTCCTGGTGCCTCCTCTGGGCTCTCTCCAGCAGCTCCAGCTCCTCCCTGTGCTGGGCCCCAGGGCTGGGGCAGCTCTGCAGGTGGGGTCTCACCTGGGCAGAGGGGCAGAGCCCCCCTCTCCCCATTGCCTTTGTCCATGGACACATCACACCTTTAGAAATCCATCTTTGTCTTACAGGAATTCTCAGGGACAGGATCCAAACACTCCAGCTAAAACCAGATATTTTCCAACCAAGCCCTGGCAGGTGAAACAGGAGCCTGATACTGGACACTGCCTGAGGCTCCACTCTCTTATCAGCAGCTGGACCAGGAACAGCTTCCCCATCAACAGCAGCAGGAGTCAGGGAAAAAAAAGAGACTTGGAAACAGGTGGATGCACCTGGAAAAGACACATCCTTCTCCCTGCTCATTACCATCCAAAGAAAATGTTCCAAATATGCTGATTTGCTACAGTTCATCAATAATTTCTAAGCTGAAAGCAATCATCTGCCACCCACAGCCAGAGAAGCAGACTTTTCTCTTCCAGCCTGAGGAACAGCAGGTTGGAATTGTTCAGCTGGGAGGAGGAGCTGGGATCTGAATCCCAGACACAGAGCAGGACCCTGTGTGCCAAATTCCAGACTGGTTCAACCCAACTCCTTCCACTTGCCCCCCAAGCCTGGCTTCTTTTCCTAAGAAACATCTTGTTTGGTGCCAGGTTTTGGGTGTGACCAATTAGGAAGATTTTGAAGAATTCCAGATAAAAAGTGTTTCCTTTAGCAGCCCCAGTGCTATTGTCCCAGTTTCCAGGCAAGGGGAGATAAAGCAAGAACTGCTGCAATGGGAGTGTCTGTGTTACAACATACAGGAAGTATCAAATTCCTCTTAAAACACAAACTGGTTCCATGGAACAATCCCACACACACACTGTGGGAGTCACAGCAAAACAAACTTGGGATTTTAAGTCCCAAACAGTGGGAGAAATTCCAGTTATCCTCAGATTTGAGGTGCAAACAGCATCTGCACTTCCAGAGTCTCTGAGCCCTGGGAATGGGATGTCCCAACCCTCCTGTATCTGCCCAGGACACTGGGATCACGCCAGGGTGAGTTTCCAAAAGGAATTTGGAATTTCCAATCCATTTCCAACCATGGGAAGTCTGGAATTATCAAATTCAGCACAGCAGCTTCAGGGAGGGACAGGAAGATCCACCCCAAGTTTAGCAAAGGGAGAATGTTCACAACATTTCACTCCTCCAGTGCTCCCAGTCAAGGTGTTGATTCCCATTTGACAGGTTTTTTCCCAAACTGGACCCAGTGTTGATTCCCATTTGACTTTTTTTCTAAATTTGACCCACAGACTGACTTTTTCAATGCAAGCTCCATGATCTGTATCCAGGATAAGTATCCCAGAGACCCTTTGATCCAGAGCCCCAAGTCACAGCATCCACACTCCTGCTTTATCCTGGCCTGGGATTACACCTGAACAACACAGCTCTGTTTTCCCCAGCTTAAGTATAAAGACTTCTAGCTAAACCAGAAATATTCAGCTAATCAGGCTGTATTTTTACATTTTTCCCCTTCAAATCTACTTCCTTTTATCTCAGGAAAGCTTATCATAAACCTCTAAACACACTGTTTTAAAGCACTCAAAACTCAATCCACTCTGTAATGTATTTTCCCAGCTGTATAATCATGGAATCATGGAACAACAGCATGGTTTGGGTTGGGAGGGACCTTGAAGATTATTTAGTCCACTCCTTGCCATGGGCAGGGACACCTCCCACTATCCCAGGCTGCTCCAAGCCCTGTCCAACCTGGCCTGGGACACTTCCAGGGATGGGGCAGCCACAGCTGCTTTGAAAACCCTGTGCCAGGGCCTGCCACCCTCACGGGGAAAGATTTCATCCCAATATCTAATCCAAATCTATTCTCTTATCCTGCTACTCCAGGGCTTTATAAATATTCTCTCAGTGGTTCTTGTGGCTCCTTCAGGCACTGCAAGGCCACAATTAAGTCACCCCAAACCTTCCTTTTATCCAGGCTGAACAATCCCAACCCTCCCTTGCAGGAGAGGTCCTCCATCCTTCCAACCCTACAAACAGAAATTCCTCTGACCTTCCCACGACCCCTGTGACTTTCCCTGCCCAGGAAGGACACAGAGGGCACCAGGAACGTCCCAATCCTTACCTTCACTGTCCGTGAGCACCTCCATGCGCCCGCTGAACATGGCCTTGAGCATGGTGTCCTGCTTGGTCAGGGTCTGCATGGTGGTGTAGTACAGGGCCCCCCCCACGTTCAGCTTCACGTACTTGGAGCTGGGGCTGCTCCCCTTGAAGGACGTCGTGCGCGTCGCGGCCGCCGGCACTGCTGAGCTCACCACGCTCTCTCCCGACATCTCTTCCTGCAAGGAAAGGCTGCCCAGCTCAAGGGAGCAGTTCCCAGCTTGAGGAAGGACTTCCCAGCTCAAAGGAGCAGTTCCCAGCTCAAGAAAGGACTTCCCAGATCAAGGAAGGACTTGCCAGCTCAAAGGAGCAGTTCCCAGCTCAAGGAAAGACTTCCCAGCTCAAAGGAGCAGTTCCCAGCTCAAGGAAGGACTTTCCAGATCAAGGAAGGACTTCCTAGCTCAGGGAAGGACCTTCCAGCTCAAAGGAGCAGTTCCCAGCTCAAGGAAGGACTTTCCAGATCAAGGAAGGACTTCCTAGCTCAAGGAAGGACCTTCCAGTTCAAGGAAGGACTTCCCAGCTCAAAGGAGCAGCTCCCAGCTCAAGGAAGGACTTTCCAGTTCAAGGAAAGACTTCCCAGCTCAAAGGAGGAGCTCCCACCTCAAAGGAGCCGCTCCCCGCTCCAGGAAGGACTTTCCAGCTCAAAGGAGCAGGTCCCAGCTCAAGGAAGGCCTTTCCAGTTCAAGGACAGACTTCCCAGCTCAACGGAGCAGCTCCCAGCCCAAGGAAGGACTTTCCAGCTCAAAGGAGCAGGTCCCAGCTCAAGGAAGGCCTTTCCAGTTCAAGGACAGACTTCCCAGCTCAACGGAGCAGCTCCCAGCCCAAGGAAGGACTTTCCAGCTCAAAGGAGCAGTTCCCAGCTCAAAGAAGCAGCTCCCAGCTCAAGGAAGGACTTTTCAGTTCAAGGAAGGACTTCCTAGCTCAAAGGAGCAGTTCCCAGCTCAAGGAAGGACTTTCCAGCATAAAGGAACAGCTCCCAGCTCAAGAAAAGACTTCCCAGCTCGAAGGAGCAGTTCCCAGCTCAAAGGAAGGACTTCCCAGCTCAAAGGAGCAGTTCCCAGCTCAAAGGAGCAGTTCCCAGCTCAAAGGAAGGACTTTCCAGCTCAAAGGAGCAGCTCCCAGCTCCTTCCTTGGACTTTTCAGTTCAAGGAAGGACCTCCCAGCTAAGGAAGCAGCTCCCACCCTGGCAGTGTGACACCCCTGCTCCCAGGGTGAGTTTCACACCTTGGCTCCTCCCGTGGCTCTCCGTGTGAAGTTCTCAAGTGTTTTAAATGTTTCACTCTCAGGAACTGAAGGATACTCGTGGACACAGCCCCTGTTTTTTCTCCCCCCCGGGAAAAGCCTTGGGAATGCTGAGCTGGGTTTTGCACTGCAAAGCCAACACTTTCCCACAACAACTGCTTTCATTTCTTACACAACTCCACAGCTTAAAGCTCTTACTCCATCAACAATCTGGGACGGAATTGGGCAATTCCCAACGCACACAAGTGGAGCAGATGATTCCTGCGAGTCCAAATGCAGAAATCAACAGATTCCCCAATGCTAAAATGCAGAATATCCACAGGTTTTCAAGGTTTTTTCCCTTGGAGCAAAAGGGAGAGCACACAGGAGCTTTTCCTGCTCTTCCCTGCCCTCCCACACTGCTCAGAGCACCAAAATCCAGCCGGACAGAGCAGCCTGCAGCCACATTCCTGTCACCTCCTTGTCACCGAGGTCACACTGGCACGGGCACAAGGAGGCTCAGCACCACAAATGCCACCGGAGCCGTTAAATCCTTAATCACTTTGAGCCTCCTTTCCCACAGGATGGGACAGGGTGGGATAATTAACCCCTTCCATCCCTGCTCCTACAGCTCCCACGGCTCCGGCATGAGCCGAACCGAAGGATTTTTTGCTTCACCGCCAGGAAACTCCCAAAGGAGCCGGAGTTGTGTGGCACAGGAGAGGGGCAGGGATGGCCTGGAGATGATTCCATCACCTCTGAGATGCACAGGCAGCAACCTCAGCTCACGTTCCGGCTCCCTCCGGCACCGGAACAGCCCAGCTCGGGGTTCCAGAGGGGATGGATCCCACCACGACCCCAAATCGCAGCCCTGCCCTCCCCAAACCACGGGGCACGCTGGGGACGGGACACGGCCAAACCAGACCGTGACCACCGCCACTCCCGGGGATCAGACTCCCCCCGGGACCCCTCTCTCCAGCCTCGGGGCTGGCCCAGCCCCTGGGATCTGCCGCTCTCGGGGGCCGGACCCCCAAATCCTCACCCCAACGCCTCCCCAGGGCAGCGGCTCCCGCACGCACCCGCGGGCAGAACCGCTACCCGCAATCCCCGGCCCCTCCGCCTCTCCCAGTGCCCCTCCCACGGCCCAAAGCCCCCCTGAGCCCCCCGACCCGGAGTCCCTCAACCCCCGCAAGGGCCGGAGCCCCCTCAGCTCCCCCTGCCCCGGCGAGGCCCGGACCCCGCAGCCCCTCACACCCCCCTCCCCTCCGCGAGGACCTGAGCCCACCCCCGCCCTGCAGGCCCGTCCCCCGCGGCCCGCGCCGCCCTTTCCCCCTCACCATGAACGGACCGAGCCCCTCGGAGCGAGCGAGCGGGAGCGCCGGGCGGGGAACTTCCGCCCCTCGCCTCGCTTCCGGCGCCGCCCGGGTGCTCCCCCAAACCCGTCCGATGGCCCGCCGGGCCCCCCCGGCCGCTGCCGCGCTGCGCTGCCGCCTCGCAGGCTTGGCACAGCCCGCTTTGGCCCGGCTCGGTTCGACCTTTCCGGTACCACCGGGACGCAGAGCTGGGTGTTCTGCCTGCGCCCAGCCGGTGAGCGGGCCGGCGGAACGGCAGCGGCGGGGCGGGTTGGCGGCCGGACGGGGAGCGCGGACACGGGGGCGAGGAGGGGGCTGCGGCCGCGGCCTGGGCGGGGGAACCGGGAGGGACCGGGGGGTTCCGGGGCCGCTGGGCCCGGCCCGGCCGGCCCGGTGTCCGCCGGGACGAGGGTGAGTGCCTGAGGGCTACGGGGAGGCTGCCGGCAGCGGCGGGGCCCGGCGGGGTGGGCGGCGCGGTGGGAGCCTGGGCCCGGGGAGGCTGCGGGGGCTGCCAGAGGGGCTGAGGGGGCTCTGTGGCCGCTTTGCGAGTCCTGGGAGCTGCAGCCCAGCTCGAGGGCTGTGGGTGGCTACTCGGGGGTGGCACCTGCTCCGGTCCCCGGCGCCCTGGGTCGCTTTGTCCTTCCGTGCTGTCACACACGGAGTTATCCCTCCCCTCCAGCCGCCTGTGCTGGTGACCGCCGCCGAGCCGCGGTGCTGCTTCTCCTCACACTTACCGTTTTCCTTGCGGGTGCAGCGAGAGGTAAATCGGGTCCAAAGGACTCGGAACTGCGGAGGGAAAGTCTACGTCCCCAGATCAGCCGCGGGGAATGTGCTTGTCCATGCAGGAGCTGCCCGAAGCCTCTGGATGGGGGTCATGTGAGTGTGTAGATGAGCATCACACGCTTCCCTTGAAGA
The DNA here is from genome assembly GCF_017590055.1 of Onychostruthus taczanowskii. NCBI lineage: Eukaryota > Metazoa > Chordata > Aves > Passeriformes > Passeridae > Onychostruthus > Onychostruthus taczanowskii. The sequence goes on from NW_024500572.1 coordinate 4,212,810, forward strand.
AGTGACCCCTCAGGTGAGTTCTTTGTTGCTGTTTATAAAGCTCTGGTTGACCCTGGGTGTTTTATCTGGTGAATGGCAATAAATCAGTGTCCCTTGTGCCCTTTGCCTCCTGTCCCTGGCTGGAGAGTTGTTCTTATCTGTTGCCAAGGAAAGAACAGAGGCTGGAGAAGGGAGGTGGAGCACAGTGTCAAAACCACTGATTTGTTTGTTTTTCCACTTAAAATCTCCCAGCCTGCAGCAGGCTGTGGGCTGTGCTGGAAGGATTCCCTGCCAGTGTTTTTGTATCCCTGCTGCAGCCCCGTGACCGTCACTGGGGTTTTTTTCATCCCACTTTTCCCTCTGCTGTCAGATTCTCCCCTCCCCTGCAGGGAGCCAAGAACTGCCTTTCCATGAGTGTTTTCTCCACTCTGCTCTGTTTTTCCAGGTGTTTGCTGCGAGGATCCTTTGCTGCCCCCAGCCATGTTCAGTGCCAGCCAATCCTCCAGGGCGCAGTTCCTGGACAAGGCGCGGCAGGCGCGGGAGGAGCGGCGGGAGCTGAAGGAGAGGGAGAGAGCTGCAGTGCAGCTCCAGGCTCTGGTCAGGAGGTTTCTGTGTCGCTGCCGCCTGCAGAGGGACATCAGGTGTGTGGGGTTCATGGGGTCATGCAGTGGGTTGGCTTGGAAGGGTCCTTAAAGCTCATCTCATTCCAAACCCCTCGCCGCTTGTCACTAGGCCAGGTTGCTCCAACATGGCCTTGGACATTTCCAGGGATGAGGCAGCTTCTTCCACCCTCACAGGGAAGGATTTCTTCCCAATATCCCATCTAACCCTGTGCTGTGTCAGTTTGAGTCCATTCTCCTTTTTCCTGTCATTCCAGAAGTTTGTAAACAGTTCTCTTCATCTTCCTCCTGGGGCCCTTCAGGGAAGGAATTCTTTGCTCTGTGATTGCTGTTTAACTTCTTGTTTTGTGCTCCGACCTGGCCTTGGACATTTCCAGGGATGAGGCAGCTTCTTCCACCCTCACAGGGAAGGATTTCTTCCCAATATCCCATCTAACCCTGTGCTGTGTCAGTTTGAGTCCATTCTCCTTTTTCCTGTCATTCCAGAAGTTTGTAAACAGTTCTCTTCATCTTCCTCCTGGGGCCCTTCAGGGAAGGAATTCTTTGCTCTGTGATTGCTGTTCAACTTCTTGTTTTTCCCTCTTTGCTAGGAGAGAGGTGGAGGATTTCTTTGGGACAAATGAGTGTGGCTCAAGTAAAAGAAGTGCCCTGTCTGTGTTCAGGATTGCCAGGAAGCTGCTGTTTGTGTTCAATCCCAAGGAGGACAAGGAGGTGAGGACACTGCCCTGACATCCCTCCGTGCTATTGGGGACAGGTTAAATATGTTTCATTCCTTACTCAGTGTTCTTGGGGGTTCTTGCAATATATTTTGCCTTCAGCAATGCTCTTCTGGCTCCTGGTCCTTCCTGAAGGATTGAAACAGGAGAAGCCTTGAATTTTTCAGCAATGGTTCTGTATTTGGGACATCCTTTAATGGATGTTTCTCCTGGTGACTGTGCCAGCTGCAGGAGCTGAGCAGTGCCTGGGGATTTTGGCACACCCCAGTTCCCCAGGCAGGTACACTGGCACAGCTCCCAGAGATCTGTGCTGGAACAGGGAAGGCTGTTTGTCCCCCAGCAGCTTTTCTCACCATGCCCTGAACTTGTGGGTTCAGAGTGAAGCCTTAAAATTATGATCCCAGGAAGCTGTGAGGGCTGACTGGAAGGAAAGCAGTGGAAGGTGGAAAGCTGTGTTCCAATGGCAGCAGCAGTGAGGGATTTTTAATCTCTATCCCATGGAAATCTGTGCTCAAATGCAGCTTTCTGTGGGTACAGCACCCAAAAAAAGCCCTGTGTTCCAAGGAGGGAATTCTGCACAGCAGCAGCAGTGTGATGTGTGTGCTCCTAGGGAAGGAGCCATCAGGATTCCTGTAGGGAATGTTCTGGGCACATTTGCTGATTTGAGACAGAGAGATCTTCCTCCCTCTGCTGAGCTGAGGGAGGAATAGCGCTTCCTGTAGTTAGAACTAATCCCACCTTTGGATTTTCCCAGAGGTTTGAAAAGCTGTGCCGTTGTATCCTGAACAGCATGGATGTGGAGAACGAGCCCAAGGTCAGCAGGGGGGTTTGGTTTGGTTTTAACTCTCTGTGTGGGGATTTACTTTTCTAATTGTAATTTTAAGCTTGCAGAAGCCCTTGAGCACTGTGGAGATTCCACAGGGAAAGTCTGGACAAATCCTTTAGTATTCCTGGGATATTTTTACCCTGTGCAGCCACGGGGCTTAAAGGACACTTGGTTTCTGGGGTGGGTGATGTGGGAGTTTGGTGAGAGGAGCATCTCGGTCCCACTGCTGGGTTCAGTCCCCAAACTCTGCCCAGCAGTAGCACAAACCCTGATCCCTGTGTGCATCCCCCCTGCTCAGGTGTGGTACGTGTCACTGGCACTCTCCAAGGACCTCACACTCCTCTGGATCAAACAGATCAAAGACATCCTGTGGTTTTGCTGTGAATTCCTCAAGCAGCTCAAGGTAAGGACTGTTGTGTTTTCTCTCCCTGCATTTGGCAGGTGGCACAAGGCTCAGTGGATTTGTTAACTCTGCTGTTTGTTATCCCAGCCTGACATCCTGCAGGACTCCAGACTGGTGAACTTGCACCTCACAATGCTGGTCACCTTCACAGACACTTCCACCTGGAAAATCCTGCGGGGAAAAGGTTGGTGCATCCAAGTCTTTAAACCACAGATTTGGGACTTGGTGTTAAAATCTACTGAATGCTCTGGCATAACTTCCAGAGAAGCTGTGGCTGCTCCATCCCTGGAAGTGTCCAAGGCCTGGTTGGAGAGGGTTTGGAGCAACCTGGGATAGTGGGAGGTGTCCCTGCCCTTGGCAGGGGTTTGGGATGGGATGATCCTTAACATTCGTCCAACTCAAACCATTCTGGGATTCTGTTTCTGCACTCTGGTTACCACAAAGATTCATTCTGCTCCTGTGTTTGCCCAAAACAAGGATTCCCTTGGGATTAGACTCTTCCCCTTGGGATTAGGCTGTTTCCCTTAGGACACCAATAGCTGCTACAGCATTTTTATAATATTCCAAAAACCCCCACACAAGAAGTGTTTAGAGGATAAGGGAATGTGCTCTTAGCTCTGGGGTTTTGTGGCAAATAGGTGTAGAAAAGGCAAACAGGTAATGGGAGGGAATGAGACTCTTAGAGCCTAAACAGTACAGTGTGAAATGCTGCCAGAATTATGGGTTTGTGTAGAAGGACAAGGACTTTGTGCCAGCAGGGCTTGGGCAGTGACAAACCTTCCTGTGGGGGAGTCAGAGTGGTGCTGTTGTGCTGTGGGGGTGACATCAGTGCTTTAACCCAAAGGTGAGACCCTGAGACCTGCCATGAACCACATCTGTGCCAACATCATGGGCCACCTGAACCAGAAGGGCTTCTACTCCGTGCTGCAGGTCAGTCTGAGCTGCCACAGTCCCAGCTTCACCCAAACCAGCCCCAGCCCTGCCTGTGCCCCTCTCCTGAGGAGCTCTTTGGGTCTGTGCTGGGGTCTCAGGGATGAGCTGCTGGTGATTTGTGCACGATTATATTTTTCTCAAGCAAAGCAAAAATCTCTCAAGTTCTCAAGTAAAGCAGAGTGTCCCCACCTGAGACCAAATCCACCCTTCCCCTTCTGTCACTGCTGCTGAACCTAAATCCTGCTTAATCACCTCATCATGAGATGGACAGGGACAAGTCCTACATAATTTTGCCAAACTTTGCAGCTGCCACATTGTATTGGTTGGGTTTGTTTGCTGCTCTGCTGGGAAAAGGAACTGATGTAATGAATCTTTTAAATAAGAATTACATTACCAAACTCTGAGCCTTGCCTGTTAATTTTTAAAGCCTGTGAGCACAGGTTCTAGGGAAATAAGTCCTGCAGAGTGTCTGATTTCATTGCAGTATCTCTCTTCTGCCATTATTAGTCTGAAGCCCTTCTAGTTCTGCCAAATATCTTGTAAGAACTGGATTTTAGGCTGCTCTGATGTTCTTTTTCTCTGCATTAAATAAACTTAATGTCTTTCAGGAGTAATAGTATTTTTTTTCCTAAGTGCTACAGGGGTTTTATATTTTCATTTATTCTTTCCAATCCAGATTTTGCTAACTAATGGCTTGGCAAGATCCAGACCTTCCCTGTCCAAAGGTTCCTTAACTGCCATCTTCTCCCTTGCCTTGCGGTGAGTCAGCTGGAGCTGCTGGGGGATTTGCAGCCAAAATTGTCTTTTTTTTTTTAGTGGGATTTTTTTTAAGACTTCTCATTCTTTTAGTGGTTTTGTGCCATTGAGAATATCACCCTGAGGAAAGAAGTTGCTTTAGGCAGATGGCTCACTTTGCTGTCACCCTTTTTCAGATTAGAGTGGCTTTGAATCAGGAATTAGTGTGAGCCTAAACTTGAGGGTGCACTTCAGTTCAGGGTGAGCTTGCTCTGAGAAGAGAAGTGTGAGTCAATGATATTTTGATCTTTTCCCTGGGATGCTTCAAAGCCATGTTGAAAAGGGCTTGGAGCAGCCTGAGATAGTGGAAGGTGTCCCTGCCCATGGCAAGGGTGTGGGATGGGGTGAGCTTTAAGTTCCCTTCCAACCCAACCCATTCCCTGTGTCTCTTGCTGAGGGAGTTCCCAGGATCCAGTTCTGGATGGCTCAGTTGGAGGCTGTGTTGCTTTCTCAGGTTGTATTGAGCTCTGAAGTCTCTCTCTCTCTCTCTCTCTTTCCCTCTCTCTCTCTCTAGCCCTGTGGTTGCTGCACAGTTTTCAGACAATCTGCTGAGGTCCTTCCTGATCCATGTCATGTCTGTGCCTGCTATAATGACTCACCTTGCTACTCTCACCCCTGAGGTAAGTGGGTGATCTCAGAGGACTGATTATCACACCAGGCCACTTCTTATTCCATTTTACCAGCTCTTGGAACAGAGCTGTGGCATTTCTCTTTGCCATTTTCAGTTCTCTGTTGTGAAAGCTTTACAAATACTCTGGATTTCTAATGCAGAAGTTATTAACACCAGTGGGATGATGGGCTGAACTGCCCTAAAATACCTAAATAAATAAATAATAAAGGCATATATGGCCCACAGCTTGAATTTCTCATATCCTTGTTCTTCCTTTTCCATAACCACAGACAGAGCCAAAGCCAAAATCACCCTTTTGGGTGGCAGAGGCTCTGTGGGGGTGACAAGTGTGCTGCCCACTGATCCAATTCAGCCTGCTTGGTGCAGACAGGCAGGTTTTGTGCCAAATGGGCAAATCCTCTGTTCTTGCAGACAGAGATTGCAAAGGTCTGGCTCCATCTCCAGCATGCCCTGTTCACCTGCCAGGGGTTTTATTTCCCAGCCCAGCTCTGTGTCAAACACTCTGTGGGGCAGAATGTTTGACACTAAAGCAGCCTCAACTTGCTGCTTTATTTGGGAAGAGGAGCCAGTGCCAAGTGCTGCTGGCAGGTCAGGAGTGGGAATGTGCTGCTTCCCAGCCTCAGTGGCCCTTCCATGCTGTGTTCCAGCGCCTGGCAGTGATGGAATCCCACGATCTCTTCCGGAAGTTCATCCTGTTCCTGAGCCGGGAGTCGCAGTGCCGGGATGTCTGCGTGTGCCTGGAGGGCAGTCACACCCTCTGCTTGCTGGGTGAGCACCTCCACCTCTTTTACTGGGCTTGAAAAAGAGTCTTGATTCTGATCTTCTTTTTCCATGGAGAAGAGCTGCTTCCAAATCATAGTTTTTAAATGTTATTTTGATAATTTTCTCTAAATAATGACTGAGGTGTATTTTGGGGTGTTACAGACAAGGTTTAAGACCTTTGCAAAGGGAAGAAGGGTCAGAGATTTGCTCTTGTGTGCATGTCATGCATCATCTCTGCCAGCTTTTCATTTGGACTCGGAGTGTGGCAGACTTGGATCTCCCTCCCCTAAATGCTGCTACATATTTAAATTCACAGTTCTGCAAAAGTAACAAGATTACCAGTTGGGACTCTGAGATAACCATGGGGTGTAGCTTCTCATAGTTTGTAGAAGGTGTCGGTGGGAAGGTGGCCAAAGGGACATGTCACCTCAGGGGTTGATGTGTGCTGGAAATGGCTTCCTGCAGGGTAGCCTCTGAGATCACTGCTGACACAAATCATCCCCTGGGACTGGGAAAGGATTCACTTCACCTGTAAGCCCTGTCCCACAGCATCTGTTCCTCCTTAAGCCTTGCTGTGCTGGTCCTTCCTCCAGGCAATCTGGTGTTCCTGGGCTCCCTGAATGACCAGGTGCTGGAGGAGGAGACAGCTCATTTTGTGGGGGTGCTCATCCACATGCTCTCCTACTGCCAGAAGTATGTGTCCCAGAAGAAATCCAACCTCACCCACTGGCACCCTGTGCTGGGCTGGTTCTCACAGACTGTGGATTATGGGTGAGTGGGAAGGACCTCACTGAGAAACATGATGAAGCCTCTCCTTTTATTTTTAAATTTTTATATGTTGCGAAGTGGTTTATGTTTTGAAATGAGCAGTGAGAATAATTCCTCAGATATTTCAGGTTCTAGCTGCACAATAAACTAGCAGCATTCCTGCACAGACTATTCCGTGGGTGGGTGCATATTCCAGTTTGGATTATGAGCTAAATGGATCAGTATCACTGCCTGGTGTTTTATTCCAAGCTGCCTTCTGAGCTGTCCCCCTGCTCTGTCTTCCAGGCTGAACGAGTCCATGCCCCTGCTGACCAAGCAGCTGCAGCACCTCTGGGGGGTCCACATGATCCGGATCCTCTTCAGTGATGTGCTCAGCAAGAAACTGCTGGAAAATCAGGAGATAGCTCAGCTGCCAGCACAGCCAATCTCCCCTCAGAACAGCCTTCCTATGAAAAGTCAGTTCTGGAGGGTTTTGGGGTTTTTTTTTTTGTCTCTTTGTGTGTGTTTATGTAGATTTCTCTCCCAGACTTGCAGGGCTTTGACTTTTCCACTTACGCCAAAAGCTTTGAATAATTACTTGCAGCAGCTGCTGCTGCTTAGGTGGAGGTGTGATGCCTTCTATTTGTAATTCCTCCTTGGAATGCTTCTGTGACCTGGGGCAAGTCTCTTTCTTTGGTGCTGGGAAAATATTTGCTTATTTTAGCAGCTTCTTTTCATAGTTTTCTCAAGTAGCTGAAGTGCTTTTGGCAAAACTTAAGACTTCCAAGGGAAGATGAGAGCTCAGCTTCCCATGTGAAAAGCAAGGTGAAGCTGGATCCTTCACCTGTGAGGTGTGGTGATCCTGCAGAAAAGGATTTGGGATAAGATAACTGTAAATCTGATATTTTCTAGCTGTTGCCCATAACACAGGATCCTGTGGTCAATATTTGCTGCAGTTGGGACTGTGGATCGCGAGGGAAGGGCACTTACAGCTCATTCTGTTTTCACCTTGTCCTGTAGAGCATGTATAGAACTGTGGAATGGTTTAACTTGGAAGGGATTTGGGGCCATGGGCAGGGACCTTCCCCTGTCCCAGGCTGCTCCTAGCCCTGTCCAACCTGGCCTTGGACACTTCAGGGATCCAGGGGCAGCCACAGCTTCTCTGGGCACCCTGTGCTTGGGCATCTCCACCCTCACAGGGAATGATTCCTTCCCAAAATCCCATCTAACCCTGCCCTTTGGCATTCCTCCTGTGTTTCTGCCCCCAGACCTGTTCAAGAGAGCTTTCCAGAAGTCAGCCTCAGTCCGGAACATCCTGAAGCCGGTGGGAGGGAAGCGCGTGGACTCTGCCGAGGTGCAGAAGGTTTGCAGCATCTGTGTCCTGTACCAAACCACCCTGACCACCCTCACCCAGATCCGCCTGCAGATCCTCACAGGTCAGGCCACCTCCCTGCTGCTCAAATCCTTTCCAGTAGAGAGGAAAAAAAAGAGATTTTCTTATTTCTGTTGATTTGTTGGGAGTTTTATCACTGCCAACAGGTTATTGACTGGCTGGGGAAGGCTTGTTCCATCCTGAATCATCCGTGGGATCAATAACATTCAGCACCACTTGATCAAGCACAAACTCTCAAGAATACAAATTAAAGCAAGTTTTCCTCTCATGAAACCTTGCTTACTCCCTCTCAATATTCAGCCTGAGTCAGGGTTTTTGGGGAGCCTGGCAATATTAATCTTTCTGTGGTGGGAGCACGGAATGCTTTCATACATCTGGAGAAGGGGTGGAGGAGGAGATCACTGTTTTGGTCTGGTGGGTAGAGCAGGGAGTGAGTCCATACTTTGGGTGTTTTGTGGTGACCATGGGTGCAGCCCTGTTGTGTTCTCGTCCCTAAGGTGGATGTGGGATCACAGGGATTCATTATTTTCTAAAGTTGCAAAAGAATTATGGGGAGAAGGTTCAAGATGTGCAAACAAAGCCTCATTAAAAGCTTGAGGGTTTTTTTTTTTTGTGCTTTCCTGGTGATTGTCCCTGTCCTGTTAAAGCAGACAGGCCTGGGAGCCAAATGGGATGCTCATGTTTCTCTTCTGCTTTGCAAAGGCTCTTTCAGCTTCAAGCTTCACCTCTCTGAGCTTTCACAAGCAGCAGAATGGGCTTTACTGGGTGCACTTTATATTTTCATAGGTCTTACTTACCTGGATGATCTACTGCCCAAATTATGGGCTTTCATCTGTGAGCTGGGACCCCAGGGAGGGTTAAAACTCTTTTTGGAGTGTTTGAACAACGACACAGAGGAATCCAAGAGGCTGCTGGCCATGTTGATGCTCTTCTGTGACTGCTCCCGTCACCTCATCACGTAGGTAGCACATGGATGGGGATCACTGGATTTGTGACATGGAGCTGTTGTATTCCTTCAGGTTCAAGAGAAACATTTAAGGCTTTATGTCTTTTCATGAAGATAAGTAGGCAGGGTAAAGCAGCAAGCTTTTGGGATTGATTCCTGAAAAATAGAAGGCTTCAAAAGAACTTTTTTCCCTCAGCCATGTGCTGCTTGCAGAACTGGGCTGGAAGGGGGAAAAGAAGCAACACAGAAGATGGGAAAGGGGGTGGAAAATTGCCCTTGCTGGTCACTACAGACAATTCTCTCCTCCTGAATGCGGTGAAGATTTTCTTGGGAATGGAAAAGGTCTTTTTAAGCCTGAAACAGTGAATTTGCTTGGATCTCAGCCTCTCGTACCATCTTCTGTTAGGATCTGCTATCAGTCAAAATCCATAAATAAGGTTTGGTTGTTTATGACTTTAGATCCTCATGGGTGTCAGTTGTCATAGAAATAAGAGCTGCTGCTAAAGGATAATGTGCCTTTATGAAAATTTCAACAGGGAATTAAATTTACACTTGTGCATTTGCATTTGTTTGCTCTGACAGGATTCTGGATGACATTGAGGTCTACGAAGAGCAGATTTCATTCAAACTGGAAGAGCTGGTGACCATCTCCTCTTTCCTGAATTCCTTTGTGTTTAAGATGATCTGGGATGGAATTGTAGGTGAGTGCTTTTAGTAGATTGAGTTGATGTTACTGTTAGAACCACAAATGACATTAATTTTTGAATTTGAAGCTTCTGCTAATTATTCTTTGGCACAATAAGCACTTCAATGTGGGAATATGTCCCAGTCTTTTGATGTCCAGATGCCACGATCATGCTTCATGCCAAATCTAGAGCACTTCCCTATTTCCAGTAAGAATTTGTGTAACAGACATGATGGGCATGTTGGTTTTTGGCAGAGATGAGGTTTAGCAAGGCTGGGCCATGTGTTGGACAAGAGCAGGGCAGTGCTGTGACCAGGCAGAGCAGCTTGCTTGGGTCTCTGTAGAATCTGCTGTGGATCTCTCTGCTGGTATAATTTGGGTAGAGCTCAGCTCTCTGGTAATTAGCTGAGATAGTCCAGCTCTGATGTGAAATGAGATGGCTTTGATTAGCTCTGTTTAAAGAAGAGATCATATCTCTTCCCAGAGGCACAAAATCCTTCCCTCCAGAGGCCGTGCAGGTCAGGAAAGCACCCCAGTGCTGTTACTGTGGGGAGGATAATCAAGGTGTAACTCCTGCTGGTGCCAAGGGTGCCTGGACTTTGCTGCCTTGTTCCTTTTGTGCAGAGAATGCCCGAGGGGAGACCCTGGAGCTGTTCCATTCTGTCCATGGCTGGCTCATGGTGCTGTACGAGCGGGATTGTCGGCGGCGCTTCGCTCCTGAGGATCACTGGCTGCGCAAGTGAGTGGCCCAGGGCAGGGATCCTGGGCAGCTCCAGGTTTGTCCCACTGCTCCACATCCTCTGGGGAGTCTGATTTGGGATTCCTTATTGACATTCTGCCTGTGGGATCGAGATGGGAACTGCTGCCTGTGTTTGCAGTTAATGATGCCCCTTGTGTTGTGGTTTTCTCCATGGTGGGAGGTTTAGGTGGTGCTTTGCTTGTCCCACTGCTCCACGTCCTCTGGGGAGTCTGATTTGGGATTCATTATTGACATTCTGGCTGTGGCATCTTTTGGGAACTGCTGCCTGTGTTTGCAGTTAATGATGCCCCTTGTGTTGTGGTTTTCTCCATGGTGGGAGGTTTAGGTGGTGCTTTGAAAACTGACTCGGCACCCAAAAGCTTGGCTGTCCCTGGCCCCTTTTACCTTCTTAGTGTGTACACTGAGCTCTTCAGTCATCTTTGGAATCACTGTCTGTTCTCTCTCTCCCACACCTGGGTATTTGTCGGGGATCTCTGAATCTCTGCCTTTCTTTGTCAAGGGACCTCAAACCCAGCGTGCTCTTCCAGGAGCTGGACAAGGACAAGAAACGAGCCCAGCTGCTCCTGCAGTACATCCCACATGTCATTCCCCACAAGAACGTGAGTGGGATGGGAAGAGGGTGGAGGCTGGGAATCAGTAGCCTGGGTGGCCATTGGGGTGGGAGGGACACGAGTCTGGAACATTTTGTGACATGAAGCTTCTTTTGAAATGCCAGCTGAATGAAAGTCTTCTTCATTCTCACCTTCCCCAATAGAGTCCTCTAAATGTCTTGATTTCTGTCACTGGGAGAGGACTGATCTGTGTCCTCACCCCTTCCTAGTGCACTTCCTTCAAGTGCCTTGATATCTGTGTTGAGACAGAACTGGTCTGTGTGTGCAGCTGCATGCAGTGAGTGGGTAACAGTGGCACCCCTGAGAACAGCTGGGATCAGGACAACCAGCAGCAGTTCTGTGTATCAGGAGCTTCCCAAACCCCTGCTGCCCTGCAGGATGGGGATCCCCATGGAGTGTCTCCATTTGTTTTGTTTTTGCAGAGGGTCCTGCTGTTCCGGAACATGGTCACCAAGGAGAAGGAGAAGCTGGGGCTGGTGGAGACGAGCTCGGCGTCCCCTCACGTCACCCACATCACCATCCGCCGCTCCCGCATGCTCGAGGTGAGGGGCACGAGCCAGCCCACAGGGCAGCAACCTGGCCTGACAAAAACAGGGCAGGGAGGTGTGATTTCACCTTCTCTGTGACTGCTGAGGGACCCATTCCCAGAGCTGACATTCCAGGAGAATGCTGGATCCTCGTTCAGCTCAGGCTGCTGCAAGCCTGGAATTTTGACTTGGAAAATGCTGGTTTTTTGAGCTCGAGACCATATGACAGATGCAGATTTCTGTGGTGGGCCTGTGTCCTGTCTCTGCTGCATCTCTGGGTGGGTGTTCTCACGTGTCTCTCTCTGGGGTTATCCTCTGGATTCTCTGCTCTGTGTAGGATGGGTACGAGCAGCTCCGGCAGCTTTCCCAGAACGCCATGAAGGGAGTGATCAGGGTGAAGTTTGTCAATGACCTGGGGGTTGATGAGGCTGGTATTGATCAAGATGGGGTCTTCAAAGAGTTCCTGGAAGAGATCATTAAAAAGGTGTTTGACCCTGCACTGAACCTGTTCAAGGTAGGACACAGGTGCCACCTGAGGTGACCTGGTGCAGGCAAAGCCATTCTGGCTCACTGGGCTTTTATCTCTTTGTGCAGACCACCAGTGGTGATGAGAGGCTGTATCCATCGCCAACATCTTACATCCATGAGAACTACCTGCAGCTCTTTGAGTTTGTGGGGAAGATGCTTGGGAAGGCTGTGTATGAGGTGAGCCAGAAGCACCAGGTTGGGATCTTGTCAGTGCTGGTGCCTTTGAGGGCACCTGTCCTGCTTGGGGGGTTTTATTGAAGAGTGGAGTTTGGAAAAATGGCTTGGCTAAAGATCCTCTTAGTGGAACAGACTGGAATTTTTTTAGGCATGTATTAAAAATAATCTTGGAGGTAAAACTTGGGTCATGCCCTGATTGTTCCTCATGGTGCTGGGACACTAGCCATGTTTTTTGGTGTTCCACCTTATCCATTTGTGGATACCTCAAAAGGACATGAGACAAAAAGGAGCATGAAATGACAGAATGACTCTGATAGAATGATGTGGGTTGAAAGGGAACTTTCTAGTCCAATCCCCTTCCCATGGCCAGGGATACCTTCCACTATCCCAGGCTGCTCCAAGCCCTGTCCAGCCTGGCCTTGGACACTTCCAGGGATCCAGGGGCAGCCACAGCTTCTCTGGGCACCCTGTGCCAAGGCCTCATTTCCCTCACAGGGAAGGATTTTTCCATGTATCTCACTAAATTTCCCCTCTTTCAGTTCAAACCATGTAATGCAGTTCTTTTAAAGAACACGTGGAGTTCCCCAGGTGTCTTTTTGCACCTGCCTTACTAATTAATGGGTTTTAAGAGGATGTGGGGTTTGTAGCTGACTTTGGTGCCTTGCAAAGTGCTCTTTGCACTTGTTCCACATCACAAGATCTGCCTTGCAGGTAACCAAAGATGCCACAACCACAAGTGTGTGGCAGGACCTTACCTGTGCATTCTTCTTCTTCACAGGGAATAGTTGTGGATGTTCCATTTGCTTCCTTCTTTTTGAGTCAGCTCCTTGGGCATCACCACAGTGTCTTCTACAGCTCCGTGGATGAACTGCCCTCCTTGGACTCAGAGTTCTATAAAAATCTCACTTCAATTAAGGTTGGAGCAATAATTTTCCTGTCATTCACCTCCCTGATTGCTGCCTGTTGTTAGAAACCAGGAGTGACTGGTGGTTCTGCTGCTGAACCCTGACCTTTTTTCCCTTTTTTTCCTTCTCCTTGTTGTCCTCCAGCGTTATGATGGTGATATCAGTGACCTGGGCTTGACACTGTCCTATGATGAAGATGTCATGGGTCAGGTAGGTTTTTTATTCAGTGATTTTTTGGACCTTACCTCTGCTTTGTCCTTTCAGCTTGTTTGAACTCAGCCACGAGATTCAGTATTTACCTGTGGGCAATAAACAGCTTTTTCCACAAGAAGAGGTTCCCGTCTGACCCTTAATTTTTTTGCTTCCAGAGATGAAAAGTGTTTAATGCTTCCCCTGCATAACTGGTGTTCCCCTCTTAAAAGAAGAGCCTGTGAATGGGGAGAAATTCCTTTTCTTCCCACATAGATGTTTCTATCAGGGAAACTCCCAAGTGTGTCAGGAGGTCTCTTGGCCTAGAGAATGAAAAGCTGTTTGGCAGTCCCTTAGGAAGACTTGGAGGTACTTGGTTGCACTTGAGCCCTGTGAAGTTGTGTGTGCAGAGCTGGAAAATCGGGAGAGTGATAAGATAAAAATGCTTTTTGCTGGCAGTGTTGTGCTGCAAATTCCATGGGGAGCCATGGAGGACACCTGCTGCTGCCTCAGGATTGCTGAGGTTTCAGCTTGGAGGGTTCTTCCATGTGAAAAATGAAGGTAGGAGCAGGATATGGAGCCCAGCAATGAGACACTGGAGGCTGTGCTTTACTGAGGTTAAAAATAACCCAGGCACTCCTGTTTCCCCAGTGCTTTGGTTGTGCTCTAGGAGCCAGGTGGGGTCACCCTGACTGAGCTCTGTGTCCCTGTAGCCACAGCCATGTCACAGCTGAGCTCATTCCCTGTGCTGGGCTTCAGCCTGACCTTGGAATTCACCTGGAGCCGAGCACAGAGGCCTCTGTAAAGTGGGAATGAGGATGTGCTGCCTCAGCTTGGGCAAAGAGGAGTGGGGACTCTGCAGGCAGCACCTGGAGAATCCTGCTCTGGCCCTGAGCTGGAGGAGATCTCCAGGCACTGGGAAATCCCTCCTGGCTCTCTGCCTTCCTGCCTGGAGGGGCAGAGCTCCTGAATGAGACCTGTAGCTCAGCCAACTTTGGGTCCTGCTGTCAGGCTGAGCTCTCTGAGCTTGCTCAGCCTCTGGATTCTGGGATTGTGACAGTCCCCCAGGGCTCTTGGAATTGATTTGTGTGTGGTTCAGCAGTGATGGATCAGACTGCAGAGGAGGCTTCCTTGGAGAAGGGCTGGCTCCACTGGTGGGAGAGCTGCAGTTCCTGCTGTTCAATTACTCTGTTAATAGTTAAGTGAAACTGGTTCAAGGCAGAAGCAGGATTCTTACTTAAATTTTAAATCCTGCTGGTTTATTGTAAAAATAAATGTTTTATAGGGAGGTAACAGCTTAGCATGGCATTTCCTTCCATTGTGGTTCCAGGCAGTAATTAGCAATCCAATAATTTCTTCCCTCAGCTGGTTTGCCATGAACTTGTTCCTGGAGGGAAGACCATTCCTGTTACCAATGAAAATAAGTAAGTACAGCAATTAGATTTTTAAGGTCACCACTGCACAATACTTTATTCTGGTTCCTTGGGCTTGCATCTGGAATGAATTGAGATAGATTGGAGCAGAAGGAGCACATAAATATCTTAATAGAATTTGCTGGTTACAGTTCATCGGCAGAAATTGTATTAAATTTGATTTGCAAAATAAAAATTGACAATTTACTTCTTGAAACAGCACTTCTGAGGTCAAAGGCACCCAGTCAGGGAGATTTTGCAGGATTTAATGATGGTGATGGATACAGACAGATGGATTCAAAGCAATTCAGGCACACAGTGGTGAACACAGAGGGCACAGATGCTCAAAGACACCTTGGAGCAGACAGATCTCCTCAGAATGATAACATGTGGCAGTTGTATAAAGCACCGTATTCCGAGCAGACAGTGCTGAATTCAAATGTACTCGACAGTCGTTCTTTGGAGCCAGGAAATCAGAGGAGACACCGAGCCCCGGGGCTGTTTTCACAGATAACCGGCTTTTAGATCGTTATCAGAAATGTCAACTCCGGAGCCTGCAAACCAACCCCACCTTTTTGTTCCTTTTTTTCCCCCTTCCCTATCCCCTTCAGTGCTCATAAAAGCAGAATGAGATATCTATTAAGCAAATGTGTGTTTGAACTGGTGATCTGGGGGTTGTTATCTTTTTCCTGACAAATGGAAGCTGGATCCCACCTGGATCTGTGCTTTGCAGTCTGATGTTTCCGGGCTTTTCTCTTCTCCAGCTCTGACCAGGGAGTTTGCATTTGAAAGGATCTTCCTCTGGCTTGTCACAAGTCGGCTCAGGGGAAAAAAGTTGAAAGTCCTAGATGCTGCTCTAGTAATTTACAGCAGAAATTTGAAGCTTTTGCACCCAAATTGGGAGTTGGGAGGGAGCAGCAGTGCTGGGAATGGCAGCAATATGGAAACAGCTCTGCCTGGGGATGCTGGGGTGACCTTGCCAAAAACCAGGCAGTGGAATTGAGGTGGGGTCTGCTGAAGAAGAATCAGCAAGTTCAGGTGTTTTGCCTGGAGGTGAGAAGAGGAAGAGCCTCTCTCTAACAAAAAGTTGACCTTTCCCATGGTTCATGGTTTTGGTGTGGTGTTTCTCCAGCCGTGGGGCAGCAGAGCCCAGTGAGCTGTCGGTCAGACCTAGAGGAGAGCTGAGCTGTTACAAGGAGTTGGAGCTGTGTCCAGCCAAGGCTGATCAAGGAGTTATTAAAGCAAATTAGTCCCTGAGCTGGGCAGGAGCTCTGAGAAATGAGCAGAGTCTCAGAGAGGGAAAAGGGGCAGAAAAACATCTGCTTAAATAACAAGCAGGGCCTGGAGGGTGAAGTACAACCCTGTCCAGGCTGCCCCAGTCCTTTTGGGGCTGGAGAAACACATCAGGGCCAGTTCAGTGCTGGGTGTCCCTGTCAGCTCCATGTCCCCGTGGCACCTGCTGTCCCACAGGATCAGCTACATCCACCTGATGGCACATTTCCGGATGCACACCCAGATCAAGAGCCAGACCGCCGCTCTCATCGGCGGCTTCAGGTCCATCATCAAGCCCGAGTGGATCCGCATGTTCTCCGCGCCCGAGCTGCAGCGCCTCATCTCCGGGGACAACGCCGAGATCGACCTCGAGGACCTGAAGTAAGTGACAGCTGGGGCTGCCGGGCATCCCTCATCTGGCCTGGGAGCTGAGCTCTACCTCTGCAGAGCTCCTGGGAGGTGGCAGGACAGTGACTTGGCCACAATTTCTGCTGCTCTTACTTGGAGGAGTAGCTTTGGAACGTGTTCCTCAAGGCTGATTTGGGATGGGTCCTTTCTTCCATTGGGTCCTGGGAGCAGAATTCCTCTCTGCTTTTCCCTTTCCTCTGATCAAGTGCCCAGGAAGTGCTTGGGGTTCAGTGTCAGCAGTGAACCCTGACCCATGGCAGGTGTTGGACAGGGCTTGGAGCAACCTGGGCTACTGGAATTCATCCCTGCCTGTGACAGGGGGTGCAACAAGATGAGCTTTAAGGTCCCTTCCAACCCAAACCATCCCACCTGAGTGACCCTTCCAGCACCTGTGCCCCTCCTGCTGCAGTGGCAGGCCTGTCAGAGCCTTTCCCTCCCCAGGAAACACACGGTGTACTACGGGGGCTTCCATGGCAGTCACCGTGTCATCATCTGGCTCTGGGACATCCTGGCCAACGACTTCAGCCCTGAGGAGAGAGCCATGTTCCTCAAGGTGAGTGAGGAGCCATCCCTGCCCAGCTGGGATCTGGGGTGGTGGGGCCAGGGCTGTTCTCCAGTTACGTGGGTACTCTCTGAAGGAGCACCAGAATTCCTGACACCTGTAAGTGCCCAGCAGAGCTCTGTGGATGCTGTGGTGTCACCATGAATGGCCCTGCAGAGGTGGCACTCCCCAAAGGCTGTCAGACACACACTGGGGGGTGCTCAGTGTCTGTCCCAGCAGTGCTGGGACTGTCACTGTGTGGCTGTTCTGCTCCCATCATCACCATGTGGCACTTTCCAGTTTGTCACCAGCTGCTCCAGGCCTCCACTTCTGGGCTTTGCCTACCTCAAGCCTCCTTTCTCCATCCGCTGCGTGGAAGTGTCTGATGACCAGGTAGGCATCCTGCTCTCAGGGCTTGGGAATTCCCTGCCCAGCTTCCTCCCCTCCATCTGACCTGCAAACCCTTAATGTGGGAAGATGAGACGTTAGGATTGGATATCAGGGAGAAATTCTTCCCTGTGAGGCTGGTGAGGCCCTGGCACATAGCACTCAGAGAATCTGTGGCTGCCCCATTCCTGTGGGGGTCCCAGGCCAGGCTGGATGGGACTTGGAGCAACCTGGGATAGTGGAAGGTGTCCCTGCCCATGGCAAGGGGATGGAATGGGATGAGCTTTAAGGTCCCTTCCAACCCAAACCATTCTGGGATTCTGAAAACAGCCCTACCCCAATAGGATGCTCATGGCTGCACACACAGAGAGCAGCTCCTGGATTCCCTGGGTTCCTCCAGGGCTGTGTTTGGGATCTCCCTGTGTCCCAGCTGTCTCCCTGCACACCCTGCCCGTGTCAGCCATTGTGTTACCAGCCAAGCTCCTTGGAGAGGGGTGGGAAACTGAGCTTTGGGCTTTGGCTCCCTGTTCCCAGTGCCAGATTTTGTGTTGGCACCTCTGCTGTGTGCCCGGAGCCCACAGAGGGAGGTGACAGCTGTGTGCCCTTGCAGGACACGGGGGACACCCTGGGCAGCGTTTTGCGCGGCTTCTTCACCATCCGCAAGAAGGAGCCGGGCGGGCGCCTCCCGACCTCCTCCACGTGCTTCAACCTCCTCAAGCTCCCCAACTACAGCAAGAAGAGCATCCTGAGGGAGAAGCTGCGCTACGCCATCAGCATGAACACCGGCTTCGAGCTGTCCTAGGCTCGGGATGGGGCTGGGAGCTGCTGCTGGAAGGGGGAGCCCTTCCCACGTGGAGCCCGGAGCAGCTGGGCGGGAGCCGAGCTCGCTGGAGGCCTGGAGAGGCAGCTGGTAGTGGAGGTTCACAGGGATCCAGGGAAGAGCTGCTGGGCTCAGGGCTGGTTTTTCTTAGGCACGGCTCCAGGCTGGAGGAGGGGATGGGCCTGACCTTAAGCCCTTCACTTGACACCCACGGAAATCGTCCTTAAAAGCAAACCCCGGGGGAGCGCGGAAGGAACGCTCCAAGTGCCACTCAGATTAGTGACACGCTGGGCAGCTGCTGCCATGGGAGTGCTGCTTCTTCCTTCCCCAGGAGCTGGGCTGGCTGGAAGTGAGTCTGGGAAGCTGCATGAAGGCAGAGTGATGGCAGTGTTGGAGCCTGGATGGGCAGTGCTCTCTCAGGACAGGGGGATTCCAGGTGTCCGTGCTCCTTTAGGGTCCTGGGTGTGTCTTGGAGAAGGAATCACAGGGAAGCAGCAGCTTCAGCAGGAGCAGATGGACCCTGTGGCTCTTGGGAAGGCTTTGGAATGCCAGAGGTTAAAGGCTGGAGCAGCAGGAGTGGGCTCAGCCAGCTGTGCTTCTGCCAGGCTCCTGCCAGACCCAGGCCTTGGGACAGAAAGAGTCATGTCTCAATTTCTCAGGAGCAGGAAAGGTTTCATTTTCCTTGGTTTCCAGAGGACAGGAGCTGGCACACACTCGGGCTCCCCAGCACGGTGCTCAGGTGGGGCAGGTTCCTCTCTGGAACCAGGGGAATGTGTCAAATCCTCTGGAAACCTCCACTGGCAAAATCCCTCTGGGATGGAAGTTTCCTTTTGCTTGCAGGCCCTTTCTTAGGGAGTTGTTTGGACCCAGGGCAGGCTCTCTGTGTAGTGGCCACATTTGCTTTGTTGCCAAACTCTTTATTTTGGTGGCTTTGTCTCTTTCTGGCCTTATTTCTGTCAGTTGGTGTTTGCCTGGAGCAGGCAGCTTTTGCAGGGGGTGGCTTGGGCAGGTGTGGATCCTTCCTGCCATTTCTGAGACACTCATAAAGTGTCTCTTCCCATTTTCGGTCCCATGAGCTGCTGTGAGCCCTGCCCTGGCCCATGCTGGAGAGAGGAGGGACTGGGCTGCTCCTGGGCTGTCCTGGCCCTGCTGGGATTCTGGCACAAAGCAGAGCCATGGCATTGCCCTCTTGGGGACAGGGTTAAAAGCCAGTCACCTCCTGCCCTTCACCTCACTGGTAAAACAAGCTGCTGGCTTCTGCCCAGGGTTTTCTCTCCCTCCTTCCCTCCCTGTGGCACTGGGGATCCTCATTCCCCTCCCTGGCCATGTCCCACCTCTCCTGCTGCCCTGCCTGATCTGTCCCACGGGATTCCTGTGCCCAGGTGAGCTCAGCAGAGCACAGGTCTCCACACCCTGGGCTCTGGAAGAACCCCCTTAACTACAATATTTCACAATATTTCCAGGGGGTCAGAAAACCCTCGTCACCGAGCAGCGAGATGGCCTTGGCTTCATCCTCCTCCTGTCGTGCTTCAGATGGATTTCAGAGAAATAACCCTTTTTTTAGAGCCAATGCCTGGAAATGCATCTGGAAAGCAATGTCAGGATCCTTCTTCTCTGTCAAATCAGTGAGATTAAACAGGAGTGATGGGAAGTGTTGGTGCAGACAGGAATGTCTGCATCCAGAGGGTTCAGGACACTGGGCTGTGAGTCAGAGAAATTAAAAATGATAGTAAATGTCTTTTTTTTTTATTTATACATAGAATATTTTGGCATTAACCAGTTGGTTACTGTGTAGTTGGGAGGTTTAGGCACTGCCTTGGACCTCTCAGAGTTTAAATATCACCCAAAATCTCCTTTTTCCTTCCAGGAAGTGCAGTGTGTCTGACTAGAGCACAATGAGCATTCAGTGAAATGAGTTGTTGAACACTGAGATCAAATCCTTGCTCCCCTTTTCCCTTTGTTCCTCAGGAGTACAATTCCTAGAAAAAAAATCTTACTGCAGACTTAGCTTGGTCCCTCCAAACCTGGAGATGTTGCACTACAAACACTGCTCCAGTGCTGGAGCTGGTGTGGAAAATGTGATAAATGTCTGGGAAATTCCCAGTGGATGCAGGCAAGGATTCCTGTGGAGGGGCTGATTCCTGTGTCCCAGGGAGGCTGTGTCAGTCCCTGCCTGCTCTGTGAATTCTGCCCAGGGATGGTTTTGCCACAGGAGATTCACAAGGATCTTTTCTATCCTAGAATTGCTGATGTGGAGACCTTGGTTGCATCCCTGTGTGTCTGACCTGCAGAGAAAATAAAGCTGGGATGAGTTCAGATGGTTGGGTGTCTCCTGGTCCTTTCCTAGGGCAGGGAATGTGCTGGTGGGATACTCCTGGCAGAGCAGAGCAGGGCATTGGGGCCCTGGCACCTCTCAGAGAGCACCTGCCTTTATTCCAAGGGTGGGCAGGCCCTGGCACAGGGTGCCCACAGAAGCTGTGGCTGCCCCTGGATCCCTGGAAGTGTCCAAGGCCAGGCTGGACAGGGCTTGGAGCAGCCTGGGATAGTGGAAGGTGTCCCATGGCAGGGGGTGGAATGGGATGAGCTTTGAGGTTCCTTTTAACCAAAACCAGTCTGGGATTCTGAGTCTGCCAGGCTGGGCATGGAGCCTGCTGCTCCCATGGGAATGCCTGTTGCCAAGCTGGTTCCTGGTGCCCCTGAGAGCTGGGATCTCTGGGGTGCTCTAGAGGGGGCGATACGAGGCCTGTTGAGCCCAAAGGGACCTGGCAGCCTTGTTTGAAGCAGGATTTGCTCATGTTGGAATATGCTTGGAGAAGCTCTGCCTGGTCCTGCAGAGTGCAGGGAGTTTGGTCCTTCCTGGGGATATTGGTGCTCCTCGGATGCAGGGGTGGGTGCTGGGACCAGCAATGCTCAGTGCCCATCTGGGAATGGTGACTGGAACCACTGGTGGAGAGGGAAACAGGCTGGGAATCCAAGTGGGATCCCCCAGTGCAGGAGTGGGGGAGCCCCAAGGAGCAGCTGCTGGAGCTGACATGGGCTTTGATGTTAATAACAATATTATAATATTGTGTGTTTCTGCCTGATGCTGGAGGCTCCTTGGAGGAGTTAGAGCTGTGCCTGCTGCTCCAGCTCCCCTCTGACTCCAGGCTTGGAGCCCTTCACTGCCCCTCCATCCCTGCCTGGAGCCCTCCTGCCCCCCCTGGCCATTCCCAGCCCTCTCTGGCTCTGCTGGGAGCGGGAGCACGGTGGGAGCTAGGGAGAGGCTCCCAGTCAGTGTGCAAATGCCATTGTTTTGACACAGAGGCATCTGGCACTGTCAGGAACAGCAAAAAGCAAGCCCAGAGCAGCTGCTGCCAAGGCAGAGCTGGCAGCAGCCAGGCCTGCACAGCCCCTGCTTCCCTGGCATCAACCGGGATCTGGGCACGCATCGCTCCGGGCCACCGAGGTGAGATGTGGCCGTGGCTATCCCAACCTTGGGGGCATAAAACTGGGAACTGTGGGGTGAGGAGCTGGGAGGGATCCCTGAAGGATCCCTGGAGCCTGGTGCTCACTCAGTGCTGGCACAGAGCAGAGCTGGGTGTCCCAACCTGCTGCAGGCACGGGATGCTCAGGAGCAAACAGCAGCTCCTGCTGCCCCTCTCCTGCTCCTGCAGGCTGTCCCAGCCCCTGGCTCCCACCCAGGCTGGTGTTCCCCCTGTTAGATCCCTCTGTTCTGCACCTGTGCCCCATGCTAGATTCCAGGTTAGGATGGAGAGGAGGCTGTGCCATGCTCTGGTCTCCACATCCCTGATGTCTCTGCAGCTCATTTTTGTGTTTGTTCCCATTTACCAAGAGGTGCAGCAGCTCCTGCAGCAGGTGCTGGACTGGTCACACCATGTGGCACTTGGCACTGTCACCACCTGGGTAAGTGGCACTGAACTGGTGCTCACAAGCTGCTTTTGTGGCTGTTTCTGAGGTCAAGTTCTTCAATCCTGACCCTCTCCAGTTTCCCTGGGGTGGTTTGAGCCCTCCCTGTGTTGCTCTGCCTCTCTGTGCCTGCCCTGCCAAGGCAGGGAGGGGGCACTGGGGTCAGGTGGGCACTGGGGTGGGCACTTTGGGCCAGGCTGCAGCACAGGGGGGGCTGAGGGTCCCTGACAGCCCCTTCCTCCACAGACAGCAAGCTCAACCTGCTCCTGTCAGGCACAGGGCTGATGTTTCCTGCCCTGGGCTGCTCCGGGGTGGGGAGGGTTTTTCCTTGCCCATTTCCAGGCTAAAAGGGGATTTCAGGAGCCTGTGAGCCCACAGGACTTGCCCTGCTGGAGGACCTGTGATCTTCCCTGCTCCTGCAGCTCCAGTGGAGCAGTTGGCTCCCCACTGCCAGGGCTGTGCACCCCAAAATTCACCGGGCTCCAGCACACCCTGTCAAGGTTGAGGCTCTCATCCCTCTCCTCCCTTCTGAGCCCTGGCCCAGGAAATGCTGCCTTGTGTAAATTTACATCTGACTTGGCACAATGGATGTTTGCGTGGTTGCTGGCGGAGCAGCAGCCGTTCTGCTGCTCCCACGTCGTGGTGGTAATCGAGGTGCTTGAGTTATAGCCCAACTTATTCCATTTTACAGCTCCTACAGCGTTAACAGATGTACGGGCGTCTGATCCAATCATGCAGCAAGAGATTTTGGGGCCAGTTCTTCTCATTTTGACAGTGTGGAAGCTGGGAGCAGCCATACATTTTACAAACAAGAATAAACGACCCTTAGCAACATATGGCTGTGCTGGCAGCTCCGGAGCAATCCCAGATCAGGCACCCTGCGAGGCAGGAATGTTGCTGGGCGCTGGAGCTGGGCAGCCTGGACAAAGCATCTGCCTTCCCCCGTGATATTAATGAGGTGCAGGCACTGGAATCCCTATGCTGTATGGCTGGGAGGGCTGGGAAGAGACAAAAGAGCTTGGAAAAACAACTGCCATCCCAGAGCAAGGGAGGTTTATTTGGATTTAGAGGCTGGGTTTTGTTTTGGTCACTCTGCTGCTGCTGCCTGGCTGACCTTGTGGGATCAGGAGCAGGGGCAGCCTGCTTCCAGCTTGGAAATGCAGCTGGGAAGAACCCATGTGAACCCTGCTGGTGTAATTTTTCCCCCTGGGAATGCTGTGGGCTGCAAGGTGGTGATGCCCACCAAACTTCCCTGGGCAGGCTCTTCTAGTCCCTGACCACCCTCTCCATGAGGAAATTCCTTCTGGTGTCCAACCTGACCCTCCCCTGGCTGTCCCCTCCTGTCAGGAGCTGTGCAGAGCCACAAGGTCCCCCCTGAGCCTCCTTTTCTCCAGGCTGAGCCCCCCCAAGAGCCCATGGCTGTCCTGTGACCTTGGGGACAACTCTCAGGGCAGAATGTCTCAGCCCTGCTTAGTGACACACCGAGGGTCACCCCAGCACCTCCCTCTGCCCTCCAGAAACAACTGCTGTGGGTAGAGAGGGAGGGGGCAGCTGGGAGCACCCCAGTAAATTTAATCTCTCCATCATGTTAAGTGTAGTAGCTTGATTTATTTCTCCTTGCAATCCAAACAATGCCAGCTTTGGTCCCAAAACAGTAGTGAGATTTCTTCCCCCTAGCTGGAAAAAAAAAAAAAAAAAACAAAAAAGAAAACACTATAAATCCCTCCCCAAGCTGATTTATGGAGCATTCATGAAGAATTTATATTGCAAAGTATTTTATTAAATTAAACTTGAAAAGCCTCTTGATTCCTGAGGTTCAGTCCCAGAGCCAGAGCTCTCGTAAAACTGGCTGGAGCAGGCAGAGGGAATGGCTGAGGTGACACTGCAGCTGATGGGACCATCCAAATCCAGAGCATTTGTCACCAGGATGTGCTCCAGGATGAGCCTTGGAAAATTACTCCATGAAAAATGTGCATTAACAAGAGCCATGAAATATCTGCCTCAAACCCAGGTGAGTGATGAGATGGGAGATGTGTTAGTGCTGGGCACTCCTCACTCATTCCTGAGCATTCCTCACTGCCCAAAAAGGGACAGAGCCAGAGATTCTTTGGAGAACAAGTTTAAGGTTGGTTCCACTCAAATAATTTAACGGGAAAAGGGGCAGGATGGATTTAAAAGCTGCCTCACTAAAAGCAGGACAAGCTCTGGATGGGCATCACCACCTTGCAGCCCACAGCATTCCCAGGGGGAAAAATTACACCAGCAGGCTTCACATGGGTTCTTCCCAGGTGTATTTCCAAGCTGGAAGCAGCTTGGAC
The DNA here is from genome assembly GCF_017590055.1 of Onychostruthus taczanowskii. NCBI lineage: Eukaryota > Metazoa > Chordata > Aves > Passeriformes > Passeridae > Onychostruthus > Onychostruthus taczanowskii. The sequence continues at coordinate 4,237,007 of NW_024500572.1, forward strand.
TCGAGTGCAAAGCTGGAATTGTGATGTGGGTGTGAGCTCTCTCCAGCCTGCTCTGCTGAGGGCTCCGTGGAGAAACATTCCAGGCTCAGCAGGAACAGCCTGGAGGAACCCTTGGGGTGCTGCCCCCTCACCCAGCTCCAGCAGGGCCCTGATCCTCACCCCAACCCCTTTTCCTGCACCCTCCATGCCCTGGGTGCTCCCAAACCCTGGGCTCTGCTCCCCCAGCTGTTCCTGCAGCCAGAGGGGCAGTTGGTCCCACCATTCCAAGGGACAGCTCCACATGGAGACAACCCCAGCACACAGACCCTGGGATTTGGCCTTTCCTGCTTCACCCCCTCCATCCTGTTCCTGGCAGAGGATGCCCTGGATTGTCAGCACAGAGACATTCCTCACATGATGTACAAGAGGCAGCCAGAGCCAAGGAATTCTTGGTGCATTCCTGTAAATCTGTACAGCTCAGCTCCAGCCAGAACTGACGGATTGGAAGGGACTTGGAGCAGCAAAGCACACAGGGCTCGGTGTTAAAATGTGACAGTTTGTGGTCCTTTGGTACCAGGAAATTCACATTTATTATTTCAGAGCTGCAGACACAATTCCCAAACGCCTCCAGCTGCTGCTCCATACGAGCACTGAGACTTCAGAGGAGGAGCTGATTGTTTTCCCTTCATCATCCCTCAGAGTCCTGTCAGAGCCTTCCCACAGCACCTGCTGCTGCCCAGGGAAATGAAGGCATCTCCAAAACGTTATGGAATTCTCCTGCTTCAACTCCCACCTGGGAGAAGCAGTGACTCCAGAGCCATCCCCACATGGGATGTGTGGGCCAGGCCCAGGGAATAGAACAGGTGTGTTTGGGTCCCTTCCAACTCAGGATATTCTGTGATTCTGTTCCTCTCAGGATTTATCAACAAGGTCCTGGTTATTTCACATGGAAATCCTTGGCAGCTCCAATTTCCAGTCCAGGCTTGTTCTCTCTCCCTTCCTTGATGGACAAAAGCAGTCAACTGGATTTAGTTTTCCATAATCAAGGACAAAACATTCCAGCTCCCAGCTAGGGCTCAGGCTTTATGTAGATTTTCTCTTCCTTCCCTTCCTTCATTGCAGCATAACGTGCCAGGACAAAGAGATAATCACTGAGCCTGGAAGGCAAGGGAGAAGCAGGAAAACAAGTGATCTTATTCCAGAAGAGAAGCTTGTTGAGAAGCAAACCTCCCCCAGTTTTATTCCCAGAACTAAGGGAATGCTTCAGTAGGACAGGGCAATGGTTTGGGATTTTGTTTTTTTACCTGTTTAAATACTTGGCCACGTTTGGATCTGCTTCTCCTGCTTGGACTAAAGGGACCACGCTGGGAAAAGCAAAGGGAAATTCTGGTGTTTAATTTTTCAGTTCTGAGCCCACAAAGGCTGGAGCCTCTTCCCACCCCAAACCTCTCCTGGGGTCCCCATTTTGACCCCTGCAGAAGTGAAGGATCTTTGCTTCCCAAGGGGATCTGGGAGGGATAAATGATGCCAGAAATATTTGTGTTTGTCCTGGAAGCCCCCTGCTCTGCTCCTCCCAGGATACTCATCCATGGGAATTACTGAACAGAGACTATTTACAAGGACCTGGAGTGACAGGAGAGGGAATGGCTTCCCACTGCCAGAGGCAGGGTTAGATGGGATACTGGGAAGGAATTCTTCCCTGTGAGGGTGGTGAGGCCCTGGCCAGAGAAGCTCTGGCTGCTCCATCCCTGGAAGCATCCAAGGCCAGGTTGGATGGGGCTGCAGAATTCCAAAAGGTTTAGGCTGGGGAAGGAAGAACAGAGCCTGGCTTTGTACCTCCTGCACTCCTGGAATTGGACTAAACACACAAAAGCTTGGCTTGAGCCCCAAGCCCAGCCCAGCCCTGGGTTGCTGTCACTGGGGTGTCCCCATCCCCTTTCCTCAGGGTGACCCCAGCACAGCACTCACCACCGCTCAGCCCTGCGGCACACGGCTCGGGAGAAGTGGAGAGCAGCACTGCTCCTGCCCCCCGACTGGAACAGCAAGGAAACAGCACTCAGTGCCTGCAGCAGCAGGCACAGCCCCCCTGCCCTCCCACACACATGGAGCTGATCCCTGTGCCACAGCCAGGACATCCCAGTGCAGCAGGGGGGGCAAAAGGAACTCCCAGCTCCTTGTCTCTGCTTTTCTCTTGGCGTTTGCCCATGGAAACAGCACCTCCCAGGCTGCTTTCCCACGGTGGGCAGTGCAGCAGGGCTACCCCGAGGAGGTGAGGGGCACAGGCAGCACCTACGGGCAGGATGAAGGCTCTGAGGGGAGGCAGCTGCTCTGAGTAGCTGTCAATCCACTGCTCCAGCTCCAGCACGGGCTTCTCGCTGAACGACGTTCGTTCTACAGAGGGGAGAGAAAATTCAGCTGAAAAAAAGTGATTCAGACAACAAGCTGAGCTCTGATTTTGCTTTCTTGGATCAGCAAGTCCTAAGAAACCAAACACTCAGCATCCCACCACCCACAGCAGGCTGTGCCCAAGCCCTGCCACCCCAGGAAAAGCAGGACTTACTCCGGTGAGCCTCCCTGGCTGAGGAGAGTGGTGTGGCAATGTTGGAGCCCACATCCTGCAGCATGCACTGGACCTGGATAAAAACCACAACTGCTGTCACTCCCAGCCATGGCTGTTCACATTCCTGTGCTCAGCAGAGCTGAGCAGCCAAACTCACAGGCTGCCCAGGCAGGACCTGTGTCACTGCTGTGCCCTTGTGGTTGGTTTGTGTCCCAGTTTCAAACAAAACTCCTGTTCATAATGTGGATCTGACTTAGAATAAACCTAGAGATGAATCTGTCTGCCCATAACTAATAATTTGATCTAGCAGCTTCCTTCCTGGTTAAAGAAATTTGCCTCTTAGAGAGCAATAAAGGAAGCCTTAAAGATTTATATATTGAAATACTATTGAATTCCTATTTATATACTGAAATGTATTGAATTCCTGTGCGTCAGTGGGAGCACTGTGGCTAAAATTAAGGAGTTCATGTTTTAATGAACTTATGTTTTGTTATGTTATGTTTTAATAGCATAGGTAAGTTACAGGAGTTAAGCATAACTTAACTCCTATATAACATAAGCACAATAAGCATAGGAGTTATGTTTTAATAGCACAGGTAAGGGACTGCACTGGATGAAGATGATCATTAATACTCACTTTATGAAGCTGATCAACAAACGTGTGACCCTTTTCACTGCTAAACTCACCAGCCAGCCTTGGACAGAGAGAAAAAACCAAAACACAGTTAGCTTGGAATGAAGAAATCACAACAAACATGATTTTCCATGTGACTTGGATCCCCCCAGCCGGTCCTTACCCGATGGCCGAGCTCAGCTCGTCCGTGGCTCCGAGGGCCTCGAAGATGCGGTCGCCCTTGGGCCGCCGCTCCCCGGTGAAGGTGCTGGAGAATCCTTTGGGAAAGGCGGGAGGCGCTCAGGGCTGGCCCGGGGAGCTCCGCCCGCGGCCCCCGGGGGTCCCCGGGCTCTACCTGAGTCTCCCGTCCTCGTGTAGATCCTCGGGGCCCGCTCGGCAGCGGCGCGGTCGGGGCTGTGGAGGCACAAACCGTGAGGGGACACCGGGGGACACTGCGAGGGGGGGACACACCGTGAGGGGCGGAACGACGCCGTGAGGGGCGCAACGACGCCGTGAGGGGGTCTCGGCCCTCCCACGCTCACCTGCCCGCCCCGCTCCGCCACCGCCGCCCCACCATCGCCGGCGGCCCCCGCAGTCCCCGTCCCGCCGCCGCCGCCGCCCGCCGCCACATCCCTCCCGGCCGCCGTCGCCGCCGTCCCGCCCTCAGCCCAGGCTGTCACCCCAGCGCCACGCCACGCCGCAACGCCCCCTTCCCATTGGCCGCCCGCAAGTCCCGCCCTCGCACGGCGCCCGGCTATTGGCTGAGAGCAGGGAGGCGGGGCAGGGCGCGGCCCCGATTGGTGGGTGGGGCTGTCAGTCGGCGCGGGCCGTGAGGCGGCGGCGATGTGGGAGCGGGAGCTGGCGGTGTCGGCGCCGGGCAAGGTGATCCTGCACGGGGAGCACGCCGTGGTGCTGGGCAAGGTGAGGGCGCGGCGGGGCAAGGAGGGCTGCCCAGCTCGGTGAGGCGCCGCTGACCCCCGTTCTCCGCCCGCAGGTGGCCCTGGCCGTGGCGCTGGACCTGCGGACGTTTCTCCGCCTGCGGCCCGGCGCTGAGGGCCGGCTGAGCGTCTTCCTGCCCGGCGTGGGAGTCCGCAGGAGCTGGGACACCCCGGACCTCCGGGCCCTGCGGGGGCGGATCGCAGGCAAGGGCCGGGGGAAGGAGGAGCTGCCCCGGGGCAGTGAGGGGCTCTCGGTACCGCTCGGTGCCTGCCGCACCCCGGTGACCGTGCTGGGACCCCCGTGGGGTGACTCTGTGGGGTTATTTGTCCCCCTTGTTATTTGTCTCTGACCCCGCTCGCTGACCTGTCCCTGCACCTCTCAGTTATTTACATTCCCCTTGTGACCCCGCTGATGCTCAGGTGGCCCTGCGTGGCCCTGTCCCCTCCTGGTTTGGGTTCCAAGGACTTGTTCCGGTGTCCTCCTGTGACACAGGCAGGAGCCAGGCTGGGCCTGATTTCCTGCCTGTCTGTCCCACATCAGCCCCCATGGGAATTTCTGCAGCACCTTGCACTGGCTGGAGCCCCAGGATATCCCAGTTCCAAAAATCCACATTCTTTAATGAAGAGTTTGTGACTTGCCATGTTTTCCGTAGTGATTATGGGTGGATGCAATGGGAGGTGTAGGCAGGGGAAACATTTGGAAGTGTGGAGTGTGGAAACGCTGAGATTTCAGAGTCCCTGGTGGAGATTTTGTTGTTGTTTTATCACAGATCCTCAAGTAGAACCTGAAATTGGCCCCAGCTGTTGCTCCCTGCTGTAACAGAAGGTTTTGTTGTAAATAGTAACAATTCTGTTTTTTTAAGTCTTTAAACTCTCCCCTGCTTGCTTCCATAGCTGATGGTGATGAGCCCAAGTCCCCCAGCCTAGAACAGCTGGATGCACTGAGGGAGTTTGCTGGAATTGCTGCTGGGGCCTCAGCTCCAGAAAGTCTTGCTACTCTTGCCTTCCTGTATATGTGCCTGGCTATTTCTGCTAAGTATGGGTAAGGCTCTGCTCCTGCCCCAAAATTTGGGTGGTGCGTAGGTGCTTCAGGCAGGTGAGCTGGGAGTCTCTGCTCTCAGTTCTGAGGGCTGAAACCAGAGCAGTTCATGCCACAGTCACAACACACACACCCCTCCCTCCAGCAGGCAGCTCCTGGTTTAGACTGGAAAAACAGAAATAAACTGTGAATTTGTTGTCTGAACTAAGTCTGATTTTTTTATGGGCTGTATCTCCCTAAAACTCTGGCAAATGGGGCTGTTGCCAGCCTTGCCCAGCACCATCAGTGATCTCTGTGTGACTGGATGGGTGCTCAGGGCAGTGTCAGAAACCAAAGCAGAGCCTAACTTCCATCTTCTCATCCAAGAAATCCAAGGATGAAGAGCTGGGATGTGCAGCTGGGTTGTGGTTTCCCTTCAGTCTCAGGGTGGCACTGGGACTGTCACTCAGCAGCCCTGGAAAGCTCCTGGGCTTGATTTTGGGGTCAGTAACACAACCCAGGTGTTCAGTGGAGCAAAGGGACATGGATATGTCCACGTTCCATCTTCCCCACCAGCCTCTTGCTCCAGTGGGATGTGGCTGTGCAATTACAGATTTGGGATGTTTGCACTTTATTCAGAAATATGTTTACAATCCTGTTTACAGCAACCTCTGAAGGGGCTCTTTATGGTGCTGCTCAGGTATTTAGTTACCAGAAACCCCTTCTAGCAGCCTGACAGGCTGTGCCAATCATGGGTCCAGCTCAGGAGGGATTTATTCCAGCACAAGGGCTTGGCCAGGCTGCTCCATTCAGGAATGAGCCCTCCTGAAGCCCCAGTGTGTCAGATGCACGTGCTGATGTTGCCAATTCTCAACCAGCTTTCCCTGTGATCAGTCCTAACCAGCCTCTTTGCCTTTTTCATGTTGTCTGGAGGTGGAATTCAGAGTGCTTGTGCCAGTCCCTGTGTGTCTGTTTTTCCAGGGATGTTCCCAGCGTGGAGATCGTGGTGTGGTCGGAGCTGCCCACGGGAGCAGGGCTGGGATCCAGTGCTGCCTATGCTGTGTGCCTGGCTGCAGCCCTGCTCATGGTGTGTGGAGCCATCTCCTGCCCACTGCAGGAGGGAGAATCCACAGCCAGGTGAGGAATTCCAGCCTGGGATGCACAGCTCTGCTCCCTGTGCTCCTCTTTCCCTTTTGCCTGCATGAGTTCTGGCACTGCCACCTCTGCTGGTCTCTCTTGGCTGTCACCACCAGTGACACCCTGAGCCCATCTCCTGTCCATGCCCAGTGTTCCCTGCCCTGTCCCAGACTTTGTAAAACTCCCCCTGTTTCCCTTGTGTAGGGTCAGAAAAACATACCTAAAAAGGGGGGGAAAAGCTTTATTTTTCCAATCTAATAAAACACACTGACATTTTTCAACCTCAGTTTCCTCTGGCTCTGAGCATCTTCCAGGTTTTGCTTTGAGTCCTCGAGGATCCTTTCTGGTTTTTTTTTTTTTTGCATTTCTCATGAATTCTTTTCTGCATGTGCTGCATTTCCTCCTGATCTCCTGCCTGTCTTTCCCTTTTATCAGTACCTGATGAAAGAGAGTTTCTTTCCTTCTGCCCTTGGAGCTCCCCTTTGGAAGCCTGGAGTGCTGTGCCCCTGTGAGGGGAAGCTCTGTTTGAAGCTGTTCAAAATGAAAGCTGGAGGGGCAGAACCTCTGTTGTGTGGGATTTTGTGTGGGGCTGAGTGTGAGACAGCAAGGAGGGTGGTTCTGTGTTCTGCTTCTGAACCAGAATCTGCAGCCTGACACAGAAGCAGGTTCTTGTTGGGAGCACTTTGTCCCCTGTGCTTGGGCAAATCTCCCAAATTGGGAAATAAAAGGGCAGCTCCAAGTGGTGCAGTCAGGATGTCTTCATTCCCTGCTCACCCTCCGTGCCTTCAGCATGGATCCTGCACAATTCCTGCCTTCCAGCTGGTGTGCAGAGAGCTGAGGGTGTCAGACTTCAGAAGGATTTTGCTTCCCATGGCAAGAAAAGAACAGCAGGATAGAAAGGCTCCTGTGTCGGGAGGAATTGCAGCCTCTCAAAGAGGATTAAAAACAAGTGGTTTACTCCTGTTCCTGAGGCTGCTGGTGTGAGCTGTTTGCTGAGTGCTCCCAGATTAAATCCTGGAGGTGGAATGCAAGGTGTGTGGACATGGATAAGGACATTCAGCCAAGGCCCAGGGAAGCAGGAGTGAAGTTTCTGAATAGCACGTGGCTCTTGGAATTTCTGCCTTGCCTTGCAAGATGCTGCAAGGCTTTCCCAAAATGTGGATTTGTGCCTCTGCCCGAGCATGGAATACCTGTTGAATGGACTTGTGGTGTGCAGGAAGGGTCAGAGGTGTGGTTTTTTGCTCAGACTGAGAGCAGGATTAGATGGGACACTGGGAATTCCTCCCTGAGCATGGTGAGGCTCTGGCAGAGGCTGCCCAGAGAAGCTGTGGCTGCCCCTGGATCCCTGGAATTGTCCAAGGCCAGGTTGGATGGGGCTTGGAGCAACCTGGGAGAGTGGGAGGTGTCCCTGCACAACCAGGGCTTCACTGGCTTCACTGCCCTCACAAGGAAGAACTTTTTCCTAGTATCCAATCTAAACTTGTTGATATCTGTCAATTTAAAGCCATTCCCCCTTGTACTGTCATTCCAGGCCGTTGTAAATAGCCTCTCTTTCTTGTAGCCCCTTTAGGCACTGGAATTACGGAGCCCCAAAGCTTCTCCTCTCCAGGCTGAGCAATCCCAGCTCCCTCAGCCTTTCCAGTGTGTGTGGTAACACCACGTTGGCTGAGGCAGGGATGAGTCTGGACTTGAATTCCCTTAAATCTGATCTACACCAGGCCAGGGCTGGGATCTTCCCCCTGAGCCTGACCCCTCCCTATCCACTGGTTTGGAGTGGTTTGTGTTGGAGTTACTTCCTTGCTTTCTAGGTGGACAGAAGAGGAGCTGACCCTGATTAACAGCTGGGCCTTCCGAGGGGAGCAGGTGATCCACGGCAATCCGTCGGGTGTGGACAATGCTGTTGGCACCTGGGGTAGGTGTGTTTGCTGCTTCTCAGGCAGAAACTCCCAAATTCAGCTCCCTGTTCTGGCCTGAGCACAGGGAATCCTTCCCCTGTCTCAGTTTGCCCCATCTGTGAGCTGGGCCTGGGGCCAGCTGGAATGTTGGGAACAGGCTGCAGGAGCAGCAGAGCTCTGTCCCCCCCAGGCAGGTGCCACGGGACAGAGACCTTGCTGCAAATAACTGATATTTAAACATTCTGCAGGAACAAAGAAACCTAATCCTGTCCCAGGGATAATGCAGGGAAAATGCAGTTGGACAGCTGTCATTTAGTTTCAATTAGCAGAGACTTCCCAGTGTTTTGAAAGTGTCCTTGGAGACTGTTAATAATCTTTCTAATGAGACCTAATCACAGTGCCTCTGTGAGGGTAGGAGCCAAGTGAGACATTCCTTCTGGACAATGAAATTCCATGCTGCTGACACCAGTGCACACGTTCAGTCCACGGAATCCCATGTGCTTGGCTCTGCCACAGGGAATCACTGCTGCATTCTGTTTTCTCACGAAAGGTTTCATGCTGGCCAAACTCATTGCCTTTTCAAAAATTATTTGATGTGATCCTGGAGGAGAGGAGAGCAAAGGGAAAGGCCTTGGGTTGAGCACGTGCAGCCAGACCCTCTCATTAAGGCAGCAGGGTGAGGCAGGGCCGTGCTGCTGGAGAACATGGTTCATTTAGCTGGTTTTTCTTGCAATTACTGTCACAGGCTCTGGGTGAGGTTCTGAAGATGAAAGACCTTCTGTGTTATCTCCCAGCTCGCTCTCTACAGAGACAATAACATGTATTTTACTTTAGGTGGAGCCCTGAGATACCAAGCAGGAAAAATCACACCGTTAAAGAGGTAATATTGGAGTTTAAAAATAACCCTCACACACGGTGGGTGGAACATGGCAGAGAGGCTCTGGGTGGGTGTTGGAGGGTATGAGGATGATGGGAGATGGCTGGAGTGTGGGAAGGGCTCTGCAGCCCCATTTTGGGTGTGGGCAGCCTCAGTTGTTGGGGTGAATGGGGGCAATAAAACGTTTGGTCATTATCTGACATTAGATGAACACAGCACAAAGGATCAATATTAATTTCATGGCATTATGGGCAGCAGGAATGGATCTGCTCCTGGCAGCAAATGACATTGTGGAGAGGGGGAACTTTGTGCTTACCTGGTGGTGGGAAAACCCATTGGCAGAGAGAAATCTGGGTCCTGTGTGTTCCCTCTGCCTCCTGCCACAGAAGTATAATCTGACTCCATTAAAATCTTTCACAGTGCATGAAATTGCTCTATTAGCAGTTAATGGCCACTGCTGGCTACTCTTGTAGAGAGTATTTCAAAGGAAAAAAATTTGCTTGAAAAACATGGATTTTAGTAAATACATTACAGTACTATTTGTAGCTCTAGTACAGTTGTTCCTTGTATCCAGGAGGAAAAAGCCTGAACCCAGCCAGCACTGAAACACCTGCTGAAGCTTTGTAGAATGAATGGGACTCCTTATCTTGGGTTCCTGCTCAAAGAAGCTTTCTGAGGCAGAATAAGCTGTTGCCTTGGGGAGTGTGAAGGAAAGAGGCCAGGAGATGTTCCCTGCCCATGGCAGGGGGTTGGAATGAGATGAGCTTTAAGGTCCTTTCCAATCCAAAGCACTCTGGGATTCTCTGTCTGCTGTTGCTTTCAGGGTGCCCACACTGAGGATCTTGCTGACCAACACCAAAGTCCCTCGGAGCACCAAGATCCTGGTGGCTGGTGTAAAGGAGAAGATCCTGAAGGTGCAGGTGGTTGTGGGATGGAGATGTGGGGGATAACCTTTGAGAGAGAGCCCTCATGTGGGACTGCAGGTCCCACAGGATCTTTTGGGACATCTCTCCTGTTGCCACTGTATTCCTGTCTCCCAGCTGCTTGGGAATGGAGTTTCAGCTCATCTCCTCCCTTCCTCTAATTTAACAGGAGTTAAAATCATCAGTTTGCAACCATGAAAAGAGCAGTTCCTTCCTCTGGCCTGTTTCCTTCTCCTCCTCCCTTTTCTACAGCCAGGAGCAGATTACCATCGCCCTGCTCTGGGAATGAGTGAGGAATTGCCTAGCTCAAAGAGACTGGGACCAGTTTTCTCCCAGTAGTATTGGAAGAGCAGCAAGCAGGCAGCTGACATCCCTCCTTCCCCCTTTCCAGTTCCCTGCCATAATGAACCCAGTGCTGGACTCCATCGATGCCATTTCTCAGGAGTGCCAAAGTGTTCTGGAAGCGATGCCTGCAAATCCATCACCAGAGCATTACCCTGTGCTGGAGGTAAGGGGCTTGCTCGCCAGTATTTTTAGCCACTGTTACTGTTGAACATCAAAATGTCATTTAAAGAACATTAGGTCTGAAAAAAAAAAAAAAAGTGATGGCAGGAAATGTTCAGTTCTAAGCGAAACCATGGTCTGGGTGTGCTGCTGTGTGCAGGGAGGGAGGGGGCAGGCCTGGGACTCTGGGGACCTGTGGCTCTGGAGGGTTTGTTTCTCCTGCATTGAGTGCCACGGCTCTGGCAGTCACTCCCTGTGAAGCAGCTGCTCTGTCACTGCCAGGGCTGGGCTGAGGAGAGCCCAGAGCCACTGGTTTGTGATGGACTGACTGGTTCCCAGCCAGCTCCTGGTGCTCCAGGCTCATCCTGGCTCTGGAGAGCCACAGACAGAGCTATGCCCAGAGCTGACCTGACATTGATGCACGAGGTGCACACAAAGATCTGTTTGTCTTGGCTTTGCTCAAAGAGCAGAGGCTGGGGAGGGGGGAGGATCAGGCTTCCGAGTGGAAGAAGTGCTGAGAGTGCTGTAATGCTGCTCCACAGCACCGTGGGGGAGGGATGTGTGGCCGTGTCCCAGCTGAGGCAAACCTGGCCTGGCCCTGGGAGCCAAGCTGGACACTCAGGAACCATTTGGTACCGGTCCTTGTTGGCATCTGGATGCTTCCCCTTGGCTCTCAGGAGGACCTCTGCTTGTCCTTGCTCTTGCTCTGCTTTGTTCCCATGGGATTCGTAGCAGAGTCCTGCTCCCTTGGCCCCAGGGGGATGGTGGGATTCTGGACCCCTCACAGTGGGCTGAGCTGCCATTAGCTGAGGGAGATCTATTCACAGCACAGCTTCACACAACTCATCTTAATTCCACATCCTCAGGCTGTCAGAAGTGTCAGGGGACAGGGAAGAGAGGGGATAATTTGAGTTGTGCTTTGAGCTCCTCACATGGAAAATGCCAAAGCATCCTTGTGTCCCACACCCGGGAAGCAGCACTGCAGTGAGCAGGTTCCTGTCTTGAATCTTGTTGTTTTGTCTTGTGCTTGAAGAGCCCACAGAGGCCCAGCTGATTAGATGCAGCACACAGATATATAAATACAGCTTTTGGGCTGTTTCTGAAATGTGCAGCTCTGGCCAGCGCTGTATTTGAACCATGGAACTAGTCTAGTGTGTCATAAGCTGTCATCGGATTCCTGGCAGATTTTGGATCAGGAGATGACAGGTGTCTTGGATCATCACAGCAGTGCTGTGCCCTCACTCAGGCATATAAAGAGGCCTCTGGATGGACGTGTGTCCTGCCCAGCCTGGAGTGGGTGGTGGCTGAGCTCTGCCTGCCATCCACTCCTTGCTCTTCCCACAGTTCCTTAAACACCGGGCAGAAATGCTCTGGAGGGGGGAGAGGGATTCTTTCTGCAGTGTCCCCTCCTGTGTGGGGTTGGCAGGATTCCTGGGTGGAGCTGAGGGAGGGGGATGTGGCTGACACCTGCCCTGTGCTCCCTGTGCACAGAGCCTCTCCTGGCTCACCGGGAGCTGCAGGCAGGGAACAGCTCAGTGCTGCTTACTTAGCGGGGGAAGCACAGGGCTGGGAGGGCCCTGTGGTGCTCAGGGAGCTGGTGTCTGCTCCTGGCCCTGCTCCAGACTTGCTCCAAGCACAAGCCAAGCCCTTCCCTCTGCTGCTGAATTCCTCACCTGTCCTGCTGGGCGGGGAGAAGCTGTAACTTCCACCTCTGTGTGGTGCTGTCCATCCTTTGGCCATTTGGACCTTGCTGCTGGGGCAGCTTTCTCCAGGAGTAGCAGGTCTGGCTGGCTGGGAAGTGTGGCAGGGATGCTCCCACAGCTCTGCCAGGAGGATGGGCTCACTCAGAGAAGGGTCCAAAGGGAAGGACCCTCTCGACCCCACTTGAGCTGGGTGCCAGATTCCCAGCGTGGTGCTGCCGAGAGGTTCCTTGGCTCCCAGCCCTGGCCCTGCCCAGGAGGAGGCAGAAGTGCAGCACAGAGCAAACAAAGGGACGTCCCTCTGTGTCACCTCTGCAGCGACGCCTCGGCCGTGTCAGAAGTCCCTGGATTTGGCTTTGCTGGATGGATTGCAGAGCAGGGCAGGGTGACAGCCAGGAATGAGAGCTGCTGGCTCGGTGCCCTTCCCACGGCCGGCGAGGGGCCTTGCACAGCCCCTGCTCAGCACTCGAGTGACAGGGCAGAGGAGAAGCAGTCAGGGGGCATTGGAGAGCTCTGGAAAAAATTCCTGCTGGCAGCTTGCAGGGATCAGGGTTTTCCTGGAAGGTGCAGGAGCTGTTGTACCCCATCACTGTGCAAGTTGTGATGGGGGACAGGGGCACATGAGCAGCTCAGAGCCCAGACTCTGGCCTGACCTTGCTCCTGGTGCTGGTGGCCAGATTTATGCAGAAATGAGGTGGTTGTGGAGGGGTGGCTGGGAAGGCAGGGCTGCTGCTGCTGTAAAGAACCTCTGTCTCCTTGTGTGCTCAGCTCCTCTCTTTGTGGTTTCTTTTAGGAATTCTTTGACATTAACCAGCACCACTTAAATGTGCTCGGAGTGGGCCACCCCTCCCTGGACAGGCTGTGCCAGGTGACAGCATCCCACAGCCTGCACAGCAAACTGACTGGGGCTGGTGGGGGTGGCTGTGGCATCACCCTGCTGCCACCAGGTGAGTGCAGCCCCTTGGGCATCTTCCTCTTCCTCACAGCTCTGGTGGGGGGGGCAGGTCTGGGAGCAGAGGGATCACTGCCAGCCCTGGCCTGGCTCTGGAGGGATGGGTGGGATGTGTCCCAGCACTGCCTGGCACTGTGGGTTGCAGTGTGTGATCCAGGGCCGATTCAGAGTGTTCATTTATGTGTGTCAGCCCCTGAGGGCACTGGCCCTGTGCCAGGGGCTGTGTTTGGAGGAACCATGGCCCTTTTCCTCTCCCTGCAGTGGCCGAGCTGACTCGCTGGCTGCTCTTGCCTTGCTCTTGGCAGACACCTCCCCGCTGGCCGTGGAAGCAGCCAAGCAAGACTTGTGTGCCTGTGGATTTGAATGCTGGGAGACCAAGATTGGGGCCCCCGGGGTGAGCCTGCACTCCTGCTCCTCTCTGAGTGCCCAAGTGCTGCACGCGCTCGCCCAGAGCTGAGCTGCTGCCTCTGGCAGGCCTGAGCTCTTGGCACCACGTCCTCGGAGCTTTGTGTGCCCAGATGCCTGGAAACTTCTTTCCCCTCTCCTGTGTGGCTGAGGGCCTCCAGACCCACGTGGGTATGGAGCCAGTTTGGGACCTGGTGTCACTGGGATTTGAGGCTGCAATGGGAACCTGGGAGCACCCACCCAGTGGTGTTTGACCAAGGCTCTCAAAAATCCTGGTTTGAATTTCCTTCCTCAACTGCTGTGCTGATCCCAAGGGGCAGGAGAAGAGGGGCTTGGCTGGATTCCAGGGTGGATAATGACACTTTGCTGCTTCAGATGCTTGTGGTGTCTCTTCCCTCATCCCTGCTGTCCTGTGGGAGCTGGCAAGGTGGATATGCATGGTGCTTTGACGTTTTTGGGTGAAAGAGCATCTTTGGCAGCTCAGAGCTTGATGCTCAGGTCTCTCTTTCTTCTGAACTGCATTCCTAGTGAAGATGAAACCTTTAATACAGCTCTTCTCTGCTATTAATTAAGTGTTGGTAATTAAAATGCAAGATAAAGCACAATTCTAGTGAAATTACTGATTTTCACTCTTTTCCATAATCTGTGCCTGGGCTGATAAGCAGAGTCCTGTAGTCAGGCTCTGTTTTTTATTCACATGTTCAAGGTCTGACTCAAACAGCACCTGCAAGGAGGGCAGCTCCAGGCCAAGGGCAGGCTTAAAATTCCTCCTTGTAAAAGCTGTTCTCTCACACTTCAGTCTTGGACCAGCATGTCCCTGACCCTGCCTGGTGTTGGGTTTACTGTGGTGTAATTAAGTAGGGGAAAGAAACCCAAACCATGTCCTCAAAAGCTCACCATAAGCTGCTGTTGACAAACTCCAAAACCTAAATGCATTTAGACTTATTACACAAATGTAAATGCATTTTTTACTCCTGAAATTTTAATGAGCTGTGCCACAGAACAAAGGGGAAGTGGCTGAGGCCAGAATCTCTGGGAGTCATGAGCTGACTCTGAGGGACTGTGGTCTCTGCTGTACCTGCCAAGGGGGTTTTATCATCACTCTGTTTGTCTGGGGTGGGTTTTTTAAGTGGGTTTTTAAGTGTAGCTGTGTTCAAGAATTGCTTCACTCAAAGCTGAGTAATGAATTGGCAGAGGTGGGGAATTTGTCTTCCTCTTCCAGCCCAGGGATAAAAAAAATCAAGTGTGAGAAGCTGAGATGTTCTAGCTCTAAACTCCCAGCATCATGGTGACCAGCTTTAGTTCCCTGCTCCCATGTAAAACTGTCTCTGGTTTTAATAAATCCATGGGTTTTTTTATGTGCAAAGTGTTCTTTGATAATTATGCTGGATACAAAAGGAAAAAAGCACCTTACACTGCTTCAGGAAAGCAGGTCTCAGATGCTGCCTTTCTACATGTCTAATTACAATTCCAATTTGCATCTGAGAGCTGCTTTACACTAATCACAAGTCAGAAAGGCTGATAAATAATTTACCATTTTCTAATACAGTGTAATCAATGTGAGGATCTGGGAGCGTGTTGACTTTAACCACTTACATGTGTCGACTTTGTGATGTTGGCACAAAGAGATGCCAGATCCAGCACGGGGAGCTTCCCTTCAAAACAACATGTCTGGGGCTGAGCCTTGTTGGCTCTGAGAGCTGGGGACTAGAACTGAGGGGAAATTCACAGAATCCCAGGATCATTCAGCTTGGGAAAGCTTTCCAAGTCCAACCTGTGACCGATCCCCACTTTCCCACCCAGCCCAGAGCACGGAGTGTCACATCCAGGTGTTCCTTGGATACCTCCAGGGATGGGGACACCTCCAGGGATGAGGACTCCAAACCTCCCCAAAAGGGACCGCTCTTTCCATGAGGAAATTCCTCCTGATGTCCAACCTGAGTGCTCATCCCGCTCTGCTCTGTGGCAGTGGAAGTGGTGACATTCCAGGACATTCCAGGACAGGGAGAGTGGTGGCGGTGTCGTGGCAGGAGGGTGACCCATACTGGGGTCTGTGGGAAGGGTCCAGGGTGACACAGGCACTGCTGGGATCTGCCTTCCCTGTGCCACAGGGACCAGATCTGCCGAAGTCAGCAGCTGGAGCCAGTCCCAGTCTGGAGCGAGCACAGATTTCACATCCATCTGTGAGCACGGGAGTGCCCATTCCCTCCTTTCCAAACTCCTCCTTCACCAGCTCCATCAAACAAACGCTCTGCAGGAGCATTGCTACACCCAGCGGGATAACCCGAGGGGTGGCTGGCATCTTCCTGACCCCACTTCCACACGGGAATCACCCCTGCACTCACACCGAGTTCCAACCTCCTGCTGTGACTCCTGAGCCCTGGGACACATGAAACCATCCTTGCCTCCTCAGCCCAGGGCAGGAGCAGCTGCTGCCGTGGGACTGGTGCCCCATGGGGACACGGAGTGGGGCAGAAGGAGGCACAGCTCTGTCCCTGGTGTGTTTTGCTGCCTTGGAAGCAAAGCTGAAGCCTGTGGAGCGTGTTCTCCCCACGGATCAGCCCCTCCTTTCCCAGGCACCCCGCGGGACGGATGTGCAGCAGGGCAGCGATTGCTGCTGAAGGATTAGCCTGGTAATTTGGCTAATTTTTCTTGAGCTTCATTTTTCACATTACGAGCTCTGCAGCAAGACTAACGAGCCTGGCTTTACCTCTAATAGCCAGCACAGGGATGGGGAGGGGAGGCTGTGCTCCAGCCTAAAGGAGGGATTGAGGAATTTCAGAGCGTGGGGGGTCCGGTGAGAGCTGGGGGTCACCGATGTTTAGTGACAACAAAAAGGAAAACACTTTGAATAAAAATACCTTTTAAAATCCTCCTTGTCCTTCACAGCCGGTGCCCGGGGCAGCATTGCTGCCGGGGTGTCTCCCCCCATCCCTGGGGAATGTCCCGGTGCCCTGAAGGGCTCCTGCGCCCCCTGCACGTCCTCCCCTGAGCCGGACCCCGGCGCTCCCCGGCCGGCCTGGCAGGCACAGATGGTATTATTGTTTGTTTGCACTCGGTGTCAGCAGTGCCTTCTTTCTGCTCCGCTGAGTAGATGCTGAGGAGGCAGTGACATTATTGGAGATCACGGAGAGAGCAGGAACAGGGTCAGGGAGAGAGAGAGGAAATGTCAGCGCGCAGTCCCGCGGGGCTGGGGGGCTGCTCGCACCCCCGGGGCTCCCGCTGCTCCAGGGGTCCCTCCTGGGGACAGGAGGTGACACTGGGACCCCCTGCACGGCCTGCAGGGCCAGTGCCGTGTCCTCAGACACACTTGGAGGGTTTGGGAGGTGTGGGGATCCCCCAGGGTGAGTAGGGACCCCCCCAGAGCCATTTCAAGGGCGATTTGTGCATCCGGCACCTCCCTTGTCCTCTCTGCTTCCCATCCCCAGGGATTTTGGGGCTCCCGCATTCCCAGGGCTCGTGGGGAGCCCGTCCTCCCTGTCCCCCCCGATCCCTCTCCCCTCCCAGCACGCTGAAGGTTTTGAAAGTTAAGTATTACCGTCTGCTTTGTTGTTGCCTAACTACGACAGACAAATTGAGAACTAGTTGTCAAAATGTCAGTGCACAACAAATCAACATTCAAAATGAGTCTCAGCGCTATGTGGTGTATAATTAAAAAAAAATCCTTTTTAGAAATTTCAGCAAGCGTTGGCTCTGCTTTATATTTGTCTGTGTGATTAATAAAGGCAGCTAATTTTCAGACTTTAAAAACAGCTAGAAAATAGCTCCTAATTACATATTAGGTTCCAAGCGGCCCCCGCTGAGCGAGGCTGGTATTGGTGGGCCAGAGAATTTGGCAGGGGCTTAATTACATTCTGAGCATCATCTAATTTTAGTTAAATGTAATGTAATCAGCAGCAGATGTCTGAAATAAAATATGAATTATGAATATGATGAAATTTCATTCTTGAATAAAAAAGTAATTTGCTATTTAGTTCATTAAAGTCGCAGAGGTTTATTAGGGAGCAGGTACACGGTGTGGCTGGGTTCTATTAAAATGATATTTCAGAGGGAAAGGAAATTGCATTAAAGGTGCTAAAATATTCTGCCAGGATGCTGTGCCGGGTGGGAATGAACGTTTACAAAAATAACGGAGCCCTGGGCCGGTGCCAGCCCCCGGCTCCGGAGCTTCCGTTTACGCAAGGTGACGTCCTGGGGGGACCTGGGATGGGCTCTGCACCCCCTCTGGGTGTCCTGAGGGCAGCTGGGCTCTCCTCACTGGTGGGTTGAGTTATTTCACAGAATCCAAGGATCGTTCAGCTTGGGAAAGACCTCCAAGAGCATCGAGTCCAAGTTGTGCCTGATCCCCACTTTGTCACCAGCCCGGAGCACTGGGTGCCACATCCAGGCCTTCCTTGGACACTTCCCCAGGGATGGGGACTCTAAACCTCCCTGGGCAGCCCCTGCTAAGGCCTGACCACCTTTTCCATGAGGAAATTCCTCCTGGTGTCCTCCTGACCCTCCCCTGGCACAGCTTGATGCCATGGGGACAAGGCGTCCTGGCACACATTGAGCTGAGATCCGTGTGCCTTATTCCAGCTTGGCCAGGAAAATGAAGCCTCAGTTCTCCTGTCAGCTCTGGGACCGTGGTGGATCCTCCTGGGACACCATCTCCTGGACATTCTCCCTGCAACATCCTGTGCAGTTTCAGCTCTGAAGTTGAAATTGCTTTTCTCTATCCCTCAGTGGCCCAGGCTGACAGATAAGCATCTCCTGGTGAGGGGGAAGGATGGCGTGTTCATTATTTCCTTGTATTACACATCCTGTCATTTTAATCCCTCCTGGATGCCGGGCACCAGCTTCGAGCCCTGCCCACTTCCAGGGTGCTCTCCAAGAAAACCCTTGGCCGATTCATCCTGCATGGCAGGAAATCCCGGGGCACATCCAGGCAGCTCCGGTGATGCTCTGGCTCGGTCCCGGTGCTGGCGCCGTGGCACAGCCGGGCTGCTGCTCACCGGCGTGGGTTCACCGTCCTCCCTCTTCTATTCATCAAGGGCATGACAGCTAAAATTCATTTGAAGATGAAGAAAGTGCCGGCTAATCCTTTCTGGGAGACAGTGATAGACTGGCGGCTCGGGAAGAATTGCACAGCAGTAATGAAATTAGGCTAAAACTGCTGGCGGATAGCAGATAATTGCCCTTGTCTGTCACGAGGAATAACATCTCCCAAATCCAACACAATGATTGTTAAAGTTGCAGGAATTTATTTTATTTATTTTATGGGCTCGGGATTGGCTTTCTGAAGGTCTTTCCCAGGAAAATAAAGGAGAGGGAGCTGCGAGCTCGCCTCCCGCCTTCCCTGGGTGCTTCGCCGCCGCCGCAGCAGCTCGTTAGCCCTGACTAAGCAGCATCACCACGATGACAAGGACACCCCGCTGGGGCCACTCCGGGGAGCAGGAGCTGAACCAGCCGGCACGAGCTGCTTGGAGGAGCTGCTGGAAGTGCCGGTCCCTCCCCAGCTCCTGCTGACCTTCTGGTGCCTTCCAGGAGGAATCCATCCGCCGACGCCGGGTGCCTGCCTGGTTCTGGAGCAGGTCCCGGTGCCACGGTGGCCACACGAGTCCCGGTGCCGTGTCCAGGCTGACCAGCAGCCGTTTGTTGTGTAATTGATGGGGCGGGGGCGGCCCAGCGCGGGTGAGTGACTGCGCCGGCCGGCGACGGCGATGTTTTATCCGCCAGGGCTGGCACGGGTAATTTACTGTGCTCGGCAATAACATATTTCACTTCCCGTCTCCCAGATGAAGATTACTTGTGTTTGAAAGTGCCTGAACACACACTCAATTCTGCTTAAACGCTCGCAGCCAGCCGAGCGCGGCTCGGCCCTCGCCGGGGTGGCACAGGGATGAGGATGGGGACAAGGATGGGGACATGGATGGGGACAAGGATGGAGCACGGCCCCTGCTCCCTCTGGAGCCACTCACAGCGCTGGGGAAAACCCCCCGCAGCGCCTGGCGCAGCGGCTGGAAATATTCCATCCACCTTCCCTGACATTTCGTCTGGCCGGGCGAGGAGCTCCGTGGCATTTCCGAGAGGGGCTGGGGAAAGGTCAGGGGGTGGAAAAGGTTGGCAGGGTCGGTGCTCCTGCCTCATCCCAAGGCTGCTCCTGACTCATCCCAAGGCTGCTCCTGACCCCTCCGGACAACTGCAGCACAGTTGTCTGGAGGGGACAACTGGAATGGATATCCAGGCACTGCATGGGCTGGATATCCATTCCAGTGCTGGGATATCCCTTCCAGTGCTGGGATATCCCTTCCAGTGATGGGATATGCCTTCCAGTGCTGGGTATGCCCTGTGTTTTTCTGGGATGCCCGAGCCACCTGAGAGATGAGACAGCACCAGCAGGAGGGTTCTTGTGCGCAGCCCCAAAAGCTCCCTGTGAGAGGCAGGTGTGAGGAGGGGCAGGAGCTGGGGCTGCAGGGCTGAGGGGCTCAGAGCGATGGGGACGTGGTGGGGCCGTGCTGCCAGGGCTGGATCCCATCCAGCTCCTTCTCTTGCCAGCAGCTCCAGGTGGGCTCTGGGCAGAGCGGAGCTGGGGGTGTGGAAGCCCAAGGCTGACCCTGCTGACCCTCGGGTGGGGTGCTGGCCCCGGTGCTGCCGCTCCTCCTGCCGGTGCTGGCACGTCCCCAGCGTTCCTGACACGGCGCTGCCGTTAATGGATGCTGGTGTGTCACCCAGCCCATTTGTCTTCATTTGGTGCCAGCCGGCGGCTGCGGGGACGCGCCAGGGCTGGGCACAACGCCCTGGAGCTGCAGCCTGGCCCAGCAGCAGGGTGGGGGATGGCACGGCCAGCACAACCAAAAGTGGATGTTGATGTCCATTCCCGTTCCCAGTGAGAATCCCTGGTCGCTTTGCAGGTGGGACTGCCAGCCTGAGACCCGGGCAGGGTTGGGGACATCTTCCTTGTTTGTGGCATGACCTCTGTGTGCCACCGTGTCTGCTGAGCTGGTGTCCCAGGGTGGGTGGGCATGGATTTGGGGGCACAGCAAGGCAGGGACCAGATAGGCTGGCCCAGAGGTCCCTCCAGCTCCCCATGGCCATCATCATCCTCCCTCAGTGGGGGATGGCACTGTCACCACCGTGTCCTGCCAGATTCCGGGATGGAACCTCTCCGCTGGAGCTGGGTAATTTCTGATTAAGGATTACTGTACCATCGGCTTTGGTTTGATTGCAGATGTTTTTAATTATATCGTATAAGATGGTATTATGTAATTGCATTTATCTGATTGAAGCCTTAATTGTAGGATTTCATAATGGTTTGACTGGGTAAATACACCGTCGCGTCTGTTGTCCCCCACCGAAAATTAGGTGCTTCATGTCTTTATTGCATTATCCTGGAGAGGAGCTTAAATTGGGAAGGAAGGAATTAGGAGAGAGAAGAAAGGAAAGGCGAGTTTGTCATAGGATCACGGGATCCTGGAATGGTTTGGGTTGGAAGGGACCTTAAGGATCATCTTGTTCATCATCTTGTTCCAACCCCGTGCCATGGACAGGGACACCTGCCACTAGAGCAGGTTCCTCTCCCATGGGCAGGACAGCTTCTTTCTCTTCCCAGTCCCAGAGATCATGGTCCCCTTCCCATCCGGGCTCTGGAAGCACCAGCACCCACCAGAGCTCAGCCCAAACATCCCCTCCAGCCGAGCATCCCAGGGGCAGCCACTCTTGCAAAAGCAGGTGAGGGATGGCAAAAATTCCTGTTTTCATTAATGACAGTACACGGCAAAATAATTGGAAATCTCCCCACCTTAATTCCCTAAAAAAAGCTGGTAAGGGGGGTCTGAGCTGCACCTCCCACCCTCGGGGTGGGGGGATCTCTGCGCCTCCCCCTGGCAATTAAAGAGAGGTTTGGGGTTTTGTGGGAGCCTTTTTCCCGGCTGTAATCTGCAACATGTTGTTCACAGGGAGCCTCCTGGCTAATGGGTTTAGGATTACGGGAATATGCACAAATCCAGCGGCTCGCTGTCACTCCGCTCGGCGCACTAAGGTGATTTCATTAGGATTTGGGTTTAGAGAAAAGTCTCTCTCTCTCTCTCTCTCTGTCTCTCCCCCCGCCCCTTCTCTCCCCTTAATATTATTTTTATTCAATTACATCAGCAATTCATGAAACTTCAAAGCCGTTTCATCAGCGCAACCCGAACGCTGCCGGATTGTGCTTGAAAGGGGGGAAGAGGAGGAAAACATAAGCTGCTGCTTTAATGGAATTACTGAAAGGGGCTTTTTAATTAAAAACAAAGGTTGGGCTGAGGTCTATCCATAATTCAGTGCCGCTGGATGTAATATCTGACGGTGGTTTAATTTTAATAAATGTATGTATTATTAACGGTGGGATCTATATTTTCCAAGCCCAAGGAAGGCCCAGCTGTTCCCACAGGAACGGCTCTCGGTGCCATGGGGGGCACAAGGGGACACTTGGTGGCCACGGGGCAGAGGATGGGGACAGGGATGCTCCTGGTGACCCCCCAGTGCCACAGGAGCTGTCACAACCCTGAGTTAATTACCAGCAGCACCTGCATGGGTTATTCAGACAACTCCAACCCCTCTTTTTGATGATTTACTCTTAATTAGCCTTTATTAATGAGATGTGACCTCATCCAGCGAGCTGGTTCCTCACTGCCATCTGCCCGTCCCGCCCTGGGCTGGGACAGTGCTGTCCCCAAGGCCAAGAGCAGCCAGGCAGTGGCTGAGGGGACGATGGCACGCAGCGATCCAGGTGCCACGGGGGATCCTCATCTCCTCATCCCTGCGCTGCTCCAGCGGGATGGCACCCACCCCCCACCCCCTGCCAGCCGCCGCGCGCTAATAAAAACAAATTAACTTGTAGCAGCGTTAATTTTCCCCCATCCATCCATCCCGGCCTCATTACCAGGGCGATCCCAGGAGCCGGGGGTTTGGGCAGATTGTAATGAGGAGCATGCGGTAGTAAAAGTCCTTCTAATAGGATTTATTTACTGTAATTGTGATTCGAGGCACAGTGCCATCCCCGGCCCCGCTGGCCCGGAGGAGGGGGCATGGAGCTGAGGCTGGAGCACGGATCAGGAGGAGCTGGAGCTCCCTGAGGGGTCTGGAGGGTCCTGCTGGACCTCGGGCATGGAGCAGGGGCTGTCCTGGCACAGCCACCCCTGTTCCTTGCTCCAGCAGAAGTTTCCTGGAGTATGGACAGCACATCCTGCTTCCCAAGCACCCCAGCAGGAGCTGCCAGGCAGATCGTGCCTCCTGGTGCTGCCAGAGATGGGGTCATCCCTTCCAGGGTTTCCCACTGGAGCTGGGATTCATGGACTGCTCCTATGGTACATCTCCATCCTCTTGAGCAAAGGCAGCTCGGAGATTTGGGAGGTGAGGCTGCCCCATGGGATGCTCAGGAGGTGCCAGGGTCACCACTCCTGCTCTGGTTTGGCTTCTCCACACACACACACACAGCACTGGCACCCAGATCCCCTCTCCTGGCTGATCCCAATGCCAGGATCTGCAGCAGCTCCACTCCAGCTCCAGCACTCATCCCGGACACTTGGAATGCCTCCTCCTGGGGTCCCCAAACCTGCTGGGAGTCCCCAGGGAAGGGAGCAGAGCCGGGAGAGCTTTTCTCTCGCTCACACTTCATTATTGTTGCTAAGGAAACCTCTTCCCAGGATCTCGCCTGGAACATGTCTGCCTCGGCGGGGCCGCACATCCATCTCTCCCAAAGTGCCCTGAGAGCCGGAGCCGGCGCAGACAAAGGCGGGGATGGAGGCGGAGGCAGCCCCGGGACCACCGCTGCGGCTTTGAACAGCCCGGCCCGCGCGGGATGCGCCGCACGGAAAAGTTGTCAGGGATCATACAAGACAAAAACACAAAATCCTAATGGAATTTGCTCCGTAGGCAGCAGGGTCGGGAGTTTGCAGCCATGCTCCGAGGGCTGGCACGGCGGCGGGATGAGCAGGGACAGCGGGATGGATCATCCTGCTCCTGCTCCAGCCCATCATTAATTTTTGTCCCTATTTTATGGAGGGGACTGGTGCTCCTGGCCCTGTGTCCCCCCCCCCCCCCCCCCCCCCCCCCCCCCCCCCGTTCCCAGCTAACGCTTCCCACTGTAGCGAGACGAGTTCCCATCGTTCAGAATGAGTGATTCCCGCATTGATTTGCAGCTTCCTTTTGATGCAGCAAGAATTTATTCCTCGGGAAAGCGCTTTCTGTAGCCATCAGGGGTTATTGATGGTGTTGAACTCGCTCGCTGCCCTCTGGATTGCAGCCGGCCCCAAAGCGCTGCGGTGCCCAGGGGATGGTGGGGGCAACAGGGACATGCCACTTTTGGGGGGTTGCAGCCAGGGTCTCCCTGTGTATGAACTGGTGGGAATTGGGAAAAATATTAACAGGGCCGGGATGGCCCCACCAGCAGGGTGGTGGATGCAGCGCTGATCAAACCTGGCGCTGCTGTGGCACCAGAGTGAGCTCATGGCACACGTGGCTCCGTCCCTTGTCACTGGTCATGCCATGAGCTCAGCTCGTTTTGTGTCCCACACAGCTCTGCAAGACCCCGCGGGGTGGGAGTGGCGTCTGGGCATGACTTCCAGGTGGGACACACCTGGAATGCCCTGCATGGCACTGCCAGTCCCTTTCTCCGGGTGCAGCCCCGCAGGGATGTTCCCAGAGCCTTGGCAGTGCCTGGCCCTAGCAGGGTCCCCTCTCCCTCCCAGAGAGGACGTTCCCAGCAGAGCACAGCAGCGTGCCCTGCATCCTCCAGATCCCCACGCCGCAGAGGTGCCTTTTGTCCCACCCTCGCCAAGCCACTACCTCCACTTCTCCTCTTTCCCCCCTTCCATTCCTCATTAAAGAGAACACCACAGATTTCCCAGCCTGTCTCCCGGCTTTATATTGAAAAGGCTAAATGATATGCTGACACCTTAATTACACCCCATTGTCACAATGCAGCGTGGCAGTGGTGTGAGTGATATGAGAAGAAAGGGCTGCGGCGTGCGTGGCAGATCCTTTGATTCGCGCTGGCAGGTTGGGAGCGACACAACCATCGTCACCCCCGCGCGTCACCCGCGTCACCCCCGCTTGGGACGGCCGCTTTGGGGGACACGGGGCTGGCCCTGGCACGGCAGCATCCAAGGCTGAGGGATGTGGTCAAGCCAAGCCGTGGGTGGCCGCGGTGGTCCCAGCCTGTCCCCGCTCTGTCCCCGCCGAGGGCACGGGAGGCCGCGGCTGCCGGCAGCGCCGAGGTTCCCTCCTTGGCAGAGACCCCAGCCAGGCAGAAATGTGCCAATTAAGCACCGGCTGCTGATTAGCGGCGGCTGGGGAATTCGCGTCGTCCCTCGTGTTTGGGAAATCGGCGTCACCCGAGCGGTGGCAGCGCTGGCTCCCGGCCATCCCCACGGCGCCGCGCCTGGAGCCGGCCCCTCCATCCACCGCCGAGGGGCTGCCGGGCGGTGACAGTGACGGCAGTGGCGGTGGCACTCTGTGCCCGGCTGGAAATAGTGCCCTTCTCCTCTTGATTTCCCTCCAGTCCCCGTCGGTACTGGTGTCACGCGGGTGGTGGCTCCACGGCCCCTCACAGACTTTGGGTTTTGGGGTCCCCGAGGCAGGGTCGGGGTGTAGATGGAGCCTGGCTGTGCCTTCTGGGGGTGTGGGACCCCTCCAGCTCTGCAGGACCCTGGAGGAGCAGCTCCTGCCATGGGGGTCAGGCTGTACCCAAGGGGAGGGTGCAGGTGACACCCCTGTCCCCCGGCTGCCCCCACTGTCCCCTTTCCCTGCCATGGCTGGGGGGTGAGCTTTGCTCTGTGCTACCTTCCACAGTCAGGGTCTTTCTGCTCCTCCTCACACCACTGCTCTGAAAGTGACAACAGGGGCACCTGGGCAGCACTGGTGGCACACGGCCTGTCCCCTCTGTCCTGCCCTGCATGTGACCAGGGTGGGAGAGAGGAGAGGGAAGAGCCAGGCCGTGTTTTCCATGAACAAAAAGTTGCCTTTAAAACGACACGATGTGGGAACAGACATCAAACAGGCAGAGGGATCACCCGGCAGAGAGGCACTTCCCCATATGCATCCAGCAAACGCATTTGTTTTGGAAAATGCCATCCCAGGGGAGTGCGGGCAGGAGAGGGAGCGAGTTCCAACAACTGGAAAAGCCTTTGTAGGATCCACAGCAGAGCTGCTCACAGGGCTGGGCAGCAGCAGGAATCCGGGCTCTGCTGGGCTGGCAGCTCCCCCAGGGGCCCTGAGTCCCCTCACTCTGTCCCACTCCCTGTCCCTGCTCCCTCTCGCTGTTCTGTGTTCTATTCCACATCCCAGCTCTGTGTCCTTGTCCTGTGCCCCAGCCGCACGTTCCTGCCCTGCATCCCTGTCCCTTGTCCCCGTCCTGTGTCCCAGCCCTGCAGACATTGGTGACTCAAGCCGGTTTCTGCAGAGCAGAGGAGAGATTCGTGTCCCAGCTCCATGTGCCATCCTGGACAAAGCCGTGCCGTGCCAGGCCGTGCCAGGGACACGCAGACCTTCCCGGGGCAGACTGGAAGAGCCTCAGGTGGGGCCAGACCCGGAGCCGGCACCGCTGGGAAGGATCCAGGGGCCAATTTACATGCAAATGTCCTTATTAATCAAGGACAAGAGGAGGAATGAGCAGAAACCCCCCAGCACAAGGGCAGAGGCTTTTTCACCGGATGCTTTTCAAAGTTGCTAATGAGGCATCAGCAGCTCTTTTCAGAGCCAGATTATTTGCTGTCTGGATTCTCCAGCGATCCCGTCTCCTCCGCTCCCAGCATTACCCAGCCTGTCCCCAGCCTGTCCCAGCCCAGCCCGGCTGGAACACCGAGAACCGGAGGAAAACGGGAGCAGGGATGTGGCGGCCCCGGTTGCAGTGGAAGGATAAAACCCCGGCTCTGCAGAGCCCGGCCGAGCCGTGAGCTCCTGAACCTGCTGGCTGGGTCCTGCCCCGGGGTCACTGTCCCCAGCTGCCCTCGCGTGTCCCCATCACCCCTGAGGCATCCCCGCATCGCCAGCAGGACCTGGAATCCCTCCCGGCACAGCGTGGCCGCTCAGGGAGACTCCGTGTCCTTCTGGGGGATGTCCCTGTGTCCCCACACTGCCCGGTGTGGGACAGGGACCCTTTGGGGCTCCGTTCCCGGCCCAGCCACCCCATTCCCGGGGCCCTCCCAGCTCCGCGGTGTTTATTCCTGCGCGGGGCTTTGTCTGCTGCCCTTAATCTGATTTCGTGCAGTTCAGGCGGAGGAGCCGTGGGAGGGGAGGGGGAGAGGGGCCGGGGGGCTCCAGGGGGGTCTCAGAGGCCCCGCTGCAGCGCCCGGGGAGGGAAACCTCAGTGGGTGCTTTGGGGGGGACCCCCGGGGCCGTTCTCCCAGTCTGGCTGAGTTTCCTGGTTTCCACCCTGAGGTGGAGGGGCTGCAGAGGGACTGGGAGAATGGGACACCAAGTGGGGTTCCAGGGCACCCAGCCCACCCCCAGCCGTCCCTGCGGTCCCACTGAGGGACCCCAACCAGCACATCCCGCTGTCCCTGTCCCTGCTCCCAGCCTGGAGGGGCTCTGGCAGCTGTGGGGCAGGAAGGATGCTGGCACCTGGCAGGGGCTGGATCTGCCTGGACTGCGGGGCTGGGGACACTCAGGCCACCCGAGGTGCTCACCTGGCACCTGCAGGACAGCAGGGATGGCTCTGTCCTCCCTGAGGGTCCCATCCCTGTCCCTTGTGCCAGCCTGGCCCTCAGGTGCTGGAGAGAATCCAGCAGCCAGGATTTCATGGATAAAACACTGGGACTGCTCCACGTCCATCCTGCTTTCCTTGCCCAGCTCTGCTGAGAGGCAGAGGCAGCATTAAAAACCACTAAAAGGATACAAAAGTCATCAAAATAAAATAGACTTGTTGGGGTGACTCCCCCTGCACAAACAAACGCTGCCTGATTCAATTAACGGGGCAGTTAAGCAGATAATATTGTTAAGCAAAGCAAAACAGCCTTTTGATGTGTTAATCATCCTCGTGCCTGGAAAAAGTCACCGAAAGCAAGGAAATCTGGGCCCCCATTTGAGGGGAGGCAGCGACTCAGGGGTGGATGCTGGGGTGGGATGGGGATGGAGCAGGGCGGGAGGGGGTGGAGGGGGACCCGTGTGCCATCACCCACCTTTGCATGTCAGCCACGTCTCTGATTTTATTTCGATTTCATTTAACGGAGGCAATTTCTGAGCAGCTCTGGGTCTGTGGCTGCCAGCGCCGGCTGCGTCGTTTCTCTGGAATTTTATACAATTTCCCAGTGGGAAAGAACCAATATTGGAGATCTCGGGCAAAACCTGCCTCTGGTTTCTTCCAGAAGAATAAAATGAAGTGGGGGGGTGTGCAGAGCAGAATCTGGAGCATCAAGGGGATATTTCAGCCTCCAAGGGTCCTGTGGGTGAAAGCTGGAGCTCGCAGCTCCCTGGAGCATTTCCCTCCTATTCCTCCTCAATCCCACCGGGAATCTCAGCCTTGAGAGAGGGTCCTGTGGGTGAACGCTGGAGCTCGCAGTTCCCTGGAGCATTCCCTCCTATTCCTCCTCAATCCCACCGGGAATCTCAGCCTTGAGAATGGAGGCAGCGAGGCAGGGGGGGATGCGTGGAATCTGGGATTGTTCCTCTCCCGGGAATGCTGCAGCAGGCTCACCCCACAGCAGCCCCCAGAGGAGCCCTGAGCCCCCCTTTTGTGGGGAGGCTTTTATTCATTATCACAAATAAATGTGATTTATTGGCCCCCAGCACCCCGCGGGAAGAGCTGGCAGCACCCACAGGGACAGTCCCGGTGTCCCCAGAGCCGACCCCGGGGCCTGGGGCAGTGCCATAAATCCCGGTGACACCTCCTCGGGGCAGGACAGGGTGGTGACAGCGACATTTCCTCTGTGTGACACCCGGGCACAAACGGGGCAGGAGGGGGTGGCACGGTGGGGCTGGTGGTGGCATCCACGGTGGCACCCGGGGGCCAAGACACAGCGATGGTGCTGGGAGTGGATTTCCCCCCCTGGAAGTGAATTTTCCCCCTGGAAGTGATTCTGGAGCATCGTCCTGCCCTGAGGCTGGAATGGGGATGGGATGAGGGGGGACGGGACCCTGGAATCGCTCCCTCCTGCTGTTGAAGCCGCACTGCGAGGTGGGTGTCAGGTGTTGGGCTGGGAAAATTGCTGGGAAAATTGCTCACCACATCAACAGAAAGTTTATTCAAATCATTCCCACTGCACATTGCCTCTGGATACGAACTTGTAAGTGGCTCTGGAGCAGTTTGCTGATTCCACAGGAGACAAAGGCACAGGTTAACAGGATCCAAGGGATCCCGTGGGAAGCAGAAATCGCTCCAAGGAGGCTGGGTGGGTGCTGCTCAGCGCCAGCCACCTTCCCATCACCCTCCCAGCAGCAGGAATTGAATAATTGATGCAATTTGAATAACACTGGGATTTGTAACCATGCTGAAACTTGCAGACAAGGAGGTTGTAATCAAAAGCTGATGGCAAACACTTGTTTCTGTGCAGGTGGGGACGGTGCTGCAGGGATGGGGATGGTGCCCATCACTCCATCACAGCTCTGGGGCTGGATTTTGGGAAGCAAACTGCTCCCACCACAGCACCGGGGCTCCTGCCCTGCATGGAGCTGCGTTTGCGGAATGATTTCTCCAAGAATCACATTGAGCTCGACAATAAATCCTTCCCTGGGTGTCCAGCCAGAGCCCCCCACTCCTGCTCCATCCTCAGGGTGCCCTGAGGCTGCTTGAGCAGCATTCCTTTTGGGAAAGCCAAGGGAAGAGTTTTTCACGGTGATATATATGAGCCCTCACACCCCTCTGCGCCCTCTTGGCTTCATCTCCAGGACCTCGTGCTGACGATGTGGGGCTGGAGCCGTCCCTGCTCCCCTCGGGAATGCCGGAGCTGCTCCCCCTCCCGGCTCCGTTTAATCCCCGCCATATAAAACGCCACAAAAGACTTTGTGGAGTTCCCGGAGCCGCGTGTGCCGAGCAGCCTCCAGGCACTGTTTGTGAAGAGAGGTTATTAAATTGATTTTTTTTCCCCCCTTTACATGCTCAATGTACATTAAAATTAAAGTTCTGCTCAGTCCCTCCCCCGGGGCGAGGAGGGGACGCGGTGGAGCAGAGGTGAGGTGTGCCCGTGTGCCAGGGGCTGGAGCGGCTCTGCCAGGCTGGAAGGATGATCCTGGCACCACCGAGGGCGTGGGATGGGGATGGGTGGGGGTGCAGAGGAGGCGTTGCAGCCCTGAGTGCTCCCAGGACCAGCAAAGGCAAGGAAATGCTGGGAACAGGGAGCCAGCCCTGGATTGAGGAGCAGCTACTCCCCTGAGGACTGTCACACAGGGGTGGCAGTGCCAGGGCGTGGGGTGACCGCTGCAGGGTGAGAAGGGGTCACAGGTGCCATGGGGGGGCCAGGGTGGGTGGCTGGACCGTGGCTCTGCTGCTGACCCTGCCCCGGGGCACATCTGGTGCTGCTCAGGGCAGGGTTTGCAGCATCAGGAGCTCAGGGCACACCTGGGCACTGCTCAGGGCACATCTGGCACTGGGGCACATCTGGGAGCTGCTCAGGGCAGGTTTGGCAGTGTCAGGAGGGAGGTGAGGGGCGTCTGCAGGTGGTGACAGTCCCCTGTCCTGCTGAGGTCCTGGTGCTTGGGCTGGGGGGCCCAGAGGAGGCTCCCCACGGCCACCCCTTGCTGCTGCTCAGCCCCATCACTCCCCCTCCCAGCCCAGCCCCAAGGACTGGAATCATCGCCTAATTTAGAAAAATGACAGGGAGACGGTTTTCCACTGACACAGTCACTACTGAAAATTTACTTCAAGGTTCATTGTTGGCAATGTCAAAAGTGATGAAAACCAATAAAAAGAACCAGCACAGCATGAATGTCTGGGTGACAGCCCGCGGGGGGGGGGGGCCCGCCCCAACCCCCTCGCCGCAGCCTGAGCCTGTACAGATAAAAGGTAATTGAAATGTTAGTTCCATTAATATTTCAGCGTGCCCCATATCTGACAGCAGTGCTCCTCACACGCTCCCAGCCCTGCCTCTTTAGCTGCTGGGGGTGGAGGTTTCCCACAGCCCCAGCCCGGCGTGGGTGTCAGGCAGGGCTGGGTGGCACCGAGGGCATCCCTGAGTGGCACTGGATGTCCCTGTGTCCCAGCACGTGATGCTCACGGTGCAGTGCTGGTCCTGCAAGAGCCTGGAGTCACCCTGGCACCCCTGGCAGGAGGTGGGAGGTGGTTTCTCACAGACCCAGCCCGGTGAGGGCATTGGGCAGGGCTGGGTGACACTGGCTCATGTCCCCTCAGAGCTGGGGATATTTGAATATCCCAACAGGATATGAGGGCTTTGCACCTGCCCCAGCCCTGGCTGCTGTCACAGCCTGGAGTCTCACGTTGCCCTGGCCACAGAGAGTGACCCTGAGTGGCACTGGATATCCCCGGGTGGCACTGGAGTGGTGTCCCTGCACCACATGGTGCTCCTGATGCAGCCCCAGCCCTGCAGGAGCTGGTGGTCACTTCAGCAGGTCGGAGATGGGCAGAGGCACTTTTGGCCAACACTGGCACTTCTCACACTGTGCAGGGCACATCTCTCATGGGCACATCTCTCATGGGCACACCTCACATGAACACATCTCACATGGGCACATCTCACATGAGCACACCTCTCACGGGCACATCTCACATGGGCACATCCCTCACGGGCACACCTCTCATGGGCACATCTCTCATGGGCACATCTCACATGGGCACACCTCACACAGGCACATCTCTCACGGTGCTTGGCACATCTCAACATGGGCACATGTCTCATGGGCACACCTCACACAGGCACATCTCTCACGGTGCTTGGCACATCTCACATGGGCACATCTCTCACAGGCACCTCTCACCTCTCACACTGGCACATCTCTCACGGGCACCTCTCACGTTTCTCATGGGCACACCTCACACGGGCACCTCTCACATCTCACACGGGCACATCTCTCACATCCCTCACGGGCACCTCTCACATCTCTCTCGGTGCTCGGCACATCTCACACGGCGCAGCCCCCCCTCCTCCGACAGCGCGTTTCATCTCTCCCCGCGCCCGCCTCGCCGCATCCTCATCTATATCAAAGCATCAGGCAAATTAAATTGTTTGCAAAGCACCGTCTGCGCGTCTGTTTTATTCCTGCTTTGGGAGAACACGACGCCGCCGCCGCGGCTGTGCCATTTTGTTGAGTTTTCCCTGTAATTCTTGTTCAAAGCGGCGCCGCGGCCCCGCGCTCCCGCCGCCGCCGGCATCAAAGCCCCACCGGGAGCGCGGGGGGGCTGGATTGGGGAATGGGTGCGGGGTTGTGCGGGGAATGTGCGCTTCTCCTTGGGCTTGAAGGCCTGGGATGAGGAGGATGGGGAGAATTCCTGGGCAAATTGTCCCCTCCGGGTGACAGCACCGAGTGTCCCCCCGGGAGAGGGAGGAGGATGCTCCTGGAGATCTAGGAAGTGCCAGCCAGCCCCGTGTGCCCGCCGAGAGGCTGGAGCCAGAGAAGTTGGGATATCCCGACAGGATCCCTCGGGATGAGCCCCAGCCGCTGCCACAGCCCGGGGTCCCTCTCACGTCGCCGCGGCCGCCAAAGCAAACAAACAAACCCAACTCTCGCCACCAAATTGTTTCCCATAAATCCCCCGCTTCCCGCTGCGCTCCGGAAAATAAAATAAAATAAAAAAAAATTTAAAAAAGCTCTTTTTTTTTTTTTCTTCTCCATTGACTGGTGGTGGCTGGAAAGCACGCCGTGTCCTGGTGCTCGGGATGTTTGTCCCTGGCTCCACGGGAGCTGCAGCAGCAGGGAGAGGGCAGACACCAAGTCACCTTTGATTGAAGCTGAGCCCTTCCAGGCTGTCCCCTGCTGGCTTTTCACTCTTTTTCACTTTTATGGCAAAGAATTGAATTCAACTTGACTTTTTTTTTTTAACGGGGTGGCAAATCCAGCGTGCACCCAAGGTGCCCCTGGGGTGATGGGGAATGTCTGGATCCAGGCCTTGCCATGGGCACCTCCCTGCTGGGGGCTGGGGGATTATTTGTGTTGGCAAAAAAAAAGCAGATTAAAAGCCCAGAGAGCAATTCTTTGCCACTGAATTGCAAACGTGCTGTGTGCAGCAGGAGCTGCTGCAGTTGTCTTGGTCCTGAGCCATGGTAATTGTATTCTATGAAATATTTATTCATTTTCATTTCAATTTCATTTCCAACATGTATTTCCTAAAAAATGATGTGGGGGGAAAGGAAAAAAAAAAAAGAAAAGAAAAAAAAAAAAAGAAAAACCCACCCTGGATGCATTTATCATCATCACAGGTTCCTTGCCAGAGCTCCCCAAAGGGGCACCGCTGGGCAGGACCACACAGGCTGCCAGGGCTGGTTTTTCTAAAAACTTTAAACGTAATTTTTCATTCTGCTGGAAGCCTGTGGGAGCTCTGGAGGTGCTGGACATTCTGGAGCCTGGCTCCTGGGAATTGCATGGCACCAAATGGAGCACAGCTGAGCACAGGAACAGGCCCCTGCGGGTGATGAAATGCCCCTGAGGAGTAAAATACCCCTCCACACCCTAAAATGCACCTGTAACACACTGAAATACCCCTGTGCACACTAAAAGTGTCCTGTGCTCTCCAAAATACCTAAAATACGCTTGTATATACCAAAACACACCTGTGCAGAGTAAAATACTCCTATACACACCAAAATATTCCTGTGTACCTCAAAAGATCCTTACACATCCTAAAATATACCTATACACCCCAAAATATTCCTGTACACCCTAAAATACTCCCGTGCACCCCAAAACACCCCTATACACATTAAAACATCCCCATGCAGAGTAAAATACTCTTGTACACCTTAAAAGATCCCTTTAGACACCAAAATATTCAATATTCACCAAAATATTCCACCCTAAAATCCCTCCCGGCAGAGTCCCGGCTTGGTGCCAGTTTATACACCCCAAAATATCTCTATATACCCCAAAATACCCCTATACACCTCAAAATATCCTTATACACATTAAAATATTTCCATGAAAAGTAAAATACTCTTGGACACCCTAAAAGATCCCTTTAAACACCAAAATAGTCATGCCCATCCTAAAATCCCTCCCGGCAGAGTCCCGGCTTGGTGCCAGTTTATAGACCCCAAAATATCTTTATACACCCCGAAATACCCCTGTACACCCCAAAAGATCCCTTTAGACCCCAAAAGACCCCTGTCTACCTTACAATCCTCCCCCTGCAGCCCCTGGGCTCGGTGCCAGGCAGGTGCCCGCAGGTGTCACCCCTGTCCGGTGCCACCCCTGTCCGCCCGCATCCATCCTCCTCCTCCACCCATTCCCAGCTGATTATTCCCAAGCTTCTGGCAGTCCCCACCTGATAAACAGTTGATTACTTCTCCTCCCAGCCCCGTGCCCGATTTGCATACAATAAATATCGCCCTCGGAGAGCCGAGCCCGGCTCATGCCTTATTTATGAGGGATAAACCCGGGATCGAGTTTGCATAATCAACACGTATTTAATTTGCGAGCTCTTCCACGCGGGTTTCGGGCTCTAATCAGGCTCCTCTCGCCGCTGACAATCAGGGTGGAAATATCTTCATTAAGGGCTGGCAGGTTCCAGAGCCGAAGGGAAAACGCCAGACCTGGAATGCCAGACCTGGAATGCCGCGGCTCCCCTTCTCCCCCACTCCCAGGAATTTCCCTTTGCTGCCTCTACACCAGATTTTTTTTACTCTAATTTGGTGACTCTCCTTCTTCCAGCATGCTAATATATGCAAAAAACCACCGGGGCTCCTATTAAAATGCCATGAAAATCTAATGAAATTAATGTTGGCAACAAATATTACCTAATGGAAGAGCCTCGGGGAAAAGGGAAAAAAAAAACACGACCGAGTCCAAATATATATTTGCACATATTTAAAGGCCTCTGTCAAGTAGTTTAGCTCCACAGTTTGGATGTTATTAAAAAGGAGGGGGAGGGAGCCTGGTGTTTTCCGAGCCCAGCACAAGTGGAAGGGCTTCCATGAGTTATATTTTTAATTTCAGTGGAAAGTGGAGCTGGCGTGGCTGGGATGCTCTGGGTGCTGGGTGCTCAGCCCAGGGCAGGGGTGGGAAGGGAGGTGAGCAGGGCACGCTGCATCCCATCGTGTCCAGGGAGAGCCTGGTGAGCATTCCATGTGTCCAGTGGCTGTCCTGTCTGGAGAGCAGCCCATCCAGGGGGTGTCCCACCCACTGGGTATCCCACCCTACCTGGTGAGTATCCCGTTTGGTGAGCATCCAGTCCCATGAATATCCCACCTGCTGGGCATCCCATCCACTGAGCATCCCAAATATCAGGCTTTGCATCTGGGATGGATCCCCCCCACCAGGCACCACAGCCAGGCA
The DNA here is from genome assembly GCF_017590055.1 of Onychostruthus taczanowskii. Taxonomy (NCBI): domain Eukaryota; kingdom Metazoa; phylum Chordata; class Aves; order Passeriformes; family Passeridae; genus Onychostruthus; species Onychostruthus taczanowskii. The sequence goes on from NW_024500572.1 coordinate 4,271,901, forward strand.
CCATTCCCTCCAGGGAACATCCCCCCTGGAGAACTCCCCATCCATCCCTCCATCCATCCATTTGTCCGTCATCCATCAATCCATGCATCCATCCATCCATCCATCCATCCATCCATCCATCGGCCTCCAGCTCCAGCAGGGATTGCAGGGACCAGCAAGGCCTCCTGATTCCTTCCAATTATCCCTGTTTATTAATTTGGGTGTTCATACTCCAAAGCCACCCGGCAGTGACAGCTCGTTATGAGCTTATCTCTCACAGAGGCTACTCCTCATGGGCAATTACAGCACCTCCGATTAATTCCTCTTTAAAGGAGCCCTGGCAGCTTCTAAATTTAAGATTTGTTGATAAAACCCCAAGACCTGAGAGCCAATATTCCCATTAATTATGTTACATTTGGGGTTTTTTGCCAATTTACAGCAGACACATTGTGTTTTCCCCCCAGGCTCTGCAGAAGTGATTTGAAAGTCTCTGTAAAGACATGTCCTGGCCCAAAGTTTGGGGAAAAGCTTGGAGCAACCTGGCCTAGTGCAAGGTGTCCCAGCCCATGGCAGGGGGTGGAACTGGATGGGCTTTAAGGCCCCTTCCCACCCAAACCAGTCTGAGATTCCATGATTCCATCACCGATGGCTGGAAAACACCAGCGTGGCTGATGGGTGTGGTGCTGGATGATGTCCCCTCCTTTTCCCCATCACTGTGATCCCACCTGTGGGACTCAGGACATCACCAGCAGGACAGGGCAGGAGAGGAAATGCCTTGGAATCCTGGGAAACTGAAAACTGGGCAAATGCACTTGGACAACCCTGTCCCTGTGGAAAGGAAACAACAGAGGTGGCAGCTCCCGAAGGCAAACGGCACGGGAGGGGCTGATTCCAACTGGGAGCACAAGGGTTTTGTATTGGAAAATAATCTAGGAAAAAAAAAAAAAAGTGAAGGGTCAAAGCAACTCAGGGTATTTGCTTGGAAATGTGAATATTTGGGATTTCTCTCTTTTTTTTTTTTTTTTTTTCCAAGTTAAGCCTTTGCAAAAGCATCCCTGTAGTTATAGTCATATATATAAATATGAAGCTCTATTTTTATACTTCTATCAAAATGAAGCTTACTTTCAACCATCAGCACATACAGGAAAAAAAAAAAAAAACAAAAAACCAAAAAAACTGGCAGCAGACTTCCACTTGGGAAGCACCTGGATGAAAAGCTTTGAGCCATCTGCCCTTGGAGCCCCCAAACCTCCCTGGGGTGAGGGGTTCACTCTTGGTTTTAAAGCCCAATCCCCCCTGCTTTGCCCATCTCTCTTCCCAAGTCCAAAATAGCTCCAGCAGTATCCGCTTGGCTCTTCCAGAAAGGATTGTTCAATATTTCTCTGCGAGCTGTGGGATGTCTGCTGCTAGTGAGCACATTAAACAGGGGTATAAATTCGTAATGAGAGCCCTGAAATGAATGGCTCTTATCATTTATGGATGGAATAATTAAAGATACTGTACTTGGAGGTTTTACATGGGCCTGTAAATTGTCAGCCGTGAAAGCAGAGAATCAGGAGAGTTGGAACAAGCTCAGGCTGGGCAGTGGAGGTGGCACTTTGGTGCAGTCAGAGCTCAGGGACTCTGGAGGATGCCAGCGATGCTCTGGGGACATTCCTGTCCCTTCCCAGCTCCCAGAGAGAGCCAGCCCTGGCTGTCAGAATTTGAGGATTTAAGCCCTTTTTTGGTGACTTTCCTGCCCTTGGAAAACTCCTGCTGGCAGAGCCAGCCCTGGGACTCCCACCTGCTGCTCCACCCCGGTGCCCAGGGCTGGCAGGGCCACGGGGGATGCTCTGCTCCAGCATCCCAGGCTTTGGGATGGGATTCCCTGGCAGTTCCATGCCCAGCCCATGGGACAGCCTGTGGGGTGGTGGGTGCAGGGGGGCACCAGCCCACCCAAGCCCCCAGGGTGCCCCATGGGGCAGAACCACCTCTGCCAACACCTCGTCCTATTTTAACTCCGATCATCTAAAATACTGTAACTATGGCAACAGCTGCAGGTGAGACTCATTACAGTTAATCCTCTAATTACTAACTACCTCTTCAATCAGTTGTAATTACTTTGGGGACACAGTTAACCTCTCATTAGAAACGCATGGCCACGTTTTACCAAAAGCACAAACAGTGACATGCCTGGTAATTTAGCACCGCGGCACTCAAGGCCACTCTCCGGCTTTTATGCCGGCACAATCTCATCCCTGTCATTAACCAGGAATGGTTGTCATGACAATTAATCATTCAATCCCTCATCAGCAACTTTTGCCAAATGTCACCCTGCTCTTGATCAAATGAGAAGGGAAAATTAAATGAATCAATTCAGCACCTTGGCATTTGTAACTATTTTTTTTTGGGGGGTTGGGGTGTAAGTTGGCAGTGGCCCAGCAGCCACAGTGCCACGCTCTGCCCACGTGTGGGGGGTCTGGGAGCCTGGCCTGGGGCTGGGGGGCCCCAAAAGGAGAAGCTCTAGAGCTGGGGGTCACTCTGCACCCTCGGGGCTTGTTGACCTGGTAGTCCAGCCCTGTGGGCATCGTGGCACTGCCAGCTCCTGCCACGGCCACCCAGGTGTCCCCAGCAGCGCAGGGTGATGGCTCAGCCAGCCCGGTGACCTCCAGAGCCGAGCAGAGCGTCCCTTCCTCCACCTCCCTTCCTCCGCCGTGCCCCAATTTTGCAAACAATCCTCTCTCCGATCATTTTCCTTTTAAACCTGCAATTAGCTGGAGTCATTTGCTGCATGCAAATCCCAGCCCTTAATTACCGGCACTAACCTTGAGCTGCGCTGGGGTTCCCAGCAGGCTCAGCCTCAGGGTCCTGCCGGAGCCCCCTGCAGCCCCCAGCCTGACTTTGGGGCTTACACGGGGTCAAGGGGCTGCTGTGGCTTTGTTCCTGCAAAAAAAAGGTGTTGGGATCTCAGCACTGACGGCTCTGCACCTTCCCCTGGGCCCTGGGAGAGGTTGAGGAGCCTGTGGTGGGGTACAAGGCTCCCAAATACCCATGGCACTGCTCAGGGCTTCATTTGCAATTTTGGGGGGCTGGGAAGGCAAGGGGTGCTCACCCAGCTGCAGGGACCCCAGGGAGGTGGATTTGGGATGGCTGTGGATCAGCATGGCCATATTTTGGGGCAGAGGTTCATCAGTCCTGGGGGCTGGCAGAAGGTTGCCCCTGGCACCCTGAGCCACGTCTCATCCCAGAGTGGAGCTGACCCCCATGGAGAGCACGACTTTGAGGGGATGCAGCCACAATCCACGTGCCTTGTGACGGGAGGGGAGCCTGGGGAAGGGGAAGTTTCGCTGCCACTCGATTATAGGAGATTGTAAAATCGCATTAGGGAGGCTGGCATTTCAAGGCTGATGCGTTTGGACAGGGTGTCTCTCCCCGGCTCGGAGGGATCGATTATCCATCAGAGGGAAGGCGGCTGGAGCTGGCACTGCACACAGCTCCCAGCTCCCACTGACGTCCACAGCCAGGCAGCCCAGGGACCCCCAGCCAGGGCAGGGCTGGGGGAACCCCCAGGGCACCTGGATCCAGTGTCCCCCTGAGCAGGGCGGGGACAGGATTCCTGAGAAGGGGGATGTTCCTGTGCTGGAGAGTGGGAGCCAGCAGTGAACAGCCCAGCCCGCAGTGTTTTAGTTGATAGCCTGGATTGTGAATTCCCATCCTGTTTGCTCACACCTTGTGACTCCATTCCTGCTCACAATCCTACCTGGGTGACCAATTTGGTGCCAAAAACTCCTGGCACCAGCACCTGCTTCCCTCAGTGCCCCCACTGCCATGCCAGGACCAACGCCCCACTTGCTCCCCAAGCCAGGCGTGGCTGGGTGACACCATTCAGTGTCACCTGCCTGGGATGATGTGGGAAGTGTCACTTTGCCTTGGGCTCATTCTTTCTGCTCCATGTCCCACCACAGCCATGATCTGGTGCCGCTGGGGTGTGGGTGGGGATGTGGGGCTCCAGGGTAGGGGATGGTTGTTATTTTGGGGTGTCCTCCAAGGGCCAAATCCCCTTGGTTCCAGGGAAACACTGGATGCCTCCAGCACAGCTCCAGGCGCCATCGGCTGTGCTGGGTGCTGCCATCACCCTTTCCTCTCTGGCTGTCCAGCTACCCGTGAGCCCTTGATTAATTCCCTGAAACCTGCAGTGCGCAAATGAGTAATAATCCCAGCAGTGCTAATTGGTGAGCTGTGTCCTGACAAATTGATTTGCGTTGTGTTAACATCGCACGCCCGGCCAGCCCTGCGCCCACCGCGCCGGGGTCACTCCGGCCTGCCGGGATCAAATCCTGGAGCCACGGCACGGGTGGCTCCTTCCTCCCCAGGTCCTGCCCACCCCGGGGTGGGCAAAGACTGGGGGTGAAGCCAGAGCAGCACCCAAAGCCCCCTGACTTTCACCCCGTTTGGTCTCAGGGGGTCTGTCCTCTGGACAGCGGGAGTTTCCATAAGGTGGGCAGGAACCCAAGACAGAAGCGGGACAGGAACTGGGAAGGAGCCTGGGACAGGAACGGGGCAGGAGTGGGGCAGGAGCTGAGCTGGAGCCCGGCAAGAGCCCGGGGCTGCGCCGCTGCCTCTCGCTCTTGTCAATTCTTTATGGCGCTGCATCTTTAATAGCTTTACAGAGCCCATTTAATGTGCTCCCAGACATGAAGTGCTGTCTAATCAGCACATTTAGGAGAATTGCCCACATCCTGGTCTCGCTGCCATAAAACAGTGCCCACAGAAGCATCTGTAATTAATGTTTTTTTTCACTCGCTCTCTCTCTCTCCCGCTGAATCAATTTATAAAGCGCGGACTTCCTCTGCGCTGGAGCTTTTAGGCTGTTTTACTCCGGCAGCCGAGGTGACTCGGCAGCGCTCGTCAATTAAGCAGCTGTGTATAATGGATGCTTCAGAGTAAAAAACACAGCCTGATTCCCAGAAATGATCAATGCGCATTTTTCTCACAAAAAAACCCCCAGGCTTGCACGTCCCCACCGGGCTCCGCTCAACCTCCCGGGGCTCAGCGGAGCCACCGAAAGGGAAAGGGGGGGTTGGAAAAGAGCCGCTCTTTGCCCCTGCTTTTGGAGTGGGAAATTAAAAACGGGATGAGAATTAAGGACAGAGATAATTAGTGTCACCAGCTGGACCTGCCTGTTGCCACCCGGAGAGGGGGAAATCACTGGAAGTCCTGAGATGGGGGAACATGTCAGTGTGGCCACAGAGGGTGGGAGGGAGCGTTTTGGGACCCCCCAGAGGGTTCTGTGAGGTGTCACAGCTCCCAGCCCCGGCCAGGGAAAGTTTACAGGTTTTATTGCCGGAGGTGACTCCTAATTGGGAAGAAGGAAATAAAACGGGAGTGAAAGTGGGGCTGGGCCGGCAGAGAGCGGCCTGTCACCCCCCTGTGCCCCACTTTGGGACACTTCAAAGCCTCCCGGCGCACAAAGGCGCTGCCTTTGCTCTTTGGCCGTGCGGATCAAAGCCCGCGGCGGGAGGGCACCGGCAGCGCACGGGAAGCTCAGCCAAGCGCGGGGCCCCCCGGCCCCAGAGCCTGGAGATGCCCGGCACCATCCAGAGCTGCCACCTCCTCCCCATTCCCGTGGGATCCCCACTGCCCTGGGATGCAGCAGGAGCCAAGGCCTCCAGCGCCCCGTCACGGCCGTCAGCCCAGTGTGGGTGTCCCCATGTGTCATCAGGGGTGGGACAGGGATCACCTCGGTGCTCAGCACCATCCACAGGGATTCAGGGCTGGGAAGCCACCCCAGGGTGACGAGGTGTGGTCAGGAGTGTCCCCCCCACACAAGGGCAGCCCCAGGCTTTGGCAGCTCTGCTGGCGCCCAGCTGAGTGGCCCAGCAGGACAGCGACTGTCCCGCAGAAACCTGCCCTGAAATGGAAAACGTATCATGGTGGTTAATTGGTTTTAAGCAAAGCCTAATTTGGATTGTACACCTGGGTACCGTGCTACTTTCTGAGCCATAATTGGCCTCAAAACTGGGAGAGGGGGTAGCGTGACTGGGCTGTGAGAGGAGGGATGCTGGGAGTGGGATGTTGGGAGCACATTCCTGGGGACATGGTGCTGCGAGCTGGGTGCTGGGAGCTGACTTCCAGAAGATGGATATTGGGAGCAGGGCTCTGGGAGTGGGATCTGGGAGCAGGGTGCCATAGGAGGTGAGGTGGTCCTGCCAATCCACTGGGCTTGGCAGCCCTCATGTGGGAGCCCTGCCAGCTCCTGTTGTGCTGGAACAGCAAGGCTCTTGCCCAAGAGTGCTGTGCCTTTTCCAGGAGGGATTTTGGGGCTGGCTCCATGCAGAGCCTGGGTCGGGGGCACACAGAGCCTGATTTGCACGGTCCTGGTGTCACACAAAGGCAGAGCCTTTGGTGACGGATGTGCTGGCTTGGTCACTGAGACCTGGCTGCCTCATCCCCAGCCCCAAGCTGGTCCCATGGAATAATCACAGCCCAAGCAGGGCTGGGGATACCCAAGGGGCTTCCAGTGAAAGCCAGGGTGCTGCAGAGAAAGAATTTTTTGAAAAAACAGGAGAAAATCCTGATTTAAATTGATCATCTGATGTGGAGGCAATGGGCACACCCTGCTGAGGACACGAGCAGGTCCCAGTGCCAGGCAACAGGGACAGGGATGGCACGGATGGATGGCAGAGCTGCCCAGATGTCCCATTTCTCCTTCTCTGGAATACACCATGTGGGAATGGAGATCCTTGTGCTCTCTCTATCTCCATTAACCTTCCCTGGGTGCTGTGGGTCATCAGGAAGGGACCCTCATATCCCAAGGAGCCAGAAGGGGCAGAGGGGGCAGGAGGAAGGGTTGAGCCTGGCGCTGTCAAGGCCACAGTGCCACAGCCAGGCTGGACACAGCCAGGGGACAGGCAGAGGTGCGGGCAGGGGACTCAACAATGCCTTCCCAGAGGTCATGGCTCAGCTGTAGCACCTCGTGGAACCTGGATGCGTTTTCCTGCAGCATTGTGCCAAAAATTAACATGCAGGTGGAAGGATCCTTCCCGCTGGAGCTGGCTGAGTGAGGGGAACACAAACCCGGCGGCTGCCACGGGAGACGACGCTCTTATCAGAGCAGCGACACCGACAACCCGGCTCTATACATTTTTAATAAATCATTTGAAATTCCTGGCTGTCAGGAGGATTGAATCGGGTGCTTCCCTGGCTGAGAGGCCGAGGGGATGTGCCAGTTCTCCTGGCAGCCCCGATGGGGGGTACAGGGGTTCTGGTCACACCATGTGGCATTGCTTGGAGCCGCTGGGTGCTGCTGGCGCCCTGGGCATTGTCCCACTGTGAAAGATTTAGGGATCGTTCACCTTCCTTCTCCCACCACAGTCAGTGCCTTCCACGGTGCTGGGGCTGCTGACAGCCCTGCAGAGTACAGGGAGCAGCGCAGGGGAGAGGGGGAACCTGCTGAAACAAGCAAATTGCAATGATTCCCCTTTTCCAAATGTCAGCAGATTTGGAGGAGAAAGAAGCAAATAAGTTAAAGGTGAAGATCTCCTGGGAATCTCCAGCTCGCTCTGCTTTCGTTCCCATAGCTCAGCTTCCTGGGGCTGCCCCCCTTGTCAGGGACCACCCTGTAATCCAGGCTGGCAGCACACCCCAGCCCTGCTCCATAAATGCAGTTAAACACCCCAGTCGGGATTTTGGGGCAGAAGGAAACTGGTTAAAGAGCAAGGAGAGGGAAATAAAATATTGGTGTGGGAGGGAGGTAGGGAACACCATGTGCAAGGGGTGGGGCAGGAACAAGCCCAGCAGCACCATCAGGCCTGGCCCTGATCATGTCCTCTTCCAGGAAATGGTCACTCACAGAGCCAAAAGGCTTTGCCAAGGAGCTGGTGAATTCCCTGTGAGTGAATTCCTCTGCGAATTCCTCTGAGGCGCTGGCACCCTGGGTACCAGCAGGGAGGAGGTGATGGCCATAGGACAACACCCAGCTGTGCCCACCAAGCCTTTCCTGGGAGTGGCACTTTTGCTCTGCCCACAGAGCAGCTGGAGCCTGAGGACCCTGAAACCAGCACAAAGAGGCTGTGGGACATGGCCCCGTGCAGAATGTGAAATATCCCCAGTGAGATAAAACCAAATCATCTGTCAGTCAGTACCTTATCTCGGATGGCATCAGAGCCTCAGGACTAACAGGGATAGAAAATGCTCCACAGGCTGGAATTGGCTCCTCCTTACACACCCAGCCCCACTCACAAGGGCTTTCACCCAAGATTTTGGTGAAATATATTAAATTTTTCACAAAACACCATCAGGAGGGAAGAAAAAGGACCTGCTCAGGCAGTGACAGCGGAGAGCGAGGACACAGTGACCTCAGGATGCTCCTGGTCACTGCCAGGATGCAGAGCTGGCACAGGGCCACGCTGGAGCAGGGCTGGGGCTGCTGTTCATCACACTCCAGCCCCAGGAGCACCTGGATATTTCTGTGCCCCCACAGTATGGGGGCTGTGGTGTCCCCTGGGTGCTTTTACAAGATGGCAAAGGTGAGGGGGGCTCTTGCAGGAATCTGGGCTCTGCTCCTTGTGTTGCAGCTGGGAAGACCCTGAGGGGAGTCACAGGAACGATGATCCATCATGTGCCAGTGACCCGGACGGGGATATTTTTAGGCAGGGAATAAAAATAGACTCAGGCTGGCAGCAAGCACTCGCTCCTGGCATCACTGTCAAGGGGGCTGGGGGCTGGGAGGGGGGGCAGCGTGGACCCCAGCCCCTCACCCCATCCAGCCACCCCTCACCCCACACCCTGATCCCCCACCATTGACAGTCCATCCTGGCTTGCTCTCGGGGTGCCTTTTGTGTCACCACCAGCCCCTGGGGACTGTCACCCTGCCCAGGCCACCCCCTGGCCCTTGCAGATGCCAGGGTGGTGCTGTGGGGCTGCCAGTGCCCCCAGAAAATGCAGCCTGATGCACTGGGAGAGGACGCAGGCGCCGCTGGCCCGGGGACCCGGCTGGAATGGGGATTTGTTTCAGCTGAATAACTTGCTGAATCTATAAATAAACCAGGGGGAAGCAAGCACAGAGCACGGGAGCTTCTGCCTTGCTGACCCTGCAGCACCCGGGCAGCTGCCCCCAAATGCTGCCCAGCTCCACCTCTGTGCCCACCCACAGCAGTGGCACCCGGGGGCACAGCAGGGAGGATGCTGCTGGATACAGCTCCTTGCCCAAACAGGAGCTTTCTGAGCCTGGATCAGCCCTGTGCCCTCTGTGCCCCCTGTGCCCTCCGTGCCCTCTGTGCTCCCTGGATCCAGCTCTCCCAGTCTGGCCCCAGCTCTCGGGGAGCTTCTGGCCCCGAGGACTCCAGCAAGGAGCTGGAAGGGAGCAGTTTTTCTTTGTGGACAAATTCTGCTCTCACTCTGGTGAGATTTGGGATCCAGGAATGTGCCCATGCACTGGCACTGGGCGAGGGGCAGCAGATCCTCTGTGCCACAGCAGCAGCTTGGAGAGTCCCCCACTCCTGCCTTCCTTCCTCCTCCTCCTCCTCCTCTTCATGCCTGGCTGCCCCTGGCCGTCTCACTCCGCTCTCCATTTGCTTTCCCAACAGATGTTGGTGTCTCTCCTCTAACGAGCATTTTAACGCCGGAATGTCTCTCTCCCCTCTGACTGGGAAGCAAAAAGCTCGACATCTCCCATCAGCATCAAAGTCCCTCACCCCAACACCCCGCACCCCACCAGTGCTCCGTGTCCTCAGTGTGGTGCTGCCAGGACAGTGTTTGTGTCCCCCATGTGTCCTGTCCTTGCCTGCAGCCACCTTTTATATCCCCATCCCCTGGAGTGCTGCATTTGGAAACAGCTGGGAGCTGGGGGAAACCTCTAAGGATTTGATGGGAATGGGAAGTGGGGTCGTGAGCCAAAACCAGCCATGGGAAGGACCCACTGGAGTGACGACAGCAGCACTGGCACCGATAAACCTCAGTGGGGTGGGTGGGCATCCCTGCGTCCCTTGCTGTGCTCTGGTGACATTAAATACAGGCAGGAGCTGGCAGGGAGCTGAAGGTGCCATTTCCCCCTCCGTGTCCTTCATCATCCCTTTGTGTCCCTGCTGCCAGCACGGGAGGGCTGTGTGCAGGGCAGGAGCCAGCGATCCCAAATATCGACAGCGGCCCCGATCAATGCTATCTCCTCTTTCCATGCCTATGAGCTCATCGATTTTTTTTTTTTGTTGTTGTTACCTCTGTGTTTATGTAATGTCTGAACTTTGCACAACTGAACCGTTTAATGTGCAGAAAAGAGCCCTGTTGCCATGAAAACGGACCTGCAAATGACAGCACGGATGCGGAGATATCCCTGTTTTATTGGGCCATACGGAATGGATTTTAACCTTGATAAGTCAATAACTTTTCGTACAAAAAGAATGAGAGCAGATACAGCTTTCAGAACCTTGAATGCATTTAAAGCAGAGAGTAATGGCCCGGTTTTAATCCCCGGGAAATCTTTCTCGTACCGAGGGCCAGGCATTGCCAGGGCAGAGTGACATTTTGGGCAAAGAATTACAGCACGCATTTGTCAGGATGAGAGATGGAGACACTCCGTGCTCCAAATTGCCAGTGCCGGTCAAAAATAATGATATTAAATTAAAGGGATATCGTTATCTGAAAGAGCACAGAATCAGAGAAGAGAATCAATGAATGGTTGGAGTTGGGAGGGACATTAAAGCTCATCCTGTTCCACCTCCTGCCATGGGCAGGGACATCTTCCACTATCCCAGGTTGCTCCTGCCCCATCCAACCACTTCCAGGGACGGGGCAGCCACAGCTTCTCTGGGCAACCTCTGCCAGGGCCTCACCTCCCTCACAAAGAAGAATTTCTTCCTGATATTTAATCTTAACCTACTCTCTGTCAGGTTGAAGCCATTCCCGTTGTCCTGTCACTACAATCCCGTGTTATTCCTGTTTTGGGAGCATGGAAAACTTCGGGTGGGCTCCTCAGTGCCTCAGGGGAGGGACTCACCCGCCGCCACCCCAGACGTGCTGATGCATTATTTATTTGTGCTAAAGCAGAAGGACTTTTAAAAATCTCTCTCCTCCAGCTTCCTCCCTGCAATTCAATCCCTCTGGAAGTGGCAGCGGAGCCGGTCTCACTTTGCAGAGCTCATTCATTAGCAGATTAAGGCTCTCCTTGTGTTCCCAACATCGCTGGGGGAAATTTATGTTCCGGCAAAGTATTCACGGGTTCTCTGAATCACAAAAGTGCTTCTCCTCTGTAAAGTCTTCAAAAAAAAAAAAAAAAAAAAAAAAAGGAGAAAAAGGATGGAAATGGGGAGGTCAGAACTGCTTAATAGTATCTCCTTGAAGGCAGTGCCAAAACTCCCACCTTTTGAAGTTTGCTATTCCGGGATGGATCTCTTCCCTGGCAAAGACGCCGTCACCCTTTCAAGTCCTTCTGAGTGACTTCAGGTGGCTAAAACATTTTCTGAGAAGAATGAAGGCTCCTTTTTATATCTTTTTTTCCCCCCTGAATAAAGAGCAATCTTTCTTCCTGCCTTCCTAATAGCTTTGATTAAATTATCTCTGAAAAATCTAAGTGCTGTTCGCAAATCTGTAATGGTTTTATTCTTATCGCCGGCCCCTACTGCAACACGGGGAAGCAGATAAATAAGCTGCAGAAAAGGTATAAAACTGCACCAGAACCTGCCAGAGAGATGAGCTAAAAATGTTTGAACTGAAACAAATGAGCAGTATGAATAGCCCTGCTCCGAGAGAGAATTTATTCAATATAATGTATTTTCACAGGGAGGATAATACGTGTTATAATTGCACAGAGGAGTCGCTCTCCTGAAAGCAGATCTAGTTATTATTTTAATTTTCCAGCCTTCAGCATTTGCTGGATCAGGAGTGGAGACTGAAGCAGCTTCACTTTTTTGGAAAATGGGCTCTGGGTGTCAGCTCTCCCCTTGCCACCCCTGATTATGGATGCCTGGAAAGCTGCTTGTGCTTCCAGTGGAGAGGCACCAAGAATAAACCAGATCCACTCAAAACTCCTCAAAACTCAGCAGAGAAGCCAGATCTCCCTAAAAGTGGCCAAACCTCAGTGCTGCGAGGCAGGAGCTGGGCAGGAGGGATGGAGGGAGGGGATGAGCCCTGGAGGCTCACACTGGGCTGCTGAGGGGGTGCTCGGGAGCCGCACGTGTGGGACCATTATGGACAAAAAGTGAACGGGCTGCTCCCCTCGCACATGAAGTGGCACAAAGAACCTGTGCCAGGGATTTTGGGGAAGCAATAATGGATTTCAGGACTTGTGCTAACGGGGGCAGCCTCATTCACAGCAGCGGACCTCACAGTGCACAGACTTCAGGGCTGTCTGTGGCCATGGCCATTGGGGTCGCCAGGTGAGCTGCAGCCTGGCTCTCATCCCCTGTTACCTCCGTACTTGTCACCTCGCCGTCCCCATGAGCTCCCCCGCGGCAAACCCCTCAGGCCAGCAGGACCACAACTCCCATGACGCCTCACGGCGCCCCGCAGCTCCGCGGCGCGGCGCCGGCGCGCGGGGCACGCCGGGAAGCGCAGTCCCGCCGTTCGGATTTTCCCGCTTCAGGCGGGGAACGGTGCCGGGGGGGGGGGGGGGAGAGCTGGCCCCCCTCCTTTCTCCCCCCGCCCCCCCC
>NW_024500572.1:4284777-4523822 GCF_017590055.1 Onychostruthus taczanowskii
CCGCCCCGCCCCGCCGGGCACCGACCGCCGCCGCACAAAGGAACCGGGGGCAGCCGCGGTGTGATGCCCCGCGGGGTCGCCGCGCCGCCCCAGCTCAGCCGCGCCGGGTGGATTTGGGGTTGATTTATTTTTATTTTTTTTTTCTCCCCGCATTTTTTTTTTTTTTTTTTTTTTTTTGCGGGGGCGCGGGGAGCGGGGGGCTCCGCCGGCTCCCGGAGCGCAGCGGAGGCGGTGCCGCCGCAGCGCGGTGCCCGGTGGTGCCCGCGGAGCCGTCGCCGCCGGGGCCCGGCTCGCCCGTCGCTACCGGAGAGGAACGGGAACAACTTTTGGTTTTTTTTGGTTTTTTTTGGGTTTTTTTTTATCCGATTTTTGATTTTTTTTTAAATGGCTTTTTGGGTCGCCTGACTCATAAGTGGAAATAAAATATCCACGGGTGCCTCCAGGAGGAAAGCTGAGACACTTCCAGCGGGAGCCGACCGGGAGCTGCCACCTTTGCTGCGACCCTTTTCTGCCCCTTTTCGCCTGGGGGGGAAAAGGAAAAAAAAAAAAAAAAAAAAAAAAAAAGGGGGTTTTCTTCTCCGTCCCGGGCAGGAAAGCGCCCGATCCCACCGCGACACCGGAGCGGGTGGTGGCAGAGCAGGACCCCGCGCCTGGTGTGGATCCCGCCGGTCACAAAGGAGAGGGAAGAAGGACCCACCCAGCGATGGTTTATTTAACACTCGTCTCCCTGGCTGCCTCCGCCGGGTCAGGAGGCTCTGCCGGGGAAAATCCCCTCTGGAAAAAGCTCCGCTGCGGAGGCAGCATCCCTGTGGCGTCTTCTGGACCATCGGCGCTGGGAATACGATTCACCGGGGACGAGGCATCGTGGTCCCCGAGAGCTCCTGGGCAGCACGGCTGGGCATCCACCGGGTCGGCCGCCGGCTCCAGCCGGGGACGAGCGAGCTGTGCCGCCTCTCCGGCTCGGTCCCCGGCAGAAATGAGGTGTTGCCGGTGCCAGCAGCTCAGCCCCAGCGTCCCAATCCAGCTCCGGGGAGAGCCGTCACATCGTGGAGATTTAATGGCTGGAGAGGCAGGGCCTGGACGCAGCGAGCCGGCGGCGGCACGGCACGGCACGGCACGGCACGGCACGGCACAGCTCGCTGCAGGGCACGGCTGCAGCCGGGGCTCGGCTCTGGCCCTGCGGGGTATTTCCGAGGAGAGGCACTGGCAAAGTTTTCCAGCCATGCTTGGCGTTTGCCAACGGATGAATTCATTGGCATTGGGCAGTGGTGGTTTGCCCGGCTCTGGTTGTCAGGATCTCCGTAGGGAGGTTTTTGATACGTATTTATATGTGTGTATATATATATTTTATATATATATTTATCTGTGCATCCTGCTCGGGATGCTCTGGCTGCAGGCAGCTTGTCCGGGTGGGTGAGGAGCTTTCATGGAGGGTGGAGTGGCCGTGGGGCTCTGCGGGCATGGGGACAGAGCCACGTGGCCCCTCTCTCAACAAGGAGCACCCAGCATCGTTCTTGGGATAATTTAGTGGGGTTGGGCAGTTTTACCCCTTCTCGTGCCCCTGTGGTGGGGTTTGGCTGCCCGCTGTGCCGGGCACATGTCGCTGGTCAGTGCCCACACACGTGGCCATCGCTCTGGTGGGAGCCTGGCCGGCAAAGCTCTCACACCCAGGCTGTGGTGATGGGGGGTGAGGTGAGAAACATCCTTGGCAGAGGGCACCCGGCATCCTGCGAGGGTTTTTTCTTAGGAAGGATCCATAAAACTTTGAGGAGTGGATTTGGTGCCAGGGTGTGAGCCGGGTGCGTCGGGTCAGGCGGCCTCGAAGCCGTGGTGCCTTGTGTGTGGAGCAGGGGAAGGGATTCCCTGGGAGCACGGCTTGTTTTCCCAGCTCCAGGAACAGCTTTCCTGCTGGTTGGAGGGTCGGTACCAGTAGGGCACGTTCTTGATGCCGGAGCAGCACCGGCTGTGAGCTGGGCCCTGTTTCAGCCAAGCGTGTCGTTAAAAATTGCAGTATCTCGGTGTGAATATTTGCCCTCAGGCTGGAGCAGGGAAGCCCATGGAAGGAGGACATGTCTGGCTGCTGCCAGGCTGCTGAGGCCACGTCACCTCAGTTTTTTAGCCCCTCTGGTTGTCTGTTTTATTTGAGCCTGAAATTCGTCCATCCCTGAGCGGGCTGCGGAGGAACCCCTTCCCTCCTGGGGCTGGTTTTTAATTGCGTGCTGCTGCCCTGCCCGGGAAGGGCTCTGGCTCTGGGACCGAGGGTCTCCTGGACCCACGACCCCACGGGGGTGATGCTCTTGAGCCGGGTGTCCCATCCCCGAGCTGTCCCCGAGCTGTCCCCGCCGTGCGTGCGGCATTACTGCCGGGCGCTTGCATCCCTGCCAGGCGGCGGAGTTAATTTTTGCCTGGAGCGGGTTCCCTGCGTGGCCTCAACTTGTGTGGGAAAATCTGCGGTGGAGCCGGGCAGCCCTGCTCCCTCACCGGCGTGATCCTGCGGCACAGGGAGCGGTGGGCTCGGGAATGTGTGCTGGGAGCCAGCCCACCGCAGCCCCCTCCGCCTGCCGGGGTACCACGGGCAGGGATGCGGGGTGCTGAGCGTGGAGGGTGATGGCAGAAGTCTCCTGTCCCCACGGCTCCATGTGGGGACGGCAGGATATGTGTCCCTCGGTACGGTTCTTTGCTGGTGGTGTCTCGCCCTGGGATGGAGGCAGTGTGTGTGTGACCCCCCCAAGGCTGGGGATGCTGCAGCTGGCGGGGTGGGCCGGGGGCTGCACCTGCCGGGACCCCTCTCCCGGCCCCCGCCGGCATCTGTGCCGCCGCATGTCCGTCTGCAGCAGGCGCATGCATGCAAAAAAAAAATAAGACATTTCTTCTTTCTCTTCTGCCTGCGCATTCCTCAAAAAGCTAATATTCATGAAAGGTAATTCAATCAAACCACGATGCCTATCAGCTAATGCAGCAAAGCTGGCGCAGGGGTGAGAATGGGAGCCAGGAACACAAAAGCCCTGTTTTATTACCTCCTGCTTGCCTGAGAATTGCTTTTCTCCCTCGAGTGAGCCGGCTAAAGCTGGCTTTATTATGTTAACCTATTTGCGTGTCAAGAGCTATTGTGCCTCTCTTTATCTGTGTTTGTATTTGCTCGATGCAGGGAATAAAAGGACGAGGCGAAAATGGATGGCTGGTCAGTGCTCCGCACTCTGGGGGCACTGATTGGTTGCTAAGTGATTTGCATCCCCGGTAATCGCTTTTATCTCGGAAGGATGTCGTGTATAATTATAAGCCTACTGACATCTTTTGAAATCTGCCTAATGGGTGTTTTTAATTTACATGGGAAGCAGGGGCTATTTGTGTTGCTCTGATTACAGGTTGGGCGAGTATATGGGTTAAAATACAGATATTTCCATAGATGCGGGGCACCGGCAGGGACGAGGCTGGGATTTTTGGCAAGTCCCTGCTCTCTTAGGGATGGGTGGAAGAGCACAAGTCTCCGTGTGTGAGTTTGGGGTTTAATCCCTCAGCCCAGTGCACAGACTGTTGTGCTGGTGCTGGTCCTGCAGCCATCCCGTGAAATACAACACGAGGTGGGCTCCTGGCTGCTGCCAGAGCCAGCTGGACCCCAGGAAGCCCCTCTGCAGCCTGGGATGAGGCAAGGGGGGGCTGTCCTGACTCCAGCCATCTGTGCCAGCATGGGGCTGGTGGGGGTGGCACACAGAGCTGGCTGTGCCAGCGAGGGGACAGCCTGAGCTTCTTGTTCAGGCCCCCATGCAGGGAGTACCTGTGGAAATGGTGTTTGGGGGTACCTGTGGAACCATCGAAGCTCCAGCTGGGTTCACATGGGATGAGTTCACACAGCCATGGCAATAAAGCACCTGTGCCAGCCCTGGGCACCTGCATCCAGCAGGATCCCAGCAGGGTGGCTCGCTGGAGCTGCCAAGGCATCAGCAGGGTCCAGGGTGAGCTCCCTGTGTCAGGGGCATTGGCAGGGCCGTGGGTTGCTGTCCTGGACAGACAAGACAGCAGGATGTGGGTGCTGTGAGATTGTCCCGTGTGTGGCAGAGGAGCCACGAGTGGGAAACATCCTGGCAGGAACGCCGGGCGCGCCGTGCCAGTGGCACGTTCGATTTCATGTTTCTATCTGTGCTGTTGGAAAAGCAGAGCTCTGAGGTGCAGGCAGTGGTGAGATGAGGGGTCTTGGTGTCCCCCCAGGGCTCTGTGCACTGGGCTGGGTCACCTCGAACAGGCAGAGGTCCTGAACTGAGGGTGGTGCTTGTGACAGGGGCTGGGCTGGGTGACAGTGTGGGGCAGGTGACCCACGGGGACAGCTCCAGCCAGCTGCCTCCTTCCTCCTCCTCCAGGAAAGGCCGGGACTGAGCTGCAGGCACGTTGCAGCTCCCTCAGGCCGTGCACAAGGTGACCCCATCCGTTTGCAGGGCTGAGGTGGCTCCGTAGCACACGGTGCTGCTGTTCTGAGCAGGATGGGGTGCAGGGAAACGTGGAGCAAGGGAAAAGTTGATAGAGGAGAGCAAGTGCTGGACCCCACACCTTGGAGCCTGGGGTGCTGAGCCCCCCTGCACAGGCAGCCCCATCCCATCCCATCCCATCCCATCCCACCCCATCCCATCCCATCCCATCCCATCCCATCCCAGCCTGTCCCGCTGGCGAGCGAGTGGCGCGGGCGCCGCTATTTATGGCTGGCTGTAAACAAACTCCCAATGAAAGAAAGTTAATGACCTGAGACTGACAGGAGCCTGCTGGGAGTTTTTATAGCCCCTGGGACTCCTTTTGCTAAAGAGAGAATACATCAGCGTTTTAACCCAAAACGGAGAGAGCTGCACGCTGCGGGGGCGGGGGGACAGCCCCAGCCTGGGGAGGCATTTCAGAGGGGCTGGCGCTGGGTGAGGAGGGGGCTTTGGTAGGGGGACCTTGACTCTGTCTTCCTGCATGGGACTGGGATGCACAGCCCCCTTTTGAGGAGGCACGTCCCGGCATCGGGGGCTCTGCAAGGCTTTGCCATCTGCCTCTTGTAGGTCATCTCTCTGCGCTCCAGGCAAGAGCAGGGCTGGCTTAGCGTGGCTGGTAACCACACACTAATAAAGCCTTAATACCCTGCAGCGGGGAGATTTCACTGTCAGAGATAAATATTCATATTGCTTTCCAATTCAGCCTTGGCTGCACGACAAGGGCGCCGTGGGGGGAGACGGGAAGGCTGCGGTGTGGGGTGCTCCGAGCCCCGCTGGCTGCCCTGCCTGCTCCTGCCTGCCTGCTGTGTTCAATACCGTGCCCTGGCTAATTGTGGGGTGTGAATATCATGCCCAGGGCTCTCAGGGGACAGGATGGTGAGCGTGGCACAGGGTGCCCCTCTCGCCGTGCTCCCCGCCTCCTCCTTCGCCGCCGCCTCGCACACGCAGCCTCCATCTGCACGCGACGCTTGATTTACCGAGAAGAGCTGGCAGTTAAACCTGACAAATTGAAGGCAGTTTTAAGTGGTTCAGGTTAATTAATAGTCAGGGAAGTATCAATTTTTTTAAGGGATGCTCTTGGCTCGCGGGGAGAACTGGAGTTTGACTTTGCCTTTGGAAAGTAGCGCCATCTGCATGGGTGGGTGCCCACGGGCAGGGGGATGGAGCAGGGCAGGGGGATGGAGCCAGGCAGAATGGTGAGCTTGTGGGAGCTCCTGTCCCACAGCCTCACATTGCTGCTGGTATTTCTGACCCCAGCTTGTTGGTGCTGAGGGAGTGGCTGGCTCAGGGAGGGACAGGGCTGTCCTGTGTGGCCCAAGCTCCAATGCTCATCTCAGTGCCCTTTGTGGCTCTGGTTGTCCTCTCTCCTGGGGTCTGTGCCATGGCTGCAGTGCTAGAGGGTGCAGCTGTGACAGTAACCAGAGAGATTAATTCATAGCCACCTGTAGTGGCACAGCTGAGTGGCTGCAGTTTCCCTTCTATCGTGGGGGACCCGAGGATGAGCAGCAGCTTTAATGAGGGGCTTCATGGGGGTCCATCCTGGGCTGGGACTGGGCGTTGGCATGGATGAACTGGAGCAGCATCAGTTCCCCTCGGTTTCTGCACATGTGATTGCCCTGTTCACATCTGCCAAGCCTGGGAATGCTGAGGGGGAGGACAGATTTTAAAAAATCTCACTGAAAGGTTAAGGTCTTGTATAAGGAGGAGAGATGGTCAGGCTTTGAGTGTGTGCAGCACAGGAAGGCTCCAAGCTGTGTGTGAGAAAGTCTGCACGGCACAGGACCTGGGCTGTGTTGTGATTGTCACGGGATGCCACAGGGGTGGACAGCTCTGGGAGCTGGCTCAGGGCTGTGTCCCAGAGCAGCACAAACCCTTCCTCAGGCCATGTGCTCTGTCTTTCCCAGCACGGAGCAGGATGCAGGTGGAAGTGGGGGGTTTCCAGCAGCCCTAATTCTTGGGAATATGAGGGATTAAGGTTAGTGACCATTTTTTAACTCAATAAAGGGGAAGACAAGCTGGAGCCTGCAGTCCAGAGATATAATTAGTTCGCAGCAGTGGTGCTTTCTTGATTTAGCTTCAGAGAGCAGAACAAGACAAGGATGTTATACCCAATTAGCAATAACATACAGCCCGAGCCTCGCTAGGTGAGATAACAAGCCATTTTTATAGCTCTTCTTTACGGACTTTTTTTTTTGGAAAGGAGGGGGGAAAGAAGAAAGGGACCGAGTCTCGATTTCTTTTCATCAGGGAACAATTATTAGCGAGCTCAGAAAGCCCAAAGCTGAGTGATCTGTTGGCCAGTGCGGATGATAAAACAAATCAAACAGCTCAGAGCCGGGCTGAGGCCATCTCTCCATCCAGCTGGGGGAGGCTGAGCAGGTGACAGCCGTGTCCCGGCAAGGACACGGCCAAGGGCCACCCACACACCGTGGATGTGCTGCTGCGAGGCTTGGTGGCACATGGCCTGGCCGTGCTGCCCGCAGGGACCTGGTGCAGGTGGCTGCGCTCCGGGCGTGTCCCACGGTGGGTGACCCCGAGCCGTGTCCCCTGCACAGCCCCGGTCAGATGGCAGCCGCCTGCCTCTGCCAGCGCCGCCGTCCCTTTGTATTGCAGCTCGATGGCCATCGATTTTTCCTCCCCGTGTAAACCTGCCCGGGTCGGGTTTTTGTGCACGTCTGGCTCTGGCTCTGCCGTGGTCGGAGCAGCCCGTGCTGGTCCCCGATCCCATCCAGCTCCAGCTCGCCTCTGCAGCAGAGAAACTCAAGGACATCCGGAAAAACAGCCTTGTAAAGAGTCGGGATAATTCGGGTTTCATTAATCACCTGTTAATGACGGGCTCTGCTGTTCGCTGGGGTGTTTGCAGTCTCTCTCCTCGCTCCCCAGGGCAGGACCCCAGCCCCTCCGGTGGCACCTGCTGGGGATGGGGCTGTGGCAGCTGGTTTGGGGCACCTGTGGGAGCAGGGTGTCCCCCTCAGCCTGGGGACACTCCTGCTGCACAGGGGGCTCAGTGTGGGCGACGTTCTCCCTCCTGATGTTGCCCCCCCTGCAGCCACCCCTCCGATGGGGCAGAGCCTGGGGATGGATGGAGCAGGAGGTTGCTGTCCCCTCCGTGTCCTTCCTGTCCTCTCCGTGTCCTTCCTGTCCCCTTGTCAGAGTTTTACAGCCTGACAGGCAGTGGTGTGCCTGCGTGGGACCACTTGAGCTCATCCCAGCCCACCCGTGGGAGCTGGGCTGGGACATCCCCGCTTGTCCCCACCGGGAGCCGCTCTCCGGGCTATTAACACCCCGCGATGATCATCAGCTCTCGTCGTAATCATTAAGACTATTAGAAAGAAATGTTGGCTCGCAGCTCGTGTCAGACTTTCCGTTCTGCTTTGCAAACGCGCACAATTAATGCCAATCAGGCGGGGGAGGCAGCCAGCTCCGATCCCGGCTGCTCCCAATCCCGGCTGTCAGCTCTCCCCATCCCGCCTGGTACATTTTCATACAATTGCTATAAACATCTGAGGGAAACTCCGTGTTCTTCGGCAGCTCTGAGTATTGTTCTCTGTTCCTTTTAATTACTCGACATTCAGCGGCTCATCCGGCCTCCCGATCGGGTGGGGAAAGTAGGGATTTGTAAAACAAATAGAGAAATCTGGAGAGATGCCTTATTTTCCCATTCAGTGGCTGCCTTAGGTTGTCTATGGATAAATAAGAAAAACCTGTTAATTTTTCTTTGTCTTTTCCTTCCTCCCCCTCCCGAGTTGCTTTCTCCCCATGAGGACACAGCCTGGTCCCTCTCCCCAGAGAACCCCAAAAGCAGGGTGAGCTTGGGAGAAGGGGGGGAAGAGCTGGAATTACTTGGCCGGATGGTGGTATAATCCTTGTTACAAAAGTACACATCAATTATAAGAATTCCTACAGTAATCTTGGAAATCTATCTTTTCTGCTGAACCAGCTCATTAAAGAGCACCATTCATTTCCATCTCTCCGGGTGAGAAGGGTTTAAATCTCCAGAGCTTTGTGTTACCAAATAGACTGAGGGTGATGGACTCGCGTTAAATATTAAAAGGAAGAAGTTGATTTTTATTTTTTTTCCCCCCAGACCGGCAGCACAGACAAAGTGGAATGAAAGGAGAGGAGGGTGAGGGGTGCTGTGAGAACCTTCCCCAGCTGTTGGTGGGCGACACAGGGCTGCGCTCAATGGGTGCCTTTGAGGACCCCCCACTCCTCCTTTGGCCTGGGGACCCCTCCAGCTCTGGGGGAGGTGGAAGGGAGCCAGGGAGGTTTCCCCAGGCCACCCTGGCAAGCCCCCGAGCCTGCGCCGGAGCCGGCTGTGGCACAGGCAGGGCTTTTGTGTGCCGGGGGGGCAGTGGGCGGCTGCGGGGTGAGGGACGGGCACAGAGCCCCTTTGTGTGCAGCTGCGAGCAGAGCAGGATGTGGGATAGGGCCCAGCCGTGGGGATGGGGAGCCAGGGATGAGCAGAAGTAGCCATGGATGGGGAGCAGGGCCGGGGATGGAGAGCAGCGGCCGGCCGGGGTCGAGGGCGGCGCGGGGCGATGTGTGCGCTGCGCCGAGGCTCTGTGCAAACATGTTAATTTGTTTTCTTTCTTGCCTCGCCTTTCAGGGTAATTGGTTGCATTTGAAGCCTTTGTGAAAGGCTTTGATTATAGTAATTTCAGCAGTGCGATCTACCCTGGATTCCTTCGTCAGATTCTTTCACAGCTCCAGCACTTGGGGCTGTAATTATGGAGTGGAGCGCGCCCGGCTGCCGAGTGTGGGGCAGCTGGACAGGGCACCACGGCCATGGGAGCACAGGGGCTGTCACTGCAGGGGACAATCAAACCCCTGGCATGAGGCAGGAGCGAGCCAGGGTGGGACAGGAGCTGTGGTGGGGAGCTTTGGTCTCTGCACTGCTGAGTTTTTTGGGTCTCAGCTGGAGTGCCCATGGTGTGGCTGCCCGTGCTGGAGGTGGCTCCTGGCTTGTTGGGGTCCAGAGTGCATTTAGTTGCTGCTGCATGGAGCCGCTTGGCTTTTCTGCTGGTTGATCCCAGGTCTGTGCTGGTGCTGGGATTAAAGCCCATGAGCATCCCGAGCATCCGTGAGGGACAGCTCCCCAATCCGTGTGCAGGGGGAAGGCATGGCACGACCGCGTCAGATCAGTGAGGTTTTGCTTTGAGGAGCTGTTGCCACATCCGAGGGGCCACGTCTCTACATGTCTGGCAGGACCTGGCAGATCCTGCCCGCCCGCTGTGCGCTGGCCCTGCCGGGACCTCGGTGCGCACAGCCAGGGCTGAGCCCTGCCAAAAGCACCGACGGCACCCAAGTGGGGCCCTGACCTTTGCTAACAGGGCTGCTCCCCCCTTGCTCCTGGCATTTTGTTCCCAGTCCCATGTAATGACCTTCTCGGCAGCGCCGTGCCAGCGTCTGCCACTTCCAATTACCCACGGCTGCTCGGCGCCCGCCGCGGCACGCGGGGTTCCTTCCTCCCCGCAGGATGGCAGCCGGGCGGGGGGATGCTGCACTGTGATCCCCCCACCCTCCTGCCCTGGGGAGCCTCAGGAGCCCCCCGAAAGCACACAGGGCTCTGGGGTCCTGCCCCGGGGTGCTGGAGGCGCTTGGCTTTCCAGAATCATTATTAACCTGTTCGAGAGCTGTTCCCGCTCGCAGCGAAAATAGATCTTTAATCTCTGCCCAAAATAGCTCATTTGATGAGAGGCCTCCTTAAAGCTGACACATAAATTTAACCAGGCCGCCCGAGCCCTGCGCAGGGACGTCTGCAAATGCTCAACAGCACTCGAATTGTTGGGTTTTTTTAAATTCCATCGTTGAGGACATATCTGATACCCTATTTCTTCCTTAGGGTCTTTGGAAGTGCTCAGGAGGTGATTTGCCATGCCCTGTCCCAGTTCTTTTGCCCTGCTTGTGAGCAAAAGGTTATTTTGGGGTGTTTTTTCATGTTGACTCTCTTGAACAGTCCAAGGGGTTTCTCCTTGGAGCTGCCACAAGAGCAGAAACCTCATCTCTGGGTGGGATGGGAGAGACATGAGGTGCTGCTGTAGGATGCCTGTAGCAGTGAGTGGTCCAGTGCCACTCTGTCCCTGGCACTGTGCCACGGTTTGTGGGCTTTGTGCCATCCTGGTGTCACAGCAGCCCAAAAAAGTGGGAAATGAGGATGCTCAAGGTGTCACAGCTCTGCTCAGCGCTGGGTCCAGGGCTCACCCCAGCACCTTCCCAGTATTTCCACAGAGCATGGGCTGGGAGAAGCCACTTGGCTGCTCTGAGTCTCTCCCCCAGCCCCCCACAGTCCCCACATCCCAGCAAGACCCTGAGCAGCAAAATAATCACTTCCAGCATCATTATCCATCGCAAACCCCAGCTTCCAATTTTAATCAGAGGAGCTGGTGTTGCTTTAAGATCTGCGGGTTTTAAAGATCACAAGAGGGGTTAGAGAAAATTACCCTTGACTCTTACATGCTAATGTAATCTCTAACCAGATCTGCAGCACTGCAGCTAAAATTGCTTTTTAGATTAACATTTAATTATTAACAGGGCCCCCTGAAAGGCCTGGGGCTGGAGCACGCGGAGGGGAGCGGATTAGCCGGGCGGGATGAGGGAAGGTCGGGCAAGGGAAGGTTGTGGGGTGACCTTTGGTGACAAACTTCGGGTTTTATTTTACCTGATGCTCCCCGTGGTTCACAGTGGGGTGACCTTTCTGTGCTCACTCCTTGCAGGGCTGAGCTGTAGCGTCGCTGCATCCCCTCCACCCTAAATCTGGATGGGAGATGAGAGTGGCAGTGCCAGGCAGCAGCACCAGCCAAAATGCTGCTCGCTCTGCAATGGGTGAGCATCCACTGTGTGCAGAGAGGAATTCTTCCTCCTCTGGCACCTCCTCACCCTCGGCATGGGATGGGAAATCAGTGTCCGTGGGACCAGTGGTGGTGGCAGTGACGGGGAGCTCCGATGTCCCCGGGGCTGTGAGGGAGGGGAGCTCCCTGCTGGTGTGGTTGGATTCTCCTCCATCTGTGGAGGGATGAGGGACAGGGATGTTCCCAGTTGTACTCTTCACACCAAGGGCCAGTGAGGGCTTTTGCTTTGTTTCTCTGGTTGCTGCCAGCCTTGGCCTTGCCCCGTGCTGTCCGTCTGTCTGTCTGGCACTGTCAGGAGCCTCCTGTGCCTCTCCCAGCCGGGGTCACCTCTCACCTCCTGTCCTTGTGCCAAACCCTGTGCTGGCTTTTGATAGCCAGGGGGGATACAGCCATGGTGTGACTCAAACAGCTTTGCAGCATCCCTGGTCCTGCCCCCCTTTCCTCTCCCAACCTCAAAAGCTCTTTTTTGATGGGATTGCACCCCAATAACACCTGGGGAAGGATCTGGATGTGTTCCACCACAGCCTGGATAGTGACCAAGACCTTGTCCCTCACCGTCCCCACCCTGCCACAGCTCAGCAGCCACACAGACCCACTTCAGGCTGAGACTTTAAAAGTTCCTTTTTTCTTTTCTCCCCCCTCCCGTCACATTTTCTTTTATCTAAATCCTCGCCTGCAAAAGCCTCTATCGACAGCTGCGCTGGCCTTATCTCGCGGGAGGGACCTTCGCAGGGCTCTCGCAGGAGATAAGCCCGACTTATCAGCTGCTGATGTCAGAGGAGGTGCCAAACCCTCCCATCACTGGGGCTTTAGACATGGAGGGTGGTGTTTTTTATTAAAGTCACAAAGACCTTGGGCTTATAAATAGTGTGATGTGGAGATGGATTAGCTGGGTGTGGGGCAGGATGGAGTGGTGGGAGAGGGGAAGGATGGAGTTGTGGCTCCCCCATCCCTGGAAGTGTTCAAGGCCAGGTTGGACAGGGCTTGGAGCATCCTGGTCTAGTGGAAGACATGCCTGTGCATGGGAGGGAGTGGGAGAGAATGGGCTTTAATGTCCCTTCCAACCCAAACCATTTGGTGATTCTGTGATGCCAGAGTTGTGGGATATGGGGTTGGGGCTCCTAGGGAACCTTGCTCCAGATGTCCCCAAGGGACCCCACTGTTGGTGGGACTCACCCTGTGCCCCAGTGCTGGGTGATGGTGGATCCATGTGCACAGCCTGGCCAGAGGCCGTGCGGACTCGGGGCATTCCAGCAAAACTGCTGAGTGTTGCCTTCCCTGCCACGAAAGAGCCAGAGCAGCTTGAACTAAATCGGATCCTGCTGATTGGAATTAGTTCAAATGCAGATGGAGCTAACTAAGCCGGCGCTAAGCGTTGGACAGCCCAGCGCCCAATTCCCATCAGCTGATTCAGGGGCTTTTCGGAGTGGCATTAGCGAAATGCCACCGTGGCACAGATGCCCATTGTGCCAGGCGCCCACCCGCTCGCCCACGGGCCTTCTGGGGCTCGGGGCTCCCAGCAGGGTGTTGGGGTGGACAGATGGACGCTGTTCTGGGGTCGTGGCACCAGAGCCTTCCCGGTTCTGAGCGTGCCTGTGAAGGTGGGGTGAGGAGCAGCGTAGCTGTCGGAAAAATCACCTGGGCTGCGAGACGCCGGGAGACGGGGGCAGCAGCAGGGCCTGAATTAATCGGTGGCTTTATTCAGTTTGGCGTGTGGCTCCTGCGCCTCTCCCGCCTGCTGCCGGTGATGATCCGAGCCCAGGGTCGGGATGGCTCCAGGAGGGAGCTGGGCTGTGCGTGGCAGGGCGCAGAATCGTGGGGACAACCTGCGCCAGCATGGCGGTGTCTCCAGGGCTCTGCTGGGCCCTCAGGGTGCGCTCAGCTCCTGTGGCAGGCTGCATCCACACCCTCCCTGTGCCAGCACATGGGTTTGGTGACCCCCTGGGTGCTTTCTCCTCGCCCTCAGCCTCGCGTGCCCCAGGGACCAGCAGGGACCTGATCCGCATCCGGCAGCGGCACGAGCCGCCCACGCCGCCCGTGTCTGCCAGGGACACGGGTCAGTGTCCCCGCGAGGAGCTGCCTCGGCGCAGGGAGCGGGTGACGTCCGCCGCTAATCGGCCAGATGGTGACACCCGGCAGGACGCCAGCCCTGAGGTCACCGCGGAGCTCAGGCTCAGGTACGGCAGCAGCCGGTGCCATCATCCATCTCCTGCACGGCCGTGGGTGCTTTGATCCGGGGCCACCCTTGGGGGACAGGGATAGGGATGGGAATGAGGTCGGGGTGGCAGCTCCCGTCATGGAAAATCCGGGTGCCGGGCACGTTCCGGGGGAGCCAAGGCGCCGGGAGCGGGGCTGCGTAATGAACCCCAAGTCCCGGCGGGGAGAGGAGAACTCCTGGCAGTCAAGTGCGTTCAGGCTCTGAATAAGAAGCACTTCATTCTCTTTTCAAATTGTATAATTTCTGCCTGATTGTAATGGCATATTTTAAAATTACCAGAAATCGAAGCCAGAAAATGGATACGGCTGCTTTTACTGCGAGCTGCGTTAACAAAGGATATGTAATGCATGAAATAAAAACACCTCCCTGCCCCCCTCCTTTTTTTTTTAAGACAGTAATAGGAGAAAATTGGTTTTGAAACTGAATAAAAGTCCCTTTCAGAGGAAATCATTTCTTTCAGGGTACCTTTGCTGAAAGTAAAATAGTGAATAATGAAAGGTGGTTACATGATTGTCTTTCATTTAGAGAGCGCGAGGACAGATGGAATCTGGGAGAAATGCACGATTGGAATAATTGCATGGTAACAAGGCGCTTGTTGTGAAATTAGTATCTTAAGAAAGTAGTGAAAAAGGCTTTTACTCATGAATACTTCATTATTAGGAGAAAACAGCACAATTTGGGTTCTCCAGACACCTGCTCGGTATTAGATGACTTCCTCCCCTCCTCCTCCTCCTCCTCCTCCTCCTCCTCCTCTTCCTCACACCTTTTTGCCGATGAGTTGCTCCTTGTCCTTGCTTTGCTGGGGGAGTCAGGGTGAGACCCTGAGCCTGATGAGCCCAGCTGAGGCATGGACACCCTGCATGGATCCCATCCTGGGCATTATCCCAGAGCCTGGCACCCTCTGCCTGGTGGAGGGCACAGAGCAGGAGCGAGCAGCACAGGTCCTGTTGTGTGTGCCCATGGTGACATTTAAACCAGCAGAGCTTGGAGAGCCCCGGGCACAGCTCAGGGAGCATCAATCCATACTTTATTTCCTTGTGCTGACGGTCACGGGCTCTGCCAGAGGCCACCACGTGCCTGAGGCCACCGCATCATTCCCTGCACGCCCGAGCCAGCACTGGGACATGTGGGAAGCATCCCAGATGGCTGCAGGAAGGCACAATTCCCCCACAAATGAGAAGATGGAGTGATGTACCCAGCTGTGACACCCATCCAGGATGTCCAGTTGTGACCCCCAGCCACCCATGAACGTTCAGCCAGAGAGCAGCAGCACAGGAGCTGAAATGCTGGCAGATGGGCACCACGCCTGCTTCTCTGCTGCTCCTGCCCACGTCTCCCTGCCCTCTCCGAGTGGGAATATCGCTCCCCGCGCCAGCTGGAGCAGTGGGAGGGTGTCAGCAGCAACTGGTTATAACTCAGGGCCCTGGCGGCGGCTGGGGAAGGATGTACAATGAGCAGCACCGTGGTGACGACGACTTTGGCCTGACCCCTCCAGCTTTTGTCAAGCGGATTTTGATGCCAGCTGGGAGCTGGCGGCAGATCCCAGGACCCCGAGTGGGATGTTAACACTGTCTTTCCCCAGCCTTGGCCGGGGTCACTCCGTGCCAGGAGGCACCGGCTGGCACGCCAGCGGAGCGGTCTGGCACCGCCACGACGCCCCGGCTCCGCCACATTCCCAGTGGGAAGGGCGGAAAGCTCTGCAGGAAGTGCAAATCACCCGCTGAGACCTTCATATTTATTTTATATACATCCCTCTTCATTTCAGGCTTTCAGAGTTACTTGTTTATCTCCAGAGGAGCGAAGGCACTGAGTGCTGGGGGGCTCCTGCCGCGTGGGCACGGGGGTGGTGGCAGGGGGTGGTGGCAGGGGGTGGTGGCAGGGGGTGGCAGGTCCCTGGCTCACCGTGTGTCTCCTCTCTCGCAGGGCACGGGGCGGCAACGCCCGCAGGGAAGCCTGGACCATGCTGGCCTGCCTGCAGAGGACCCAGAACCCCCCAGCCCAGCACCTCCCCTGCCCCAACAAGGCGCTGGAGCCACGCAAGTGTAAGTGCCCGGGGGCGGGCGCCCGCTTTGATGCTGTTTCCCTTATTGAAAAAGACATTTATTTAACCGATAATTAAAAAGAGCAGGAGAAGCGGGGAGGAGAGGGGGAGGAAGGAGCCAAGATAAGCAAATTAAATTGGGTTCTGTTGTTGATAAGTCCAACTTCAGCAAATGTTGCAGAGCTGCCTGGGAAGCGTGGCGGCAGCAGAGGATGGTGCAGTCAGCCCCCCAAACCTCCCCGGCCCTTCCCCCCCTAATTACTTTCCCCGTTTGTGCTGCAGCTCGCCTTCCCCAGGAGCTGGCCTTTCAGATAAGCTGTAAACTAGTTACATTAAAATGGGATCCAAAAGGTCACTCCGGCAAAGCACCTGTCTCTCCCAGCCTTTGTCTCTCAATCCAAACCGTGATTAAATGTATATTTAATGAGCCTGCTTTAGGCAGGCGTGTTTGACCTCCCCGGCTGGGAAAGACGCATTAAGATTCTCAAGTGATGAATGTGTGTTTTAAAGAGGGGAGTGGATATTTTTCTGCTGGTCTCAGTTGGATTTTTAAACATTGCCGGCTGAAGACAAATCAGCTGCTAAAGCTCTGCTTGTTAGGCTGTGACAGCCCCCGGGTGTTTGTTTAATGAGCTGGATTTTCCTGTAGATGTTTTTTTTTCCCCTCTACCTGAGCACCCTGAGCAGCCAGGTGAGCTGGGCATGGGGTTTGGGCAAGCTGGGCATGGATTTTGGATGATGTTCAGCCTCTCTGGGGACCCCCAGCATCGCTTCACCATTGCGCTGCCAGCCAGGAGGGAAGTTCTTTTATCCCTGAAATGTATCATGTTCATGGCCATGGATAGGGCTTGGAGCAGAAGGTGTGCCTGCCCATGGCAGCGGGGAAAGTGAGTGATCTTTAAGGTCACTTCCAACACAAACCATTCTGGATTCCATGATTTTTTTGTGTGACGCTCTGAAAAGCACAGGGAATAGGACACCCAGACCAGAAGTGGGGTTTTGGGCACCCAGGTGTCACAGTGCAGCTTGTACTGCACTGGAGCATGCAGTGCCTCCCAGGTTTCCTCCTTATTGGTGTCTGGAAGGAAAAAAGGATGCTGCTGTTGTAAAATTATTCGTAATCCGTAACGCCTGAGCATCGCGGCAGCGCAGGGCTGGCGAGAGGTGTCCAGCTCCTGGAGCACCTCGTTGCCATGGAATAATGAGCCCAGCCATGCCCACATGGTCTGAGACCCACGGGCAGGATGAGCCTGACAGGGTTTTCTGGAGAAAAACTGGAGGTGTTCAGCATTGAGAATCTCTGTGTGAGCTTGTTGTGTTCCTGGGGTCAGGATACACCTGCTGGTTCCCACAGCATTCCCAGCAGAGCTAAGGAGCATCTCAGCTCATGGAACAGACCCCAGAGGCACCTTCCTGCTGGGGGGCTGGTGCTTTCTAGCATTTCCCACCCTGCCATAGGTGCTGAAATAAGGAGGGTTTGGGAAGCAGGAGCCCTTACATGGTGTCACATACGGTGCCATGGGTGTGAGAGATGCTCCTGGATACAGCTGCCTGTGTGCTGGGAGGGTCCCAGCCCCAAGGTCCTGGTGGTCCTGGAGTTGTGCCAGTGGGATGAGGACAGAAGTTTGACCCCACCCCAGACCCTGGCAGCGCGGGGTACCCAGGAGACAGAGACTGGTCTCACCTCATCCCTCAGGCAGGGCCGTGCTCACCTGAGATCTCCAAGGGACTTGTGTCCCCCCAGGATGGGTGGCAGCAGCCAAGCTCCTGCCCAGACCCCCACGCTGCACTCACCACCGGCTGCCACCAGCCAGGTCACCTTAATCAAAGTTTAGCTGCCCGTATGTTTCCGCTCATTATGGGCAAATCCGGCACGTCTCGCTCCTCTCTGCCTCCTGCCAGCGCAAATTAAATTGCAGGTGACATCCAGGGCCACGCATCTGGCTTGGAATACAATTTTCCCTTCCTTATTTATGGCACCTGTGGGAAGCACAGTGGAGGGGCTGGGAGCTGGCACGGGGCTGAGCTCCCGCTGCCACCGGAGCGCCCGCGCGGGGAATCGGCGCGGAGAGCGCGCTCTTCAAACCAGGCGCCATTTAGAAGTGCCTCTGATTACTTAATTTGTTCCTGAGTATCTCAGTAATTATCTTTATGGGTCTTATTTCTGTCCTCTGGCATTGTTTCTGTCGATATTAAATGAGTCTGGCTCTCGGCACATTGGCCGTCTGGCCCGGCACCACTGTGAAATCCTATTATCCTGCCCGCGCCGCTGATTAATTTTGGTATTAATTTCACGTAAAAGGTGAGCTGACTCATTTTCCTGCCCATGCAGGGAGCTGCTGGTGCCTTCATCCCCCGGTTCTGCCCCTGGCCTTTCCTGCTGAGTGTTGTCCCCCCCATCTCTGTGCCCCCCACATCGGTGTGGCTGCATCCCAGCGGGCCTGGAGCATCCCACAAAATCCATCCTGATAGAGCTGGAGGTGACTTTGCTGCTGCTGCCAGCGGTATTCCCAAGGCTGTTCTGTAGGAGCCAGCCTGGCATGCCTTGAGGAGGGTGCAGGAAGGTGCCAGAGCCCTTCCAGCCCTGCCTGTGCCTCCCTCCTCCAGCAGAGGAGCCTGCAGAGCAGCAGCATCCTCAGGAAAATATCACGTCCAATTAACTCCAGCAGCCTGGTCCCTTTTGATTTTATCCTGGGTGCATTACAGGAATCCTGAGCTTTATTTAAATTATAAATCAAATAATGCCCCTCTCAGCTTGGCCAAACTCTTTGCTGCTCCCACTCTCAGCAGTCACGGAGCAGTGGATGATATTTAATGAAATGTTATATTCCATGTGCCCTCCTCCAGCCAGCCTGGGGCTGGGAGTGTGGCAGGGAGCAGGATGTGTGTCCCCCTAAAGGGGCTGGGAGCCATGGGGAGTTCACAGAGGTGAACCTTGTGAGCTTCCTCTGTGGCCTACAAGAAAGATGGAGAGGGGTTATTTACAAGACTGTGGAATGGCAGGATGAGTGGGAATGGCCTCACAGTGCCAGAGGGAAGGGATAGATGGATTTTGGGAAAAAATTCTTCCCTGTGAGGGTAGAGAGGCCCTGGCACAGGGTGCCCAGAGAAGCTGTGGCTGTGCCATCCCTGGAAGTGTCCAAGACCAGGCTGGACAGGGCTTGGAGTTACCTGAGAGAGTGGAAGGTGTCCCTGCCCATGGCAGGGGGTGGCACTGGATGAGCTTTGAGGTCCCTGCAGCCCAAACCAGCCTGGGGATTCTTTCACCATTCACATCCTCCATGCCAGGGGTCCCATGGGAGCTGTCACCTCAGCCCCACAGGGACAGTGTGATAAATGGCTCTTTGGGGGTGGCACAAACCCTCCCGGGGCCCATCTGGGTATTTAAACACTAACGAGGGGATAGCCCTAATGAGAGGTGATGGCCAGGGCTCCCTGCCTTCAGGGTCACCCACAGCTCTCCCTGCACCTGTGGGGACTCTCATCAGTGATAAACCAGTTAATTGCACACGGGATGAGGCCCCATTTAATGGCCTCTCGTTACCCAATTCTGCTTGTTCCAAGGGCATTTTCATTAGAGTGGCTGCAGCGAGGCTTTTCTTTTGTACACACCCATAAAATATCATTTTAATTTCATGAGGGGTTACACATGAGTGAAGTAAGATTAATTCTTTCATTTTCAGTTTCTGGAAGGGATCGGTTAATGATGGTTCTGTGTATTTATATACGTGCCATAAAAAGGAGTTCAATTAACTGCTGGGCCCAAAATGTGCTGTTCACTTGCACTTTCCCTGCCAGGAATCGCTGCAAAAACACTTTTCCATTGGTCATGTGTGGAGAATGAGGTGGTGCTGCTCAGTGCCCGTCTCCTGCCAGGTCAGAGGCCTGGATTTGGGGTGGGCTTGGCTGGTAATGGTGCAGTGCACGAGGAGGTTTGGTTTGTGTCCAAACTTCCCAGGATTGTGATGGCCCATTGGCCACAGAGCAGGTTCCTGGGCACTGGCAGACCCCAGGATGGGGCACCCTGCTTTGGAGGTGCCCACCCTGCTCCCCTTGGCAGATACAGAACCCGTGTCTTAAATTAATTAAAATATTAATTGGCTGTGGATGAGTGAGCAGAGGGGCTGGGGGCAGCTGGGATGAGCTGCAGGGCCAACAGAGGTGGTGGGGTCCCCTCCTACTCCCGGGGTCTCTCGGAGGCTCTGTGGTGAAATGGCATCAGGGCTTCTGAAAGGTGGCACTGGCATGGCATTGGGGTGGCAGCTGTGTTGGGGTGGCCTCAGGGCTGTGCTTGGGCAGCGTTGGGTGACACACAGGTGACATTAGGGCAGTATCATGGTGGTGCTGAGGTGGCACTTGAGTATCACGAGGGTGGCACTGGGACAGCACCAGGATGGCATTGGGATGGCAACGGACTAACAGTGGGACAGCATCAGGATGGCTTTGGGGTGGCAATGGACTGACAGTGGGACAGCATCAGGGTGGCAACAGACTGACAGTGGACAGCATCAGGATGGCTTTGGGGTGGCAATGGACTGACAGTGGGACAGCACCAGGATGGCTTTGGGGTGGCAATGGACTGACAGTGGGACAGCACCAGGATGGCTTTGGGGTGACAATGGACTGACAGTGGGACAGCACCAGGATGGCATTGGGGTGGCAACGGACTAACAGTGGGACAGCATCAGGATGGCTTTGGGGTGGCAATGGACTGACAGTGGGACAGCACCAGGATGGCTTTGGGGTGACAATGGACTGACAGTGGGACAGCACCAGGGTGGCATTGGGGTGGCACTTGGCTGACAGTGGGACAGCATCAGGATGGCTTTGGGGTGGCACTGTGGCATCTTCCCGCAGTGGCACGGTGGCTGTGGTGGCACAGAGCACGGTGCCTGTGCCGGGCTAATACCTCGTGGAGGAGACAAATGGGAAGTGACACGTGTGTGTGTAGACCGGTATTTGTGGTGACGCTTTGACTGCAGATAATAAAGTGCTCGCCCCGAGGTGATCCAATTCAGCAGCCGCCTCGGCAGAGCCGCGCGCGACGAGGGGGAGAAGAAAGGGGAGGAAGAAAGGCCCGTCTGAAATGACATGTCAGCCTAAAAAGGGAACGTGTTAACGGATGAATATCTGGGGACGGCGAGCCCGGCGCTTCCCTTTGTGCTTTGTCATGAATTTTGTTGTCTTTGCAGATTCCGGCGCTGCCGCGCGGGGTTTGCCACCTACGGTTATTCAGATGGATTTCTCCCGCTGTTATTGCTGTAGTTGGTTTAATTTAAGCCCCCCGGAGCTGGGGTGGGTTTGTCTCAGCTCCTGGCACCACGGCTGGGGGGTCCCACAGCGGGGGCTCTGCCGTGGTGATTTTGGGGATAGCACAGCGTGCTGGTCATGGGTGGTGCTGTCCCTTCAGTGATGGGGAGGGCAGGCAGGGACCCCCACGGCGTGGTGGCCTCTGTGCCACCCATCCTGGGGACACTGTCACCATAGAAACCGCTACTGGTGCTGGATGGGAGGGCTGGGGGATGTGCCCAACCCACCCGGAGCGGGGGGCACAGTGCCCACAGCTCCCCTGCCCAGCAGCACCCAAAAACCACGTGGCTGCTCTCCCCATGCCCACCCACTGGGCACCCTGGTCTGGGCAGGGCAGCATCCCCCAGCCCAACCCCCAGCTCCGTCTGGGACCCCCTGGAATGTGCCCTGCCCTTGGCTGGGGTCACGGGCTCCGTGTGCCAGCTGTGCCAGGCTCTGCCCTCCAGGGCAGTCAAATCCTGCCAGGCAGCTTTGCTACTTGGGGCACAGACCCAAAACTTGAAGGACTGTCTTGATTTGTTAAATGTAGCAGCTTTTGTTTGTTTTCTTCAAAGTGTTTTCCAAATATTGAGGTTTCTTCCAAGTGTTTTGCAAATATTTAGGGTTTAGCTTTTACAAAATCTGTTCCCAGCGTGGCAGGCAGAGAAAAAGGGGATTTTTGATGCTTTTTGAAGCTTTGAAGGCACTGGGATTGCCTTGCTGCAAGGGCAACAGGGATCCTGGTCCCAAAGCTGGGGACAAGCTCTCTGCTCTCACAGAATTTAATTCATTTGGAGGCTGCAGCACTATTATTTTTTAATAAGAGCCATTGGCACGGCTGCTCAGGTCCCCAGTGTGCTCCTGCCTCTGCCCGGCATCGCTCCCCTTCCCACCCCTCCTGCCCCTGTGCCAATTAAAAATCCTGACTAATTGCTGCCCTTCTGCCCTGCCAGCTCAGAGAGGCTGGGCAGGAACAAACCAGGAGCTCAGGGCTGGAAATGCCAGTGCTGTTCTGGAAAAGGGACAGGGCAGGACAGGGATGGAGGGTGAGGTTGGGTAGGATGCTCAGGGCTCCAGGAAAATGCCCCTTCCCAGGGTGAATGTGGCAGTGGGACCACGGGAAGACAGAGCTGGGGCAGACGCTTTCCTTGAGCTGCTTTTTTGGGGTCGAGCCCTCCATTGCAGCTTTTTTCCCATCTGGAAAAGGGGTGAAAAGCTTTTTCCTTTGGGACCACGGGGAAGGCGAGGCCCATCCCCTGCTCAGGGAAGCTTCCAGCCAGCCACACGTCGCCTTCGGCAGCTTTATAAAGATTCCCTGCCGAGATTACTTCTTTCATTTATTGCAAAATATTGTAGCGCCTTCGATGTGTAAAAATAAGGATTGTCCCATCTTATCTCAGAAGGAATGGGGGGGGAGGGAGGGAGCAGCACGTGTCTCTGGTGCTGCTGTTAACCAGTGAGGTGCCGTGTCCTGCCACATTCCCTCTCAGCTTCTCCCTGAGGAGTCCTTGCTCAGGGCTGTGGTGCTGCTGGTGCTGATCCCCAAATTGTTCCTTCTGTGCACCCAGACATCCTGCTCCCCATCCCCTTCCAGAGCTGGCAGCTGCCAAGGCAGTGCAGTCTCATGGGCTGGAAATTAAAGACACAAATTTCTGGTGCCCATGCTCATCTTCCTCCAGGGAAGAAGGAGCCCAGCCAGGGATGTTGTTCCAGCACCATCCTGGGGGTCACACAGGCACCTGGGCTGTGGGAGCAGAGTGGAGCTTCCTGCTGTGTGCTGAGTGTCCATCCTGCCCTTCCTGGTCCAGAGCATCCTTCCCAGTACCAAGCATCCCTCCTAGTTGTGAGGATCCACTCTGTCCTTCCTAGTTCTGAACGTTCTTCCTGATCCTGAACATCCTTCCCAGGACTGAGCATCCTTCCTGCTCCTGAGCATCATTCCTCTCCTTCCTGCTCCTGGGCATCTTTCCTGGTGACATTTTGATCCCACAACTGCTTTAGCCAGGCAGACCATGCTTAGCTTCCCTTCTCTTCTTTCTTCCCATCTTCCTTCTTTTCCCTTGACCTTGTGGGCTGTGGCTGCAGCCAGGGGTGGTGTGGGTGTCCCTGGGGACACCAGAGGTCAGAGGAATGCAGGGGATGCAAGGAATACTGTGCAGGCGGGGGATTTGGGAGATGCAGGGAATGCTGGATGTGTGGGGGATGTGAGTGATGCCAGCAGCAGGTGGGCACATTTGAGGAGGTTTTGGGAGGGATTTCCCCCACCTCTCCCACCCTTCCTGCAGCCCTCCCAGGTCCCTGTCGGACATTTTGCCTCATCCTGCTGCTCTGGGCACAGCAGGGCTGGAGCTCCCTGCTCCATAAACCAGAGATTTATCCCAGACTGAGGCCCCAGAGGGGTCTGGGATTTACATCTGTGTCTGGGACTGGGTTTGGTGGCCAATTTGCTAAAAATAAAGTAAAGTAAAAAGTTGTTTAGCTGGAGGCGTAATCTCATAAGCCCGTGCTGCCATTAGCTGGGGTCTCCTCGCTGCCTGGCTTTCCAATAATGCTCCAAGCAGAAGCTCAGAGTAATATAAAAAGCCATCGGATTATTACTGCGGGCGATGCATTTTCCATTTACAGTAATAAAATACTGAAGAAACAAAACAATTTAAAATTCCAATAAAATTCAAACCAAATCTTCGGCTGCTGAGCAGATTCAATTATTTAGCTGTTATTGAGTGCAGGCTGGAAAAATAGAGCAGGTCAGGGAGGGAGGGGGAGCTGGGGGGTGCCGGACGCATCCCATGGGAATGCCAGTGAGGGAGGGAGCTGGGAGGCAGGGAAACATCTGGGAGGAGGGGCTGGTTGCTGGCAGTGCCTGAGCTGGGTGTAGGGATGGCAAGAGGTGGTGATGGCTGTGCTGTGCGCAGGGGAGTTCAGGAGGGGATGGACACGAGGACAAACAGCCAGTGGCAGTGTCAGGGCTGGCTCTGATGCTCCAAGTTCAGTAGGGGATGGACACGAGGACAAAGAGTGAGTGGCAGTGTCGGGGCTGGCTCTGATGCTCCAGGTTGAGAAGGGGATGGACATGGAGGACAAACAGCCAGTGGCAGTGTCGGGGCTGGCTGCAATGCTCCATGTTCAGGAGGGGATGGACACGGAGGACAAACAGCAAACGGCAGTGTTGGGGCTGGATCTGATGCTCCAGGTTCAGGAGGGGTTGGACGCAGAGGACAAACAGCCAGTGGCAGTGTCAGGGCTGGCTCTGATGCTCCAGGTTGAGAAGGGGATGGACATGGAGGACAAACAGCCAGCAGCAGTGTCAGGGCTGGCTGCAATGCTCCAGGTTCAGGAGGGGGTGGACACGGAGGACAAACAGCAAACGGCAGTGTTGGGGCTGGCTCCAATGCTCCAGGTTCAGGAGGGGATGGACACGGAGGACAAACAGCCAGTGGCAGTGTCGGGGCTGGCTCTGATGCTCCAAGTTCAGGAGGACATGGACACGGAGGACAAACAGCCAGCGGCAGTGTCGAGGCTGGCTCTGATGCTCCAGGTTGAGGAGGGGATGGACACGGAGGACAAACAGCCAGCGGCAGTGTCAGGGCTGGCTCTGATGCTCCAGGTTCAGGAGGACATGGACACGGAGGACAAACAGCCAGCGGCAGTGTCGGGGCTGGCTGCAATGCTCAAGTTCAGGAGGGGATGGACACGGAGGACAAACAGCCAGCGGCAGTGTCGGGGCTGGCTGCGCCCGCCGGTGCCGCGGTGGCTCGGGCAGTTTGCATCTTGCAGCAATTAGAGCCCGCTGGAAAGCAGTAATTACTGCGGAGAGCGGCACGCCGGCGTGCCGGCAGCCGCCGGGAGAGCGGCTCTCTGTAATTTTCCCGGCGGGGGTGCGGTGCGTCACCCTGAGATGTGACAACACACCGAATTGGTGGCTTGTCACATCCAACGCAGCTGGAGCAAAGAGGCGACAAAGGCTGCTGCGGGCACACCGGGGCTGGCGGGTGGTGATGGCCAAGGCCAGGCTGGGATCACCGGGCTTGTCCCATGGCACAGGGAGTGTCACCTGTAGCCTCAGTGCTTGGGGACAGGATTTTGGTTATCCCCGTCAGGGAGTCGTGGTGCCCGCAGGTGACACCCCCTCCTTCCCTCCCTTCTGCAAAAGCCCCTTGGTTTTTTAGTATTTTTTTTCCTCGTAAAGGAGCATTTCCATGGTACGGGCTCATTAGGGATTCTGCAAGTGTCACCAGCTAATTAGTGTCATGTTAATTGAGTATTCACGATGCTGCCACCTCCAAGGACAGTGGTGCTGGCATGAAGGGGAATGCAGATGTGCTGTGCCGTGCCATTCCGTGCTGTGCCATTCCATGCTGTGCCATTCCATGTTCTCTGGACAGAGGGGTCCCGTTCTCAGCCCCCTGCACCCACTGGCTTGGAGGGTGCCCATGCCCAGCAGAGCCCACCATGCCCCCTCAGTGTGCCCTCACTGCCCTGCTGGCTCTGCAGGAGCTTCCCAGAGGCTGGAGGCTCCGTGCCTGGGATGTCCTGGTGCCACACGTCCTCACGTGTCCTGCCAGAGGGAGCTGCTGGTGCTGTTCCTCCTGTGTTCCAACAGCTCCTCTAAATCCTCCTCAAAGGCACTGGTTTTAATTGGCTTAATACACTCGTTAATAACAATGTCTATTTAAGACACCTGTAAAAAGCCCGTAACATCAGCTTAATGGGGGCAATGGCTGGCGCAGGCGCTGTGTCCTGCCTGGGCAATTCCCTCAATTCTCTGATGGAGAGCATGGGGAGCACGGAGAGTGGCCATGGATGGAGAGAGAGCATGGAGAGCATGGAGAGCATGGAGAGCAGCCACAGCCTCGCTGCTGTGTCCCCCCTCTGCTGCTGGGAGCAGGGGTGATGTGGACAGTCACAGATTCCAGTGCATCCCTCCTGCTGAATCCTGCTTTTAACCAATGCCTGGTTCATCTGAGCATGTCACAGCCATGGGAATGTCACTCAGAGCAGGATTGGGACAGGAAATCCCCTCATAGGGAATGTGGAATGTACCCAGAGGTGCAGCTCTTCCATGGTGACTTTCACACCCAGGATGTGGTGGCATGAGGGGTTGCTGATGCTTGTGGCATCAGGAGCAGAGTGCTCCAGGTATTACTGGGGGGATGAACTGCCTGGGAAAGCTGGGTCTCCCCAAAACCCCCTATTTTACCACCTCTCCCTTGCAAAACCTTACCCTGGGCAGGCACCAGGTCTGGCGTTCCCAGTGTGCTGTAGACATTCCTTGGCAGGGCTGGGAATTTTGGGAACCAGCTGGGAACCAACCATCATTCCCATGTTCCAACGTGTACGTGCACGTGCCTGCGTGCGCGCGTGTGTGTGAGTGTGTGTGGAGATTTTAAACACCTAATTTATTCCATCTATTAGATAGATTTTGTAGATTTAATCATTTTCACAGTTGGTGGCTCATTGGATACTCAAGATAAACTCCAAATGAAAGTATAATGGGAACGACAAATGAGTTTTCACACCAGAATGGCAGAAACTTGCTCAGGAAAGAGTTTGAAAGGAACAAAACTATATACATATATAAATTTTTTTTCTGCAGTGGCTTTTGCTGACTCCAGTAGGTTACCACAGTTAATTTCACCAGTTTTGTTCATCTGTAAAATTGCATAAAAGTGACATTTTTGTGCTCATTATAGGAACTGCTGATTTATGGCTGGTAAATGCAATGCTTTTCCATTTTTGGTGAGGTTCTCGTAGCAGCGCAAAGCACCCATGAAATTGCTTGTATAATGTAGTTTAAATCCAATCTCAGAGAAAGATTCCCCCATTGGGTAAAGTGACATTTCCATTCTCCACACCGAGTTTATTTTAGGCCACTTACAAGTGGCTCCCGTCAGCGGGAGGGGACAGCTCGGTGCCGTGACCTGCTTTCTGCCGGGAGCGGGTGGGATCCGCCCGGGGGAGGACGGTGCTGGGCCGCTGGGTCCCCTCATCCTGGTGGCACTGGATTCACCCCAAGCTTTGCTCCCGCAGGCGAGGCGGCCCCCATGCATTCCCCGCGCTACCCCAGCCCCGCCGAGCTGGACGCCTACGCACAGAAGGTGGCCAACAGCCCGCTGACCATCAAGATCTTCCCCACCAACATCAGGGTCCCCCAGCACAAGCACCTTAACCGGACGGTGAACGGCTACGACACCACGGGGCAGAGGTACAGCCCCTACCCCCTGCACGCCGGCGGCTACCAGGGGCTGCTGGCCATCGTCAAAGCCTCCGGCAAAAGCGTGGTGAAGAACTCGGAGGGGAAGCGGACTAAGCTCTCGCCCGCCCAGGTGGGCGTCGCTCCCTACCCCGCCTCAAGCACTTTAGCTCAAGGTCCCTCCTGCGCCGGG
Organism: Onychostruthus taczanowskii; assembly: GCF_017590055.1. Lineage (NCBI taxonomy): Eukaryota > Metazoa > Chordata > Aves > Passeriformes > Passeridae > Onychostruthus > Onychostruthus taczanowskii. The sequence continues at coordinate 4,312,023 of NW_024500572.1, forward strand.
CAGCTGAGCTACCACGGCGGCCAGAAGCAGCTGGAGGGTCCCGTGCCCCCCAACGTGACGGTGGCGGCCTCGGTGCTGCCGCTGGCGGGCAGGAGCCTGGCCCTGCCTCCCTCCAACCTGCCCTCCATCCAGAGCATCATCTACCAGATCAATCAGCAGTGCCAGGCGCAGGGTGCCCAGCCCGGCTGCCCGGCAGTCGTGGCAGCCCACCCCAGCCCGGCCAAGCACGGCGCCTTCGGCCCCGGCTACGGCGGCACCGTCCTGCCCGAGTGCCGCAAGGGCGCCGAGCTGGCGCTGGGCTCCAACCCGGCCGCCGCCCTGGGACCCAAGGCGGGCGTTTACCCCGAGGGCATGGACTACCTGGTGTGGCAGCAGAAGCAGCAGCAGCAGCACCTGCGAATGTACAGCGGGGGCAGCGGCGGCGGGGGGGCTCTCAGCAAATCCCCCGAGACGTGCGCGGGCGCCTCGCGGCCCTACGGCCTGGGCGGCGCCGCCGACAAGGTGAGCTCGTCCCCCTTGAACTGCATGCACGGCAACTTCGCGGTGGGGCAGTACTTCGCTCCCCCCTGGAACAGCATCCTGGTGACCCCCAACAGCGACTGTTACAACCCCCCGGAGCTGGGGGCCGGGCCCCGCGAGCTGGGGGTGCCCCCGGCCGACGGGCTGCCCAGCAAGACCCTCTGCAATACCTCCATCCTCAGCAGCAGCCTCCAGTCCCTGGAGTATCTCATCAACGACATCCACCCGCCCTGCATCAAGGAGCAGATGCTGGGCAAGGGCTACGAGACCGTGTCTGTGCCAAGGCTCTTGGACCACCAGCACGCCCACATCCGCCTGCCCGTCTACAGATAAGGGACCGATGCTGCTCTTCCCAAACCCAGGGCGAGGACTTTGGCGCGAGCTGCGGGCACCGGACCGCGGCAGCGAGGGCAGGGGGACAGGGAGGGGGACGCGGGATCGGCGGCCGGAAGGGCTCCCGGGACGCTGGCATTGCACCGGGGTCCCCAGACTGGACACACCCGCGACCCGCTGGAAGCCGAGGCCGAAGGACCGCTTGTCTATATAGCTCAGAAATCATTTTATCTCCACGAATGTGAACAGGGAATTGCTACGAGTTGCTGCTATCCAGGGAGGGGAGGCTCTGCCGCGCTGGCGGTGCCCAGAGCGGGGCAGAGCCCGGTGTCGTGGCCGGCTGGGAGGCTCCAGGGTGGGTCTGGGAGGCTCCGTGGTGGCCAGGGCTGAGCTGGCAGCTGTCCAGGAGGCTCCGTGGTGGCCAGTCCTGGCACGGCAGTGGCTGGGAGGCTCCGTGGTGGCCAGTGCCAGCCTAGTGGTGGCCGGTCCCAGCCCGGCGTGCGGCCGGTGCGTGGCCGCAGGGAGCTGGCGCCTGACCTGTAGCTGAAGTCCGTAACTTGCACTGCTTTGATTAAAGCTAATAACTGGGGACAGTCTGGAGGCTATTTAAGAAAAACACTTGAAAACTTGAACAGTTTTTTTGGTTTTTTTAATTTTTTTTTTTTTTTTTTTTTTTTTTTGTTTTGTTTTTTTTTTTAGTTGACTAGGCTGTACATCTATGTGTTGGCTGCTACAGAGTCTCCTCCCACCCCTCTTCCTCCTCATCCTCCTCCTCTCACCTGGCCCCACAGTGGCCATGGCTCCTATTCCCACTCAACCAGGAGGTTCGGGACCCCCTCAGCCCCTCTCTCCTGGGAACCCCTGGCTCTCACACTTCCAGGCTGTTTTATTTCCTCCCTTACTGTCAGTTCTACCTTGGTTCTGGGTCACGGTACTGGGGCGCTCACATACCTCCTTTTTTTTCTCTTTTAAAAAAAAAAACAAACAAAAACCCAAACAATTCCAAAATTATTATGGTCCGTTATTCACTCTGTGTAATTCTGTGTTTAATAGATTTGTTCATTTACAAAAGGCTCCTCACCACGAAATACAAAGTGTTTTGATGTTTAAAGGTAAAAGAAGAATAATATCCCGATGAAACCCAAGGTGATTGTGCTCGGAAAAGAGGTACTGTATCCCTGAAAGCCTGTTCAAGCACTAAGTGCATTTACAAATCTCTGAGAATGTTTTTTTTTTATACTAAAATTGACCATTATATTCTACTGTGAGAAGTGCTGGCTGCACTATATTGTTTTAAAAATGAGAAAACAAAATGATAAAAAAAGAAAAAAAAAAAAAAGAAAAAAAAAAACCAACACAAAACCCGCAAGCCGTGTGTCCGGATGGTGTTTTTCCCAAAGTAAAACCAGGATCTTGCTGGATGTGTGCTCTGGAGTCTCTTTGCTTTGCTGTGGCCTCCCCCAGAGCCAGGACACCCCCCCTGCTCCCAGAGATTTTTAGGGCACGGTGGAGCACCTATAAATAACCTGTTAATGATGCTGAGCCATTAATCCCAGCACCAGTCTCTGCCTCACACCCAAGGGGTGGCACATGGGACAAATCCCTGGATTAGGGCTGTGGCCTCACGTGCACCCTTGGGATGCCCATCCCTCATGGGGCAATGGGTGCCAGGGTCAGGCACCGCGTCCCCATCCTGTCACCAGTGCAGGGCGTGGCATCTCCAGTGCCATCCGTCACTCCTGTTTCCCACTGGGTTTCCATGGCAGGGCCATTCCTGGTGCCCAGGTGGGGTGGGGGCTCTGGTGGCCCTAAATCCAACCCCGCTGCTCTGCCCAGCAGGATATCCACAACAGGATAATGGGACTGAATCCCAAATTGATCCTGGCTGTGGATGCATCTCCCCGGCCTCTGTGTCCCACGGTGGGACACACGGCATGGCCTTATCCCAGCCAGAGAGGGGACAGGGTGACAGAGGCTCAGCTGCCTTCTGTGCATGACCAGGAGGGTATGGGGATGGGACGGGACGGGACGGGACGGGAACCAAGGGGAATCAATGGGAACCAATGGGAATGGGAATGGGAACAGAATGAGGATGGGAATGAGGGTGGGGATGGAATGGGATGAGTTGGGATAGGGATGTGGGTAGGACAAGGATGAAGATGGGAATGAGATGGAGACAGGGATGTGGATAAGAATGGGGAAGGGGATGAAGATGGCGATGGGATGGGATGGGATGAGGATGGGATGAGGACAAGGACACAGCCACGTGCCTGGAGCTGCCCCATGGCTGAGGCCAGGGCTGGCAGCTCCATTTGCCTCCTCTGCTCTGTCACCACAACGGCGTGCATGGCTCCGCCGGTATTTATGGCACGCCGGGAGGGGACCTCTCTGTCACCAGCAGCAGCGAGCAGCGTGACAGCCGATCCGGGGAACAAAGAGAAATTGGGACAAAAGGAAATTCTCACAGAGGTTAACATTACTGCTGGGGGGGGGGGTGCCACTGCCTGCCTGCACGTTAAAATTATTCCGTCTGGAGGAAGATCTTCGCTCAGATCTTTGTCATTAAAAAGACGCCACATCAAAGGAATGCGAGGCTGGAGCTTGGCGGGGCTGCTGGGGGCAGGGCAGCCCCTCCTTGGGGACCCCCTGCACCAAAGGGGGACTCTGCAGAGGCTGGGGTGCACGGAGCCGTGCTGGGGGCTCCAGGAGAAACTTTGCTCCGTCAGCGGTGCCCGTGGGAGGAGGATTCATTAGCGCTGCCTCCATCAGATTTCCCAGCTCGCCATAAATCAGGGCGAGCGGCTGGGAGCGACGGCGCGATCCATCTTGCAGGTCTCCGAGTCATTACATTTCATTAGGAGGTGTGCGGGGGTTTTTATTATTTAGCAGGTTAATTCTCCCCTCAGATCGCTCCTTGGGAGGAGGATTTCGCTGGGCGCGGGGAGGCTTCAAGCGAGGAATGCAAAACAAATGGGTTCCTCCTTGGTGGGCACCTGCTGCAGTGCCAGCTCTGGCAGGTGCAGGTGAGCACATGGGGACACAAAATGTGCACAGACACTGGTGGGAGATGGGGCAGGGACACCTGAGGTACAATCCAGCACCGAGGATGAAGACACCACAACCCACTGCCCTCCCGTTCTGTGGGGCACAGCGTGCACGAGCACTGTGGGAACACACAAGGAAACAATGCTGCTTCTGGCCTACAAATACCTTCCTATTCAAATTATACCAGTAATAATACCAATAATAATACAAATTTCTTAGTGCACGAGGCTGATATTAAACTTAGCCTTTGCTGTTTGGGAGCGAGGAGGAGAGACAGGCAGTATAAATTGCACGGCTGCAAAAGGACTTAAAAAAACCCATCTCTCATTTTGATTGATATTAGCTTCACAAATTAAGCTTTAGATTTATCTAAAAATAAATTTGCTTCCACGCTCCGCATTCTGGATGACAAGTGCTTTTCTCTTCCCTTTGTTGGGTTTGTCATCTCTGGCAGGGCGGCGCGGGGAGGGGCGGGAGGGGGCCGGGGCTGAGCACCCCCCGTTCACCGGCCCCCAGCTGCCTCCATCACCACAGCTGAGGGTGAAACAGCTCCAGGCTTGGTGGGGCAGGGGGTAAAAGGGCCAAAGTCAATCCCTGAAGGTGGCAGAGGCCTGCTGTGCTGGGATGTCACTGTGGAGGCTGTGGCGTCCCCGTCCTCACAGAGCCACCGCGGGGTGCAGAGTGATGGCGCAGGGGCTTGGTGACAGCTGTCCTTCCACACCCCATGTCTTTTTAAAGCTCACTGATATGTGGCCTCTTGGCTTTGGGCATCGAGAGCGGCATTGGAGGGGAGAAAATTGGTTTATGTCTCATTTTACTGGAAAATCCCATCTCTGGTGCTGCAGCCGGGGGCAGCAACAGTGCTGAGCCCATCTCTGGCTGTTCCAGAGCTCCTCAGCCACCACACACGGCCCAGCCAGGACTGCCCACTGTGGATCTGTGACCACCCACTCGGGTGAAAGCCAAGTTCATTGTTTTCACCCAAGATCCAGCCTAGAAGCAGAGCAGCTCCGCTCCTCATTCGATTATGAAGCAGGAGCCGCCACCTCCGCCTCTCCCGAGGAGCGATAATGAAACATATTCATCCCTCACCCTGGGGAAATACTTAAACCACAATATGAGAGATGTATGTAAATCACATTTAAACGGAGACGGTGCCGTTAACGCTGACGGCGACTCATCAAGTTGGAAGATGAAGTGTCCCCTCTGCTGCTAAAGCGTTTGCTGAGAGAGCTGGGCTGTCCCCAGGCCCTGGCCAGGGTCTCTGCCAATGTCACCGTGCCACTGGTGCCCGCCCAAAGCGCATTCACACCCGCACAAAGTCCAGCTATTAAAGGAACGCTCACCACTGCAGGTGGCTGGGAGGATGCGGAGAAAAGGAGTTACAGAGGGGTGATGGATGGGATGGGCTGAGGATGGGAATGGGATAGGGATCCATGGGGATGGGCTAGGGACGGGAGAGGATGGGTTACCGATGTTATGGGGATGCGGAGAGCTGGTTTGCCGCTGCCCGGTAGCGGCCCCATCCCTGAGCTCGGGGTGCGGGGTCAGCCCGGCCCGGGCTCCCCGCGCCCGCCGGGGCCGGGCCCGCATCGCGCGGTGTGGGCTGCCCTCCAGTGGTGCGACCGTGCACGGCACCCCTGCACCGCACCTGTGCATCGCATCCATGTGTCACACCTGTGCATCGTATCCCTGCACCACACCTGTGCATCGTAACCGTGCACGGCACCTGTGCATTGTATCCATGTGTCACACCAGTGCATTGCATCCATGCATCACACCTGTACATCATATCCATGTGTCACACCTGTGCATCGTATCCATGTGTCACACCCGTGCATCATCACATCCCTGTACCACACCTCTGCACCACGGCCCTGCACTGCATCCGTGCACCACACCTGAGCTCATCTCGATGGGTGACCATGCCCAAAGGCACGGCATGGCTTGGCCTGGTTTGGCTCGGCTCGGCACGGCCGGGGAGCAGGCAGCTCCTCCCTGCGAGCCCTGCCGGCAGCGCGGCTGTCCCACCCGGAGTCACCCAGCGCCGGGAAGGCACGGCGGTGGCGCGCCAGTCTTTATTACTAAATAAATAACCGTATAAATCTTGTGCAAAACTCTGTGGCAAAACCTCGGCGGGGGCCGTGCTCCCCACCCCGGGCCGAGTCACGGCACGGCACGGCACGGCACGGCGAGGTGAAGCTGGAGCTCGCCGGTGAGAGCCGCGACCGCGGGCAGCGCCGGGCCCCGATGCGGGCGGGACACCCGCCGGGACAGCGGCTGCCGGAGGGGACACAGGCTGCGCGAATCCCTGAGGAGCAGACAAGCACCATCGAGCCCAGTCGCGGTTCCGGAGCCGCTCCGGGGGCCCGGGCAGAGTCCATCAGCTGCCGGTGCTGCCGTGCTAGAGCGGGGAGCTCGGGGCATGGCCGTGCCGCCGCTCCCGCGGCTCCGCTGTGCCCAAGGTCCCCAGGGGCACCACCACCTCCTCCGGCGGGCAGCTCTTGTTCAGCTCCACCACGCGTGGCACCACCGTCGACCACCGATCTGTGGAGAGGGGGGGAGATGCGCAAAGCCGGGGGCCTGTGGCGGCTCGCCAAGCCCCCAGATCTGCTGCTGGGGCTCATCAGAGGCTGCAAGCAGCATCCTGGGGGATGTGCCAGCCCACAGCAGGGCGCTCACCTCTTCGCAGCCGGCCCATGGTGTGGGAGAAGCCGTAGTACTGGTATGTGTCGCTCTTGCCCGGGTCCTCACTGATGATGCCCAGGTTCTGGTTCCAGTGGGACCAGTTCACCTCGTCCACCCTGTGGGGAAGGTCAGACCCGCAGGGGCTGCACGGAGTGCCCGGGAGCCGGGGCGGGACCCTCGGCACCCACCGGCAACGCCAGCTCCCTCCAGACCACTACAAAGCACCCAGCAAATGAGTGCACGGTGCCAGCCCCCCAAAAATGCTGCTGGGAGAGGCTCAGCTGCTCCCCAGCCTCCGAGGGAGCCCACCTTTACCTGAAGCACCAGCGGCGGTCAGGGGTCCCGTCCGTGCCCTTCCCCACCGTGACCATCTCCCCCGAGCGGAAGGCTTTCCGCAGGAACACCGGGAAGGAGCGCTCGATGTCCAGGATGGTGGTGGCCCACTGCCAGGGACACCAGGGACTGCTTGAGCATGGAGGTGCCTTGCCCATGGAGCTCAGGATGTCTCAGGATGTGCAGCCCCCAGGGCACAGACGGCTCCTGGAGCCCCCATCCCGCCACCCCTAGGGTGGTACCTGCAGCTTCCAGATGTGCTTGCTCTCCTTGGAGACTTGGCCCACGGTCTCGCCCATGAGGGCGATGAGCATGTTGAGGAGGAGCACAAAGGTGAGGATGATGTAGGTGACGAGGAGGATGATGAAGACGCCGGGGTATTTGGCGCTCTCGAGCATCTCCAGGTCGCCCATGCCGATGGTGAGCTTGAAGAGGTCGAGCAGGAAGGTGCTGAAGGTCTGGCTGTCCCGGCAGGAGGGGTAGGTGGGCACCGTGCAGTTGGACTTCTCGCTGCAGGACTCGCTGCTGGGACATGGGTTGAGGAGGGACACCAGGGCTGGGGGAGAAGGGACAGGGACAGCGAGTCCGCAGGGGCAATGGCAAGGACAGGATCCACAATGGGCCCCAGTGTGGCTCCATGCTGGCTGAGACCTTCTCCACCATGACAGGAGGCAAAGGTTGAGCCTGTGGGTAGGTGGGATGGAGCTGGGGGTCTGCAGCCCCCTGCCCAGCCATGCTGAGCCACAGGGCTTGTCCCTCCCCCAGCCAGGCTGGTTACCTGATGCGTAGCCAATCATGAAGAGCAGGTAGACCAGGAGGAAGCGGAACAAGTCTTTGAAGAGGATCTAAAAGTGATGGAGAGCAGGGTGAGGTGTGCTGGACCACAGCATCATCATCAAGCTGTGCCACCGGCACAGCTGGGCTGGGAGTAGGGCAGTGGAGAGCCACAGGAACCCTTCAAAAAGCCTGGAGGGACCTCTCGAGGCTGCACTTCCACAGGAGGATCACCCCTGGAGAAGGACAAGACCCACGACCCCACCAGACCTTCTGGATCATGATGCTGTAGGTCCCTGTCAGCTTGAGCCCACGGGTGAAGTACAGGGCGTTCATCCAGCCCAGGACCAGTGCGAAGACCATGACAGCCAGGTAGGCCTCGATGCCACCCAGGTACAGCCCCGCCGTGACAATCACCAGCACCGAGTAGATGAAGCTGCAGGAGAGCTTTGGTCAGACCCTGCAGCCACGAGCCTGGGGGATATGTGGCTCATGGTGGCCCTGGGGGTTCCCCACGTACTAGAGCAGCTGGAAGGAGCCATCTATGAAGAAGGAGTTCACACCTGGGCATTTCTTCATGAACAGGTCTTTAATCTGTGGGAGGGAGGCAGAAGTTGGAGGGTCTCAAGTGGCAGGGTCCCCATGTCTGGGGCCACTTTGGCAGTGGTGGATGCTTCAGGGGACCGGGCTGTCACCCCTGGAGACCCCAAAGAGTTCAGTGGTCCCAGGGGAGGACACCCTGCCTTGCCACACTGACGTTTGTGCAGAAGAAGAGGATTCCAGTGAGGAGGGTGATGATCTCCCCTGCCAGGCGCAGGTAGTCGGCGGTGGTGGTGTAGGGGTAGGGCGGCTGTGGGGAGAGCACAGAGCTGAGCTGCTGCCCCATCCCCTGGGACAGAGCCCTGGCAGACCCCCCTGCAAGGCCGTGGGGCTGTGCCAGCCCAGGGACTCACAGGGCCTTCCATGGGGCGGTAGTAGGCAATGAGGGTGAAGATGATCATGGCGCTGAGGTAGGAGACCACGCTGATGTAGAAGGAGACAGCCCCAAACTTGCGCCACTTGTCCCTCAGCAGCTCGTTGATGGGCTCCACTGCCAGCATCTCGTGGCGGTTCTGGCGGGACACGGCTGCTGGCAGAGGGGACAGGGCCACCCAGTCCCCTCCAGAGCCCTCCCAGTCCCCCCCAGCCCTGCACACCTCGATCTTGCTGTTGTAGACGAGGATCTCCAGCACGGACACCTCCTCCCCACAGGTGTCCAGCGAGGAGAGGTCGTAGAGGGAGGAGTAGACAGGGCCATAGGCCCAGTCCTTGAACTTCCTGGAGAGGTGCCGGGCGTCCTCATCCGTGATTTCCCTCCGGATGATGTGCTGGAAGATCTGCCAGAGGGAGGGAGGGAGGGAGGACTGCTACCCACAAACCTGGCCCCATCTGCTTGGGGCACCCTGCCCTCCTCCAACCCCATCCTGGCTGCATCCCCCCACCCCCTCCCTGCACCCCAGTGGCTCAGGGTGCTCCCAGGTGCTCCTGGGGTGATGCAGGCACTGTCGCAGCCCTGCAGGATGCTGCGGCTTTTGTATTTTTGGTGACTCCCCTGCCTGCCCCACCAGAGGCCAAGGGCTGGTCAGGGGAGAAGATGGGCTGTGTGAGAGTGTGGAGTTAATTGGGAAAGGGCCAGAACGCAAAGGGGTGTTAATTAGCCAGGTTAATAGGGCTGCACATCCAGGTTTCCACCAGCATCTGCAGAGAGAAGCCGTGCATGCACTGAGTGTGACAGGGCTCAGCAGGGACAGCAGGGAGACCTCCCCAGTACGGGGGGGACACCGTACCCCGATCTTGCCGGTCTTGGCTGCCATCATGAGCGGGGAGAGGCCGTCGTTGTTGAGCAGAGTCTCCAGGTTGGTGTCGGGGAAGAGCTTGGCGCACTTGACGAGGAGCAGGTCGTACATCTTGGTGACAAACTTGGTGTTCTCGCGGGTGTTGTCGGCGATGGCCACCAGGGCGTGCAGCACGGTGTTGCCGCGGGAGTCCTGGCGCCGCAGGTCCGCCTGCTTGTGCCCGTTCTCCGTCAGGTAGTGCACGATGTGCGGCTGGTTGGTGCAGGCGGCCAGCGAGAGGGGCAGCTCACCTGCGGCGACAACACCGCGGCTCCTGTCGCTCCATCCTCGCTGCGGGGACATCTTGGGGCGCAGCCCCCCAAATCCCTCCCTGCTCACCGAAGTAGAAGTAGCCGCCCTCGCCCTTGGGCTGGAAGAAGCGGCCGCGGGCCTGGGCATGGACGTCTGCTCCCTTCTCCACCAGCAGCTCCACGTAGTGCTTGCAGCGGCGCTCGATGGCGATGTGCAGGGCTGTCTGACCTGTGCCACCCGTCAGCCACCGCCGTGCCCCGCGACTTCCCCCGCGTCCCAGCCTTCCCAGTCCCTTCTCCGGTCCCTGAACCACCCCAGCGTCCCCAGGCGGGGCCAGCAGTGGCCCCACGCCCCCCACCTCGGTAGTAGACGTCCCTGAAGGGCGAGTTGATGAACTCGCGCATGTTTCCCGTCTTCTCGGCGATGTCCAGCAGCACCGGGATGGTGTCGTTCTTGCCCCCGCTCAGGTTGAGCAGGGCTTTGGGCAGGCACGTCTTTCCCGTGGAGGGCTCTGCGAGTGGAGGGTGCTGAGGGGGTTGGCCAGGGCAAGCCCCTCAGGCCCCTGGCTCCCCATGCCAGAGCTGTGCATCCCCATCCCCTAGGAACACAGGGATCGCCAGAGGCACCAGGGCAGGGAACAGCCAGGTCCTCACCTCGGAACTCCTCGTCTGTCAGGCGCTTCTTGTGGGTGAGCAGGAAGGAGAGGAGCCCATCCAGGCCGGCCGGGGACCCCCGGGAGACGATGTCGAAGAGGATGGGTCTGTTGAAGACCTTGAGGACGGGGGGTGGGTCGGGAGCCGGTCCCTTTGCGGCGGGCGGCTGCTTCCTGCGGGAGAAACGCCAGCGCTGGCAGCAGGAGCCGCTGCCTCGGCTTTCCCCACCTGTGCGACGACCTTGAGGGTGCTCAGCCACTGGGGACGTGGGGACACCTCCCGGCCGGGGTCACCGGTGAGGCCAGGGCAGCCTCCCCATCCACAGCAGCCCAGTGCTCCCGGTGCCTTTCCAGCTCCCACCCAGGTGCTGCAGCGCTTGGGGCCCCCAGCTGTGCCCCCCGGGAGGGACGGGCCGCGGGTTTGTCACGCTCCGGCACCACGGGTGAAGCCAGACCGGTCGGAGCAGTCGGCAGCAGGGCGGGGGGGGGATGGACCGGGGGCAGCTCCGGGCACCGGGAATGGAGGCAGGACTTTTGGCGGCTGCCCCAGCCGGGGACTTCCAGTATGTGGGCTCATGGAGCATCCTGGGCCCCTCCAACCACCTCCACGGGGAACATCCCGCTCTCCTAAGCCGGTTGCACCCCTGGGTGGGGACACTGGCGGGCCGCCCCAGGTGCCCGGCACAGAGGGGCATTGTGCGTCCGGCCGCGGGCTGCCCCCCCCGGCTCCGGTTTCCTGGCGCGGGCAGGGCGGAGGCCCTCCTGAAAAGCCCTTTCATGCCGCAGCCAGACGGCCGCACCGGCCAGGGGAGCGGCCGGGCGCACAGAGCCTCTTTCATGGCTCCCGCAAGGGGGAAGGGGAGCGAGCTCCGCGGTACCGGGGGCTGCGGAGCCCCACCACGGCATGGCACTGGGGACTCGCTGGGAGCTGCTCCGTCTGCCCAAAGCGCCCGAAAATGCAGCTCGGAGGAGGTTCGCCCACGTCCCCTGCTACTGAACATCCCCATCCCCACCGGGGTGTCCCCAACTGAACGTCCCCATCCCCACCGGAGTGTCCCAAACAGAACATCCCCATCCCCACCGGGCTGTCCCCAACTAAACATCCCCATCCCCACCGGGCTGTCCCCAGCTGAATATCCCCATCCCCACCCGGATGTCCCAAACAGAAAATCCCCATCCCCACCCGGGTGTCCCCAACTGAACATCCCCATCCCCATCCCCACCGGAGTGTCCCAAACAGAACATCCCCATCCCCACCCGGCTGTCCCCGGCTGAACGTCCCCATCCTCACCCGGGTGTCCCCAGCTGAACATCCCCACCGGGTGTCCCCATCCCAGCACCCCGCGGGGGTCCCATACTCACTCCGCAACCCTCCTGCGCCAGCGCTTGTTCTCGCTGGGGTGGTGGCGGTAGGTGCCGTAGTCGAACAGGGAGTCCATGGGGGCTTTCTTGGGCGCGGGGACCACGGGGGACTCGTAGATGGTGGCCTCCAGCAGTTCCATGGGCTTCGGGGCGCCTTTCCGAAAGGCCCCGTGGAATTTCATGCGGAGGTTTTGCTTTCCATCCCCGGCGCCGGGGGGACCCCGGGCTGCCTCGGCGGGGCTCGGGGTGTCCTCGCTCTCGAACAGGTTGGCCAGAGAGGAGAGCGGGAAGGATTCGTTCTGGAGGGAGCCGTCCTCCCCCGCGCCCTCCCCGGCATCGCGCGGGGCGTCCTCGCTGTCTGCCATGGCCCCTGCCCGGAGGGACGGGCACGACCGACCTGCCTGGCTGGCTGTGACCCCCGGCTCCTTCCACGAGAGCAGGAGACCTGGCAGCGGAAAACCCCGTGTCAGCCCCAAAACACCCTCCCCATCCGAGCCCCGGGTCTCCGAGCCCCGCGGCGGGACAGGTCCCACACCCACCCTGGCAGAGGCTGGGGCCGGCAGGACCCGCTGTAGCTCAGAGTCTCCCGGACGGTCCTGCCTTGTCCCGGCTCTCCTCGGCACCCACCTACCCGCTGCGGGGACCCCTCACGTCTGCGGGGGCCCCTCCGGCTGCGGCGCTGCCCTGCTGGGCGAGGGCGAGCCCGGCCCCGCTGCGGTCAGCCGGGGTGCAGCCCAGGACAGGGCACAGAGCAGACCCTGTGCGCTGCGATCTGCCGCCCAAGGAAAGAAAACATTCCTTGGGATACTCCCCACATCCAAGGAAGCGTCCAGGGAAGCGCCCAGAGGCAGCAGGAGCTGCCACCGCAGCAGGGCTGGGAGCGGGGCCAGGGCTGCTCCTGATGCTCCACAACCCGGGGGGGCTCGGTGGGACCCGGATCGGGGCACCGGGAGGGGACGGGCGCGGCACGGGGGGGGGGCTGCAGCCGGCGGGAGGGCAGGAGCAGCGGCTGGGACAAGAAATTGCGGGTTTGGGTTGCCCAGAGGGAGATAAAGGAGAGACGTGCCTTCAGCGCGGCCAGCAGAGCACTGTACCGTGTCACCGCGTCCTGCCCGCCACGTCCGGGACACGGACAGGTGACCGACCCCAGGCACTCCCCCAGCCCCGCTTCCCACCAAAACCCTGCGGCGAAACCCAGCAGCGTTAGGGCTCAGCACAGCTCCCGCCCGCGGGGAGCTCAGCCCTCCCGGGACGGAAAAAGCAGCGGGAAACGTGTCATTTTGTGCTGGGCTGAAGCTCTGTGCGACAAGCCACAGTGGCAGGCTGGGCTCTGTCAGGACAGGGCTCGAGTGAGGCAGAGGGTCCTGGCAGCCACGCGGGGCTCCCGTGGGCACGGGGGATGAGGGTGGCAAACGGCCCCAAATCCTGCAGGGACAGGGAGGGGGCTCAGGCAGTGGTCCCTTCTCCCTGCCACCCTTGGGGACAGCCAGTGGGGCTGGGGGACACCCAGAAAAGACAGTGCATCCCTAGGGGACACAGAGCTGACAGTTTCTCCTCTTTGCTGACTTTCCTGCCATCCCCGTCTCTGCAAGAAATTCCACAAGCACCTGCCAAAGCCCGCAGGTCCCACATCCCGAACCCATGCAGACAGGGGCCCTCGGATGGCTGGTTTGACCTTGGACAAGGGAGGAGAGGGAATTGCCAAGCACACGGACCCTGCGGGCTGGGAATGGGGACGGAGCACCTGACCTGTCCAACCTGTGCTGGGACCCGGAAAAGTGCAGCTTTAGGGAAAACCTGGACACGGCACGGGATGACCCACGCCTGCTGTCACCGGGTGAAGGTGACAGCTTGAAGCTTGTGTGGGAAATGAGGGACTCAGGGCTGGTGGCGTCAGCCCGGGTGCTGCCAGGAAAGGTGCTGTCACAGGGCTTTGATTTGGCCCCTTCATTATTTGGGTTTGGATTTTTCAAACTTCCTCACCTCATGGAATAACCGAGTCAAGGCACAGCTCTCGCATCCAACACAAACCCCACCTGTGCTCCCACCTCTTCCCAGCTTCCCACCAAGGTACCTCCCAGTTGGACCAGTGTCCCCAGTCAGTGCCCGCTCCTGCCCACCACGGGAGCACGGACGCTGTCACCAACACCGGGATGTGCGGGGACATCTATGGGTGGGTGGCAGCGAGGGTGTCCCATGACATTAAAGGGTGATCCGGTGGGAGTGAATCCCTGAAACCACAGCGGGTTCTAGTCGGAAATGCTCATCCCGAGTGATGCAGCTGCTCCCCAAAATCGCTCACCTCGGCAACAGCAGGAGCTCGGTGTGGGCAGCAGGGGGGGTTCGGAGCCGGTGGGAGCCCCCTCCTCAAAGCTCTGCCTGGGAACCCACCCGCACCCCAATCTCCTGAGCCCCCAGGCTGTCCGGACAGTGCCGGGGCATCCACGAGGGTCCACCTGGCCCTGCCCAGCTCAGCCCTCGACCCCGGCCTCACCTGGGGTCTCCGTCCTGTCCCAGTCCCCGTGTGCTGCCCGGAGAGTTCCATCCTGCCCGTTTCCGTGTCCCCGCACCGGAGGCTCCATCCAGCCCCCGGTGCCCGCGTCCCGGCCCGTCCCACTCCCGGTCGTGCCCCCCGCTGCCCGCTCCCCCGGTTCCGTACCGCCAAAGGTCCCGTGGAAAGTCCCGTAGGCTCCGGCGCCGCCGAGTCGCCCGGGGCCGGTCCCCAGCGCGGCCCCTCCCCGCCCCGGCTCCGGCTCCAGCGGCGGAGGCGCCACCGGGACCCGCCCTCGGGATCGGCCCCCGCCCGCCCCCGGGCACTCTCCCGGGAACACCGGCCACAAACCAGCCCAGAAGGGACAGCCCCAAAATACCTTCCAAAAAATAAGCCCCCAGGAAAAACGTCTCTGGCACAGCCCTCCCAAGGAACAGCTCCAAAAACCCTCCCATAAACAGCTCTCCCAGGGTACAGCTCCAAAACAGCCTCTCAGGAACAGCTCCAAAACACCCTCCTCAAAACTCTCCTGGAAACGGCTCCACTAGGAAAAAAAAAAAACCCGAATCTCCCCACCCAAAACAGCCCTGCCAGGAACAGCCCCAAAACACCTCCCCTAAAACAGTCTCCCCAAACACCCTTTGGGGCTGACACAGCCCCAAATGAGGCTCCCAGGCCACGGGTACTGTCAGTTTTTATTAATTGCTGCTCCTGGGGCTCATAAGGCACCGCAAACACCACGGGGACAGTCCCTGGTTTCTGAATCCCAGCACAGGGATTTGATCCCACGCCAGCACTGGAGGAGTTGGGATCACCCAGGAAAGTCATCAGCTCCTCCTCCATGGGCATCATTCCTGACAATCCAGTGGCAATCAACACGAGGTGCCCGTCGGTGGGTTCCAGGCACAGTCCGAGTGCCACTTCATTCATCAGCAGGACACTTCATTCCCTGCCCCACTGAAGACAGGAATCCAGGAGTTGGGACTAGAAACACTTGTTCTTCCTCTTGGGAAATCCAAGGGTGACACCCACAATTGTTTTATTGCCGTATTCTTAATAGAAAGTTAATTACTGTTATTTTTTGGTTAGAAAAGACATTATCCACTGCAGATCCAGACAGGAATCGAAGCCACCGGAGAGCTGGGAGCCGCCCCAGCTGCCTCAGTGATGAAGACATAGGTAACACCCATCACATGTTATTTAATCTGTGCCAATCCTGTGCCAGCTTTAGGCTTTGTAGCTCAGCTCAGCGTTCATCTTCGTGTACATCTCATAAATTGCATCCAGGATTGGAGTGACCCTCGTGAGAAACTGGTGGATTTTTTCTATGCTTTCCTCTTCCTTGACTTCTTTACCCTTCTCCAAGGCCTTCAGCAAATCGGATTTGTAGGGAAGAGCATAGACCGAGCCCTATAAAACATGGAGAGGGTGTTTGACCCCCACAACAGAGACCATGGGTTGGGCTGTTGCTATGTGCCAACGCTGTGGGGTCTCTGGACACTTGTCAGTGCACAGGAGCAGCTTTAGGGATGGTGTTTGGATGCTTGGAGAGGGAGGGAATGCTCACCGTGAAGAGCTTCTGCAGCATCCAGCCGTGGTATTTCTTCAGCGCGATCTCGTAAGCCTTCAAGGCGTTCACCCGGATGAGGTTGGGATGCTCCTCATCCCTCTCCCCGTCAGAGATGCTCTGCAGCAACACCAGAATGAATTTCAGACCCCTGGGAGAAGAGCAGAGATGTTGGGCTCAGGGAAGTGGGTTCTGCTTCCCCGCTTCCAGCCTGGTGTTTCCAAGCATCCCAAAACCCCACAGTCCCATCAGTGCATCCCTCTTGCAGAGCTGGTGCCTGCCCCTGTGTGTCCATCCAGGGAAGAGAGAGAGGAGGGCTGCATGGAGCCCCCAGGGCAGGATGGATCCCCAGGTGAGGCCAGGAGCTGGGCAGGGTCAGGTGCAGCCCCGTGGATCCTCCAGGCACCGCAGGGTCCTGACCTGTCCAATTTGCGGGCTCATGCTCTGAGCTTGAACTCCCCTGTGCGTTCCCAGGGTGGAGATTTGAGGAGGGCGTTCCCAACAGCTGTGCTCCCCACACACAGCACCCCAGTGCCAGCTGCCCAGCCCACAGGGACCAGCCCAGCACACACAGCCTCCATTCGGAGCTCTCCAGCTCCCCACATGCCGGGACACAGCAGGAGCAGCTCCCGACGCCGTGAGTCACCTTTTCAACCACATCAGCGCCAGCGTCGCGCCTGTCCTGGGCCAGGCTGAGCCGTGCAGCTCCTTCTCCACCTCCAGGATGTTCTGCAGCGTTTTGAACTTGGCAGGGTTGGAGTCATAAACCGCCCGGATTTTCTGAGGGCAGAAAAGGGGATTGGCACCCAGGAGCAGGGACTTTGGGCAGCAGCTCTGGGAATAAACCTGTGACCGGGTGAGCCACTGCTGAGCCCAAAGTCCCCGTGGGAAGAAAAGCCTTTTGAAACACCTCCAGTCCCACAGCATCTCTCCCCAGGGATTCTCCTCTCTGAGCCCTCCCGAGTCCCTTCCTACCTTGATATTTCCAGTCAGGTCTGCTTTGACTGGCGAGTAGACGATGGGAGTCCCCAGGCAATCTGTGGAGACAAAGAGGGAGGACAGTTAGACATTGGTGACACAGGGGACACCACAGACTTCCTGAAACCAACAGGTTTCACTTTAAGCACAGCCCGGGCACTGAGTCTGAGACTAGAAAGGAATCTCAGAGCTTCATACACGGCTGTTGGTCCTTGGGACAGCCCTGCCAGTAGGTGGGCACCTACTGCGGCCCCACCAGCGACCTCCAATCCCCCTGGCCCCGGGACACAGCCCTGGCAAAACATCCTGGAACAGCCTGACCGGCACCGGACGCTGCCCATCCACAGGCAGGCAGCCCCACGTCCTGCCCTTCCGGGGCTGCCACACAATAGCTGACATTGTGGAGGGCAGCGGGCACATCGTGCCACGAGGGCGGCCACGCCGACACCCACCCGTGTCCCGGCACGGGGTGGGATCCATGGGTGGGATGGCAGCCCCGGGCGATGCCTCTGCATCGGGCGCTCCAGGGGACGGCAGGACGCTTCCCAGCGGGGCTGCTCGGCGGGTTTGACAGGATCGTGATGCAACCCCGGCTCTGGCAGAGCAGCCAAGCCCGGCGTGAGCCCTGGATCAGGTAGGGGGGCACCACCCAGAACTGGGGAGGGGGCACCCCGAGCGGCTGAGCCCGCAGCAGGCCTGGTCCCAGCCCGCATCTCCCAGCCCCGGCCACCCCGGTCTCACCGAAGAACGGCGGCAGGTGCGCCACGGCCTCCAGGAAGGGCAAAGTCTCGATCTGTTTATCAGCCGGCAGCGGCTTGAACTCGTGCTCCAGCAGCAGCGCCATGACCAGCACTCCTCTCCCCCTTTCCCCCTCACCGCTCCCCGGCTGAGGGGGCTCTGAGGCGGCGGGGGCCGACCCGGCAGCGCGCCCACGCCACGCTCCGCCCCCCGCCGCTCCGACCAATGGCTGCACATCAGCCGTACGGCCGGTGCGCAGCCATTGGTCGGAGAGGAGGAGGGCGGGACTTTCATCCCAAGGAGGAGACCACACCCCCATCGCCCCCTCAGACTCGGGGCCTGGCCGTGCCCGGGGCCGTGCGCTGCCCGGGCGGCGTTCCGAGCGCCGGGCGGGCCGGCGTTAATTATTCACGGGAGATAAATATTTTATAGGGAACAGATGGAAAACAAACCTCAACGCGCGGGAGTGATGACACACCTCAGTGAGGGGTTGGGTGGGAAAATGACACCGAGCGGGGACACGGGGAGGTGATGAAGAGGTGGGAGCGGAGGGAGGCTCAGCCCGTCCGCTGCGTGGGGAGCGGACCTGCCTGTGACAGGGCCCCAGATATGGTGTTTTTACCGGTTATGCTGGAAAAACAGGTCGTGGGGCGATAGCGATCTGTGCCTGGCAGGGCGGGTGCGGGTCCCCGGCGGGGGCTGCCGGCTGGTGCCGCCTCCCTCCCCGCTGCCAGGCTGCCGTGGTGCCCGGAGCCCGCCTGAGAGATGCCCGGAGCCCTCCCGGGACGCTTGAAGCCCCTCCCGGGGTGCCAGGACCAGTTCTGCGGTGCCCTGAGCCCAGCCCAGGGTGCTGGGAGCCTGTCCTGGGATATCCAGCTCTCACTTCGGGTTGCCCGGAGCCATCCCGGGATGCCCGCAGCCCCGCCGGCGGTGCCCGGGCTGTCCCGGGTCACTCAGCGGCCGGTCCGCTTGGGTTCGCTGCGGGCGGCGCCGCGCTGGTGCCCTGCCAAGGCGGGCAGAATCAGAAACCTTTAACCCCTGAAATATTTACAGCGCCACAAACCCCGCGCTGCTGCGCGCTCCGAGCCGGGCCCGGGCTGTATCCGCACATCCTGCGAGCGCTCGCTCGGGGCGCGGCGGCACCGCCGGGCCGGAGCGAACCGATCCCCCGCCGCCGCTCCATCTCCCGACCCTCCCTCTCTCCCCGCCTCCCTCCGTCGGTCCCCGCCTCCCTCCGTGCTCGCGGAGCCCGTCTCGCCGTGTCCCTCGGCGGGCGCCGTCGCGGGCGGGCGCGGTGCGATGTCGCTGTGGCTGCGGCGGAGCCGCGGCCCGGAGCGCAGGGCGGCCGAGCGGCGGGAGCTGCAGGAGCGCAGCCGGCAGCAGTGGGAGAGCACCAGCCGCGCCTTCGCCCGCGCCGCCGCCTGCTGCTCCCTGCAGGCGCGGTGGAGCCAGCCCCGCGTCCCCCCGCCCAGGTAGGGCCGCGGTCCGGCGGGTGCCGGGGCGCTGCGGGGATGCCGCTGACCCCCGGTGTGTGCGGCAGCGCGGCGGCGGCGCGGCGGGACGCGGAGGAGGCGGCGGCGCGGCTGGAGCGGCGGCGGGAGCGGCTGCGGCGGCTGCTGGGCGAGGAGCGGGAGGCGCTGGCGGCGGAGCTGCGGGAGCGGCGGCGGGGCGGGCTGCGGAGCCAGGAGCTGCGGGACAGCCCCGGAGAGTGCGGGAGGAAGGTGAGGGAACGGCCCGGCCGTGCTCGTCGCGCATCCCGGGGCTCCTCCGGTGAAGGGCCGCTCCCGTGCTTCAGCTGTACCAGCGGGACTTGCTGGAGTTGCCACCGCTTGGTGCCCTGAGCCCCTGTCAGCCTCGGCGGGGTTTGGGATGCCGAGCACTCCTGTGTCCTGTATCCTGACCTGACCCAGCTCTGTGTTCCCAGTTTGCTGAGCCGCCGCTGCAGGAGCGCTGGAACAAAAACAACGCGGAGCTCCGAGAGGTGATGTTGCTTTCTCCTGAGTCCCTGCTGCCTTGTATTCATTAAACCGGTTTTTAACTTGAAAGTCATCATGGCTCTGCTGTGGTCACTCATCTCGCATCACAGCAACTGCCTCAAGTTCTGATAAACAGAAGAAGTAAAGAGTTTAAGTTCAAATAATTTTAAGAAGCCCTCTCAAAGCTGTATTTTTAAAAGCCAGAAATGTGTTCAGACTCTGAGCAAATTTTCAGAGCTCACAATGTAAATATCTCAGGCACATAAAATATAAATAACACCAAAAAAAAAAAGTTTTTATCTCAGCTGTACCTGCCATGCTGTGGTGCTTCCTCATTCTTTATCCCACCCATGTGCTGCTGCAGCATTGCAGTCCTGTATCACTGTCACTGTGGTGTTTCCCATGTGACAGCGACCCTCAGGACCTGGTGGGCACCTTGGACACTCAGATGAGCCCAGAGGCAGATCCTCCTGGGATTTCAGTGGTGCTCCAGAGAGTCTGGAAGATCCTGGGGGACAGAACCTCTGGCACTGATGACCCTGCTACATCTGTTGTGTCTCCAGGCAGAGTCTGAGCAGCAGAGGAAGCACATGAGGGAGGCTTGGGGTGATCAGCTAACACAACAAAACAAGGTATGGGGGCAGCCCTGGTGTTCTGGTCACTGGGAGGACTCTGAAATGCGTGTCTGGGTGTAGGGGTGACACTTGTGCCAGGAAGGGCACTGTTAACAAAGCCATCCAGCTTGCTTTGTGGATTTTCTGAGCCAGAAGTTGTTTCTTTGTGTCAGGCTAACCTGAAATGCTGTTTCCTTTTCTTTGGGAAAGGAAGAGGTGACCAAACTTGAAGAGAAGAAACATGAAAATGAGTATGAAACTGCACGAGGGGAAGCGCTGGAAAGAACGAGACAAGAGGAAGAGAAGCCTCAGCTGGAGAAGGCCTTGCTTCAGCAGATAGAAGAACTGAAACTGCAGGAGACAAAGGTAATCTTGACTTTCTCCTCATTTGAGAAAGGAATTCATTGCTTCACTTGGAAATACAGCAGGGCTGACCTGACCTCTTCTCTCCATGTTTGCACTGCAGGGAGGGTTTTCCCTGCCTGCAGAGCAGAACAGGGTACAAACTCTGGTCAAGCATGCTCTCTGATGAACTCTTGCTCTCAGTGCTTGTGTTTTCCTTTTTAGGCAACAAAGCTGAAAAAGGAACAAGAGAATTTATTGAAGCAGCAGTGGGAGCTGGAGAATTTGGAAGAAGAAAGGAAACAAATGGAAGAGCACCGAAGGAAGAAAGAGCTCGGGTAGGACACCAAGTGGAGCTTGTTTTGGATAGAATCTGTTCCTGTGCCCACAGCAGGACTTGGGGCACAAGGAGATTTTCCAAGTAGCAGTGGTAGAATGTAAATATCTGAGTTTTGGCAGATTTGCCCACAGCAGCCAAGGAGCAGAGGCACTGGTGCTGTTACTGCTTTTTGTTTCTAGTAGCAGGTTCCTCATTGTCACAGATGTACCTCCCCAGGTGCTGCTGTACAACGATGTGGTGCTTTAGAGTCAGTGTGACTGAAATACTGTTGTTTTATTTTTTAATTTTGCTTTTTTTTCCTCCTTCAGTCGCTTCTTGAAGCATCAGTGTGACGTCCAGTTAAGGAGACGAGCGCAGCAGGTACAGGAGGAGCTGGTAAGAGATTAATTTATACTTTATAGATGCTGTGTGGTGAAAAAACTTGTTGTGTGTGGTTTGTGTCTGCCTATTCCTATAGATTGGGGGGCCCCTTCCAGCTTGTGCACAGGGCAGGAGCACAAAGCTGACGGGGAAGCAGCAGATGGAGCATCGTGCTGAGCACACCCTTGACACTGTCACCAGTAATGCCTAGAGGAGCACTGGAAGCAGGCTGGGAGGCTCTTGGATAGTTGTAAATCTCGTGGTTTTTCTCCAGGAGGCAGACAGGCAAATCTTATCAGCTCTCCTGGAGAAAGAAGAGCAGGATCAGAGCTGGCAGAGCGTGCGGCGGGGACGGGCGGTGGCAGATGTGGCCTGGATGAAGAAGGTCATCGAGGAACAGCTCCAGCTGGAAAAGGAGAGGGAAGCAGAGCTTGAGACTATCTTCAGGTGAGTCTGTCTACCTCTGAACCTCACCTGAAGAGTCCATGTGTCCACACCATGTGTGCTGAATGTTCTGGGTCAGGGGGTCACTGAGAGGCACAGGTGGGATGGACACACAAACTGGCACGGGCCAAACCTGAAGAGAAACCCAAGTGCTCCTCTAAAGCACAGGATAGCTTGTCTGTGCCTGTGGAGTTAATCTCAGAGATAATTCTTCCTCTCTCCTTTAGGGAAGAAGCAAGAAAAATCTGGGAGAAGAGGGAAGAAGAATGGGAAAGAGAGAAGGTGGCCAGAGATCGCCTGATGAGTGAGGTGATGGATGACCTCTGTTGATGATGTGTCCCCCTTGGCTCAATGAAACCATCATTCCACTTGTAACCCACCACCCTCTGGAGAGTCAGAGCCTTCCATGCTGGGGTGGAATTTTTTTGCTTGTCTGGTTTGTTTCCTGGTGTGTTTAACCATCTTCTTCCTCCATCCTTTGCACAGGTCCTTGCAGGCAGGCAGCGCCAGATCCAAGAGAAGATGGAGCTAAACAGAAGGGCCCAAAAAGAGTCCATTAAATATCGAGAGCAGCTGATCAAAGAACTCGAGGAGGCCAAGGAAGGGACTGGTCGGGAGAAGGAGCAGGAGGAAGAACAGCAGAGAGCCCACAGGAGGGAGCTGCAGGCACAGGTAGGCTGAGCTCCCCAGTACACACCTGGCTGCTGAGGCTGCCCCATCTCACCTGACTTCCCTGTGCAGGGGACAGAGCACAGCTTGAGAGAGGAGGAAGAGCAGCAGGAGGGATCAGCCCAGCAGCACCTTGAGGAGCTGGAGCAGCAGGAGGCCAAGCAGGGCTGGCACAGCAGGGTAAGGTCACACCTGGGTCACCCTGGCACAGGGGTCACCCCAACACACGAGCCCCTCATGGAGGGTGACACCATCATTACCTCTGATCTGCACTTTAGTCATCACAGTACCAGGGCACAACACAGGGCTGTTCCTTCCCCTCACAGAGCTCTACACTTCCCTCTGTTTTTTTGTTTTTTTTTTTTTTTTTTTGCTGATACTGAGATATTAGGCCCTAATGTGTAAAGAGTTTTTGAGGCAGATGTGTTGCTAATGCCTCAAATCTTGCTCAGTGCTGAAAGGGATTTATTTTAAATGCATAAGTGCAGTTGGTACAGTGCAACTCCCCTGCTCAGTGTCTTTGTTGACTGTCCTGCTTTGCCTGGCTCTAAAATCATAATTGAGTAACCCTACCTAAAGCCCCTGCCCAGCCCATCTGCTCCTGTGCATGCTCAACACTGTGTGTGGATTAATTCCAGAGCCCAAAAACCTGTGCTGATCTTTGTTTTGACCCCATCAGTTCTACAGTTACCCAAGAGCAGCTTGGACCTGAGGAATGAGCATGACATGCAGCTCCAGACTACAGAGAAAAAACTCTGAGGACTCAAGGAACTCCTGAAATAATGGTGCCTCTGGAATAGCCTATAGTGAGATCAAGACATGACTCAGTAGATTTCTGAAAACATTTTTTAGTTGTGGCCAAGCTGAAGAGGAGAAAAGTTCTACTGTCTTCAGGAATGTGGAAGTGTGAGCACCTTCAGAGAAGTGAACTGCTTCACTTTGCATTCTGGAGTTGTGCTCGTGTATTTTGGTACGTGAGAGGCTGAAGCAACCCAGCAAATTCAAGGGCCCTGTGGACCTGAGCCACAAAAGCATCTGTGTCTCCCCAGGAAGAGGAGCTGTGGGGTTGTGTCAGACTCCCACCTTGGAGAATCAGGCTGTGCCTGGGTTCCCACTGGACTGTGAGGAGTTAATTCATAATGTATATTGCAAATCAGTCAGATCATGTGTGCTGTGGCAGCAGTGCTTGTCCAGTTCCTCTCCAGAAGGTGCTGGAGAATTAAAGATTGTTTTTCACTTGTTTAATAAATAATGAATAATTGAAACCTGAACAAGGATTTGGTTTTCTTACATGAGCAAACCACTGCAGCAACAGGAGAGGAGATTGAGCTGATTATTGCAGTTCATTCCTTGCTGTTACCATCCACTACTGCAGCTTGACACCAGTCCTGTCACAGTGCACAAGGAGCTGTTACAAAGACTGGCAGCACTTGACTCAAGAGTAGAAACTTTTCCAGAGATCTTCGGAGAACCAGCAGTCAAATAAGCCCACATTATTTCACACACTGAAAGGGTTTTAGCATTTTATAGTAATACTGTAAACAAAAGATTAAAAGTCAAAATATTGTACAGACAGAATGACACTGATAAATACAAGGTTTGGAAAAAGGCAAAAAAAGCTTTTCCTTTCCTCTGCAGCATTTTGTAAAGGAAGAGCAAGTTTGTTTACAGGGGAACAAGAGATCTAGTCCTAAAAGAAAAACACACTTTTGTTACTTGAGGTGCTACAAACTCTGTGACTGCAGTGCTGTGAGTGGAGGGTTCATGAACTTGCTGCTGGGGGTTCCTGTGGGGTGTGGACCACTCTGATTTCAGTGTAGCTGGAGCAGGGGCTGGCAGTTACTAAAGTGTCCCTTGGTTTTGTATCAAAGGCAGGTTTAAATAAGTGTAAAATACACCATAGCTCAGTGTTACCCTGCTTTGGAAAGCAGGTAAGATATGTTAAAGAACAGCACACAGTGGTGTCCTGGGAGACTGAAAAATACCATCTGCTGCCTTTCAACCATTATTTAAGGAAAAGTTCCGAGAAGATTCTCAATGTATTTAATTAATTGCCAGTTACATGATTTTGAAGTAGGTTTCACAAAGGTCATTTGCAGTTTTAATCCCAGCCTGCCTCTGCTGTCTGGCTAGAGCTGCTTCTGGGGTTCAGAAGGGCAGAAAGGAAATAAAACACCACAATGAAGAACATTAATTTACTGGGCTGTCATCTCCTCTCTCCATTCCTTCCCTCCCTCAGACTCTGTGACCAGACAGCACCAGGAATCCAGCAGTGCTATGGCACTTTTATATCCACACAAACACACCATGGCTGGCTCCTGGGCAGGGACAAGACACTTCCAAATTGGACAGAGGCAAACATCAGTGATTTCCTGCACCACCTAAAATTCAGACTCCCAAAAATATTCTCAATTTTTAAATTAGGGACTGACACACTTCTGTGAACTGTTATAGATGAAGAAACCTGGAGCACACATGGCCACTGGGGCCAGGCAGCCTGGCAGGGGTTACTCAGCAAGTTGTCAAATTTGTAAAGATTTGCATAAAAAACTTAGGAGATACGAGAAATATTTTCACATTTGGATATGTTGAGGTACAGAGGTTATGTGCTGTGGCAGACACAGCTGCTTTTGCACTGGCACTCTTCTAACTTCCTTTTTTTTTTGCTAATAAGCACAGAAATCTTTAGTGAAATTGCATCTGGAGTTACTGAGAAATGCTGCTGCAAACAAGACGGTGCCTCAAAGATGACAGAAAAATTCTGCAGGAAACTTAACAATGAATTACTAACTCAGAAACAAAGGATAATATTTTAACCACTAATGCCCTAAAATAACATCAAACATATATATTAATGGCATAGTGACAACTAAAAGAAATAACTACTAAGTTTCAAATTCCTTCCAAAACAGATAAAGTGACAAAGACCTTGTAGAGTTACACGTAACAAGCTTGGATGCCCACAACTACTACTGGTTTAGCAGACTAAAAAAAAAACATATTGCACAACAGTTGATATGGGAACAGAGAACGTTGGGCTTGTACCCCGTTACCAGGACAAACCTTCTTCCTGCTGGGAGCAGTCCTGGAGCCTGGGGAGCCTCAGCCAGCAGGATCCCAGCAGGGGAGGCTCCAGAGGGATGGAGATGCTGCTCTCCCATCCGTGCAGTGGTGTCAGAGCAGTTCCACCAGCAGGATCTGAAAGCAGAACGTGGCCCCAAGGAAACGTCTACAAGAGCTCGGTACAGCGCCGGGACATGAGAGTGGCTCCACAGCTACTTGCAACATGCTATTATCCATAACTACACTGGCAACACAGGCACAAAATAAGGCAGTGGGTTAAATTAATCATAAAATTGTTAGAAAACATGCAAAAATAATACTGAGTTTAAAAAAAAAAAAAAAGTTTCTTGCCCCTTGAAGTTTTTTTTTCCTCTTAAAAATGCGCATAGTTCCACACCTATATGTTGAAATCCAACCTTTAAAAAAAAAACCCCAGAGTAAAAAGCCCCGAGTGCCTCAGTTGTTGTTCTCTTTGGTTGTGATGGTGACCAGCTGCTTGGCGGCCTTGGCGATGTCGTAGGCGCACTGGATGACCTGCTGTGTCACCAGCTGGATGTCGGGCGCGGGGCTGGGCTCGGCGGGCAGCGCCTTCCTGCACTCCGACTGCAGCCTGTAGGCGCTGGATGTCAGCAGGCGCAGGGAAGTCCTCACCAGCTCCGACTTGGGCTTCTGGGAAGGGAAAACAGACGCTGGAACAGGCAGAACAACACAACCTTTTAATTAGCCGGGAGTGCTCACAAGGGTTCTTTGATGCGGCCAAGCCCCGATTCCCCTCGTGGCAGCCGGGGGAATTTCCCTCTGCTCTCGGGGAGATCCCGAAGGGCTGCCAGGCAGCAGGCAGGGAATATTGCTCCGTGCCCTCCCTTAGGAAGTTACTCAAGCTCATTTCTGGTGGCTGTTTACTGTCCCAGCCCATGTCCTGTCTCGCAGGAGGGGACAGCATGTCCAGGATGATGGGTGCAGGCGGGACAGCAGCTTTGGTTCTTTCCTTGCAGTTTTGGAGAGGTGGGTAAAGACTTTACAAGAACTTGGTCATGGGGATTTCACTCCCTAAATTTGCTGTGAGCAAACAGATCACTTTGATGGATGGATAACAGAGCTAAACGTGGCTGCAGGAAAGAAATCCAGGTGATGGAACTCAGATGGCAAAGGGGGTAATGAGTCTGGTGAAATTCCTATATAACCACACAACTCTTCATGCCAGATCCAAGCACCTCCTGTTTTGTACAATTCTTAAGTGTTTTACATTCAAGAGTACAATTAAAGGCCTGGAGTCACACTTCAGCCTTTACCAGCTGCCACGCTAATAAATACAAAGGTGCATCATAACCCCATCATTTCTCCCTACCGTTTTCATTTTGAAGTGAAATAATTTTTAATTTTCATTCTGAAGGGGAATTGCACACAAGGAAACCATTCTGATGGTGGCAGGTACTTACTTTTGGGAACAAGGCTGCCATTTCTGTCACTGCCACATGTATTCTCTCGGAGCACGGTATATAGCTGCAGAAAGATGCCCTGGGTTATTCATTGTGTGGAGACTCCCCTCCCTCTTCCACTTCACTGCTCAGTGACTGTTATTCTAAAAACAACCAAGTGACTTCAAGAAAAAGCAAGAACTTAACCAACAGTGCAAAATTATTTCTTAGATTTTCGCTGTTTTTCGGAGTTGGTCTGAAGGAATAACTGTCCATACTTTCCATATAAAACTTGGTCAGGAAAGTCTCCATTTGTGTGCAACTTCAGAACACCAAGATGCCTTCTTGGATTAATTAATATCCAGTAAACAGACAAGGCAGAGTTCTCACACACATGCATCCCCAAACTACCAACGGTATCCACAGTCTGTGAATTCTAAATATTCACTAACTCTGATGAGTTAGTTAATAAAACAAAGGCAGATTCCATGAATCCTCACAGATTTCACTTCTGATTTATATACCAAATGAAAACTGGTCTGTTCAAAATAGAATTATTTACCATAAACTGCTGTGAATAGTGAAGTGTTAGTGTGCTCTCTCACAAGTCTCATTTCAAAAGACTCTTATGCCAAAACTGAGTCTTTGAAGCATAAGTTAGTTCACATGATCCAATCTTAAGCAAGAGAATCTCAAAACTCACAAAGCATTCAAGAAAACTATTCAGCATGTGTGGGTTATGGTAGGTCAGTGCCCTTTCAAGCAAAAAGAGCCCCCAGACCCACCCCCCCAGTCATTATTGATTTGATCTTCTTGCAACACCAAAGGTGCAAAAAAATCAGTCACTTGCAAATGCACTGAGAGAAAAGCAACACACTGGGGTCATTTTGGCAATGCAGGAAAATTGCTTTAAAAGGAGTATTTCCATGTGTCTCAAGTCACATGAGTTCTTCCAAATAAACTAAAAGTGGAGAGAGGTCTTCCAAGTTCACCACAATTCCCCTTCTGCTGTGGAGTTAATGATTAATCTGCTCCCTGCAGCCACAGTGACCAGCACCCCACCTCATTAAAAAGTCAATTTACTGATTAAACCCTTCACTAACAAGGCAGAGAAAGCCCTGAGAATAATCTGAATGAGACACTCAGGTGAACATGTTTCACTGTATGTTCTCTAGGTCAGCTGCAAAGTTTCCAGTCTAGCCTGGAGGAATGGCTTTGGTTTGATGTCTCAACACTCACTGTGAGATGCTCTGACACTCTGTTGGGTTTACACACGCTCCAGTGAGACATCAGGAAGATATTCAAGTAGTGACAGCTTGGAAAAGGAATCCCTCATTAGCAGTAAATTGTGTTAATCTCTTCCTCCAATCCTGACATTTGTTGGGTTTGAACCTGGGCAGTTCTGTTTTAAAGAGCCGCTCAGGCAAATGTCACTTTTATTTTAGGCACTAACAAACAATGTTTTGGTCAGGTTGGAAGATATCATATAAACAGACATCTTTTTTCATGGATTTGGGATACAAATGATCTCATTTGACCCCCAGCTGTATAAACACTGGAGGGGCCTCAGCTGTCAGGTGTGAATGTTCCACCTTGGGAATGTGAAACTCCTTGCTACTTTTGCAATGGTGCTAAGAAGCAGCAACCACGTGTTTTGTCCACAAAATCATAGAATATTTTGGATTGGAAGGGACCTTCAAGCCTCAAAGATTTCTTCCTAAAGGAAGAAATTCTTCCCTGTGAGGGTGAGGAGACCCTGGCACAAAGAAGCTGTGGCTGTCCCATCCCTGGAAGTGTCCAAGGCCAGGTTGGACAGGGCTTGGAGTAACCTGGGATAGTGGAAGGAGTCTCTGTCCATGGAGGGGGTAGAACAAGGGGGGCTCTAAGGTTCCTTCTAACCCCAACTATTCTGTAATTCCACAAACCAACCAAGCTGTAATTTAATTTATCTTGACAGGCAATAAAAACCAAAACAGAGACAGAAGAATACACCAGAGCCAGCTGCAGCTCCAGGCTGTGGTTCTGCTGCCCACTGATACCTACTGGGAGCTGAAGGGGTTGTGCCACACCCCTGGCTTGGAGGGGGCTGCCTGCAGTTCCCTCATCCCCTGCAGCATTTCATGCATCGCCTTCCACGACCCCGTGCGGCCGGAGAGGGAGGGAAAAAGGCAGCAGAGAGAAGGAGAAAGGACACTGTGCCTGGGAGGCAGGGACAGAGGCCAGAGTACCAGGAGGCAGGGCCGGGCTGCTGGCTGGTCAGAGGCTGCAGGGGCGCTCGCTCAGCCCCGGGGAGCCGCGTGCCGAGGC
This sequence comes from Onychostruthus taczanowskii, assembly GCF_017590055.1. Taxonomy (NCBI): domain Eukaryota; kingdom Metazoa; phylum Chordata; class Aves; order Passeriformes; family Passeridae; genus Onychostruthus; species Onychostruthus taczanowskii. The sequence continues at coordinate 4,341,162 of NW_024500572.1, forward strand.
TGTGTCTGAGCTGGGATGTGCCCCCACGCTCCAAGGGCCTGCTGAGCCCATGGAGCACAGGGAAAGGGATGGGAGAGAGTGAGAAACAAAAGGGAGAAGGGGTTTCATTAATAGATGATACTCTGGCATTGCATTTTTTTTTTTTTACTCTCCAGTTAGCTATGCAGCATGTGATTTCTCTGTACAACGTTCCCAGCATGAGCTTGGAGGATGTGTTATTACATCCTCAAGTGTCTCATTTTGGTAAGGAAGCATTCCCCTGTGTTAAGGAAGCCAGGGAAGGGGAAAACAAAGAACAGCAGCTTCCTCGTTCAGTGTTTTGCAAGATAACACTCATCTAAGCATAGGCAAACACCTCACTCCACGTGTGGTACAGAAAACAAAAATGCAGCATAACAGGTTTTTTAAAAACCTGATCAATTCAACAACGAAAGCCAGGTATGCTGCATTGCTTCCTTCAATGATTTCTTTTTTAAATTCACAACTGTATAGTGTGATATACATAAAAACTACACTCATTTGAAGCTTCTCTGTGTGAAACAAGCACCAAGAGATTGCACTGGAAAAGGTTACACCAAGGGCAAAGAGCTCAGTACAAACACGGCAGAAGTCGTCACTCGGGTGAGAAGGAGAGGCCACGCCAGCCCTGCTAAAAATAGCAAAGTACAAGAAGGAAAAAACACAGAACAAAAGTGGCCCCATTGTTGTTCACTTCTCTGAGCCAGGCAGGAAGTGAGGGCTCAACACAAACCTCTGCTGCTTCTCCCAGGCACAGAGGGCACCGAGCTGGGGCCACAGCAGAGCCAGACCCAGCAGCCTGCAGGGTCAGGTTTGCTGGAGCCCAGAGTGTTCCAGCCCCAAAATGTGCTCACATCTGGGAATATATAACTTTGATTTACAGCCTTCTAGAAGAGCAGTGTGGAGAACACCACCTGATGATCAGCAGGGGCAGTATCACTTTTTGTAACCCACAGCTATTCTGGAAATTGTTCAGGTGGGCCAGAATTTCCCTGAGGGAGCTGAAGCTGCTGCAGCCTGATGTGCTCAGTCAGTGCTCTGCTCACTCAGTTGGCTCTGTATCTAAAACCAATAGTTCAAAATACTTTTGCTGGTACATAATTTGTACTAATACCTCAGTAGGAAAGCCAAATTCTCCCTCTTTCACAATTTGCTCCTGAAGCAAGGCTTGGTGTTATTAGCACATTCTGCAGGGTGTAATTACCTATGGACATAGAGGGGTGAAGACCCAAGAAAAAATTGCAGGGAGTTTTCTGCAACACATTTGATTTGTGTCTATTACAACCCTGGTTTTGCAGCAGGACTCACAAGTTAAGGGCAGGGCAGGCAGCACTGCAGCCAGGACCCACTCACAAGGGGCTGGTCACTTGTCCCCAACTTGCCCTGTGGCACTAAGGACACCACAGGCCTACACATTTTACAGGTGTGAAATAGCAGGGCTGTATTTCACTTTCACCTGTGCTACAGGTGGAAACACCTGAAGAATTTCCTTTGTTTTCTCACCAGCCCCAGAGCTTTCTCAGCTTTCCCTCCTTACCTGTCATGTTTGTTCTCCTGTGCTGCCCGCAGCAGCTCCTGGATGTTCTTGGTGATCTGCTCAGTTTTCCGGATCACATCTTCTGTGCTGGGCAGACTGGAGCTGGGGGCTGGGTCTGTGTCCTCAGGGATGGACCCCTCCCCCTGCCACACCACGCTGCGCTGCCTGCCCTTCCTGCCCGACCTGCAGGGAGCAAAGCAGGGCTTGGCCTGGGGACAGAGCAGTCCCCTGCCACCCCCAAGCTGTGTCACAGCACCTACCCCGGCTCCTCCAGCTCCACGGGGGTGGTGGGGTTGTCATAGTCGCTCTCAGACACGCTGCTCTGCTTCTCCAGCTTCGAGGCCTGCAAGGAACAGATTTACTTCAGCCTGTGCAGGAAAGAGCAGCTCTGGGCTGTGCCAGAGCCACGTGCTGTGGATTTGCTCCTTGCACAACAGTTCCTGCATTACCCTGCAGCTGCTGTGCCCCTCTCCCCATGCCAGGCTGCTGCTCAGCTTGTACCCGAGGCCCTGGGCACTGCCAGGACAGCCCCACCAGCCCCTGGACACCCAGCACAGCAGGACAGACAGACAGAGCACAGCGTCCTTCCCTGCCACTGAAAATGCCCCGGGGACACACTCTGAGAGGCCACCAGGAGCACAGGCCAAATGGAGAAGCAGCACCATGAAACAGGAGCCTGAACAGTGAATAAGAACCACTGGAGAGGGAGAGAACCCCAGAGAAAAGGAGGCCAGACCAAGAGCAGAGCAGAGGCCAGAGACCACGGTGGGGAGGCTGAATGCAGAGTGGAAAGACCACTGCAAAATGGGAGCCCAAAACAAGGGCCGAAGACTGCGGCAGTGGGAAAGCCAAAATACAGACAGGAGACAGAGACGGGGGAGCCCAAACTGCAGGTGGAAGATTGAGGGCATGTGTGGGACTGATGAGACCTGGAGCTCATCACAATTTGGGGCCAGAGGAGTTAAAGCCCATTGCAAAGTGAAGCCCAAAACAGGGTGGGAGGACAAAGTGTGAGGAACTGAGGTCCATTGAATGCTTAATACTGGTACAGAGCTGGAAGACCAAACAAGTGAGAGTTGTGCCCCAGAGCACTGGATGCAATAAGGGCAGGAGGCCAACCATAAGAGGGCCACAGAAGAGCAGTGTCAAAAAGAGGAGAGGGGCCAATTCCAAAGTGGAAGCCGAAATGAGAGCAGGAGGAATGCAGGGAAGCAGAGGCTGGATTGAGCACTGTAGGCCCATTGCAAAGTGGGAGGCTGATCCCAGAGCAAAGGCTGAATGAAGAAAAGGATATCACAATGAGCTTGGAGGGCAAATCCTCAGCCAGGCCCCAGGATGACCACACATCTGCTTCCTCAAGTCTTCTAAAAACTGCAAAGCTTCACCCAGGTACCCAGCATGATGTGTCTGATGTCACTCTGATCACAGAGAAGCAGCTCAGGGTTCTTCACAGCCCCAACAACCAGCCCTGGGGCTCTTACAGAAACCCTAAAGTCACCATGAGGGAGTCTCCAGGGTTAAACTGTAAGGGACACCTCCAATCTGCTGATCAAATAATATTTCTGCCTCAAGGACAGACCAAAAATGTGACCAGGAACTGGTTTTCACTGGCTGAGTTTCAGTACGTTTGTTAAGCACTCATCTGATGTTAAATCCATCAATTCTTAAATGAAGCACCTGGAGTTAGGAACCCCTTTTCAATTTTAAAGTTACTCTGCACAGAAGGAAAAACCAGCATTTTCTGAACACTCCTCTCTCAGGACAGCTGGTAAAGATCAATTGTATAAGTGAAATGTATTTTGAAAATAAACTATTTTATGTAGAGTCTGACCTTTCCCCACTCCCAGGTGTACAGAGACAACAATCCTAATAAGGCAAAGCTCTACCATCTGGTCAGAAATACAAACAACAGTGATGAATTACAAGAAGAAGATACTGTGGGATCACTAATATAGAATCAGTGTAGAATAAAAACAATCAACCAAACCCTGTGCAAGTCTCCAGTATCAGACAGCACTGCAGCCAAACCCAGATTTCCATTTGGCTAAGTAGGATATTCCCTTGAAAGTTTTTATTCTATCCCTACTTGCAAATCTAGTATTTTCTGGATTAATATGTCCATACATGGCATAGTCAAAATAAAATGGGGACAGAAGGAATTAAAAAGGAGAATCTGTGTCCTGGCAGGGAGAGACCAGAGTAAACATTTAAACCCCCAGATTTGTTATCTGTAAGGCAAACAGTCAATCAGGACCACCTGGATTGGTGCAAGCCACCAGCCCCCAAGGAAAGAAGCTTTGAAGCTGGGCCTCATGCAGTGCTTTTAGTCAGCAGGAGAGTTGTACATTGGCTTAGAAATATCAGTGAGAGCCTGGAAAATCAGTGTCCAAACAGCAGCCAGCTTGTCTTGGGGCTGTTGTGCAGCTGAACAAGTGACCTGCAGAACTGTGCGTGGTGTTAAAGGCTGAAGATGTGAAGTTAGAGAGAGGCAAGAGCCCAGAGCTGGTGGCAGCAGGAATGGAAGGGAGGAAATTCTGCTCCATGCAGGCTGGAAGGCCAGGCAGTGAGAGGGGGAAGAGAGAGGATGTGCTTCTGGGGAGATTGGCACCTCCTCCAGGGAAAAGATGGATTGGGAAGGTACTTAACCCTTCGTGTGCTCTCATCCCTCGACCAGGAAAGCGTGGAGGGGAAGGAAGGTAGAGATGAAGAGGAGGTCACAAACGCACTCCTCCCGATCTGAAAATGGGAAAGAGAAAAACCAAAACCAAAACACAAACAAACTCTTAACTGAAATCAAAGGAACATTCTTAAAACCATGGAGAAGACATAAAGCAAGAATGACGTTGAGAATCTGGCTTAGGCTGAGGGGACTTAATTCTTTCAAAATACAATTCAATTCATGCTTATTCTAATACTGAGATTCCAGAGGTGCCAAATTCCACGGAGAACAAAAAAATTCACCACATGCCAAATTAACTAACTCCACAAAACAAATCAATGCTTCAGAACTGCTACTGCTATCCAAATTTCCACCCAAATGGCCATAGGACCTATACAAAGCACTGTCACATTTTGCAAACACCGTCACACACAAATGAATTCTGACATTTCTTGCTGCCAGAACTGCCATCATATCAACATGACAATATAATTTAAAATTATCTAGATTTCATAGCTTAAATTAATTTCATTGAAGGTGGGGATTGATTCCCTTGGTGCATTCAACTGTCTTATGTGGAATGTGCACGGAATATTTGCTCTCCCTCATGCCAAAGGTAACTTCAAAATACATTTTAAAGGTCTTAATAATTTGACTGGAAGGAAATAAAAGACATTGCTACTAAGAGGGAAAGATATTGTCAAAAATCCACACATTTTCAATGTGTGCCTAAAAGATACTGTCCTGTATTGCAGCCCACAGGGCAACAATCTATGAAGATGAAACAAAAAATTAACTGTGCTAATGAATTAAATGCACTTGTTAATTAAATGCACTAGTGTGTGGTGGGTCACTTCTGTAAAGTGTGAACACTTCAGTGCAAAATCCCTCTGGCCAACAGAGAACTCCCTCTTCACTTCACACAGGAAAATACTAAACCAGAAGAATCTGTTGACTGACAGATCTAAATCATCTCCAGCCTCCAGTTCCAAATTCAGAATAAGAAACTAGTAGTCTGGGGAAAATTTTTCAACTTTATTTTATTTTTTCAAGGGAAAATATTAAACCAGAATAATCTGCTTGACTGGCAGATCTAAACCATCTCCAGCCTCCAGTTCCAAATTCAGAATAAGAAACTGGTAGTCTGGGGAAAATTTTTCAACTTTATTTTATTTTTTCAAGGTGGTTATGAAGTTCCACAAATTGGTACCTGCATGTTTATGTCCAGAAATACATAAACTTTACCTACCTTCTTGGAATATTATTTCCCCCTCCCTTCCTGGTTTTCAGACAATCACATATTGATATTTTATATCTATATATAAATATATGTATAAATATATATATCTATATATAATGTGGTTAAAAAACCAGCTGAGCAGAAGCCAAAAGCTCCAGTTTCCATATGCCAGAGCTGCTACAGCTTCTGCTTTTCAAACCAACAGGCTCCTGCAGACATGTTAATACAGCAAACATGAACAATTCTCACAGTTTATCCCCTCTGGGTTTTTTTTTCCCCTCTGAGGCAGAAGCTGAGTGAACGAGCAGCGTCGGAAGAGACAGGAAAGCTGAACATGAGAGGCAGTGCAGAAGCAGCAGCAGTTTTACTCACGTGTGGAGGGAAGGGCTGCAGCCTGGTGATGTTTTCCTCTGGGTAGGTGACCTCCCCCATGGGCAGGTAGGGCTTCTGCCCCGAGCCAGTCTCGTACATGGACATGGGCCTGCTGCCCCGGGCCGACGGGCGCCGCTTTAGGGAGGAATTGCTGCTGGGGTCTGGGTACTCAGAACCACTTTGCACCTGATAGATATTGGTTGTGGCCTGTCTTCTGAGGTTGGTATTTTCACTCTGTAGAGTTTGGAGCTGAAAGAAACGTTTAGCAGTGGGATTTGGTTTCCTAAGAGCAAGTGCCAAAAGCAAAGTGACCACGCGACACTCGCTTGTCAGCCGTACCAGAAAATCCAGGTACTGCTGCCTGGGGGTTCATTTCTTTTTCAAAATCTACTTGAATTGCTTGGTACAAGCATAGAAACACCTTTATTCCAGATCTGGAAATATTTAGGTGCTGGTTTCCAGCAGCTGGTGGGATGTAAACTGAAGTTAGATGTTAAAATTGGCTGCTGTAGTTCAAAAACACACGGCCCATTCCCTCCAGCCTGCTCTACTGGCACAGGAATCCTGGGATAGAATGAGGCTGTGGGGGACAGACTGCCAACACAACAGTTTTCCAAGCAAAGGGATTCATTGCAGCAGCCAATACAAGGACTTAGAAGACTTTAACATAAGGCCAGTGAAATCTGACAATGCCAGAACTGCAGCACAGACACCAGAGGCAGCACAAAGGAACTTGAGCTTGCTCTGCAAAGCAAGGAGAAAGTTCAGCTTATGAAAATTAGGCATCAGCTATTGCTATCTAAAAGCCAACAAGAAAGCATTTTAAATCTTATTATTATTATGTATTTATTTGATAGAGAAAATGTACCAATTCTGATTATTTTGTGTATTTGGAGTAAGTTTGCTATATTAACACATCAGAAAGAAAAGATGAAGTGAAGAACAACTGCAGGACAGCAAGAATTTTCCTTCTGCTACACCATGAAAATATCCTAAAGCCTCATTAATTCATAGGCCCCAAAGGAGTTTTTTTTTACCCTAAATGATTATATCTGTCTAAAGAAACCCAATGTACATGAAAAATTAATTCAATTGATGCAAGAGAAATGCTGAAACCAGTACAAGCTTTTGAAAGACCAAGGAAACACTCTGAGATCTCCCAGTGTTCACCATTCCAAAAGAACAGAACTGGCACTTAACAGACAAGGATATTCCAATTAATCTGAGGGCAAGCAGCCAGCCCTTTCTAGTTTTAGTCTAGTTTTATCCTATCTTTCAGACAGGATAGTGAACTCAGATATAAATTGTCTTTTACCTCACAAAATATAGGTAAGTGCACACACACAAGGTGTGCTGACACTTGATTCCTCATTGTTTAAAGCTGCTTATATTGAAGCAAGACAGCAAAAACACCCAAGACTTGCAACAACTGTCCTGTCACTTGGAAAACTGATGTTGAAGTTTTGACATAAGTTCAAATAATCCTCGTGATTTGCAGGGCTGGACCACCACCAGCACCATGAAAAAACAAGATTTAAAGCATGTGCTGCACATAAATATTTATAGTCTCATGTCTGATCCCAAAGCAGCTCCACTTCAGAATGAGTTTTCTCACTATCCTAATACTGGATTATTTCATCCTCAGTTCCAGCAGTTTTATTCTGACAATTTCAGATACCCCAAGAGCTGGAGGGAGGGGCTCCTCTGTTACCTTTTTCTGCATAATCCTCAGCTCATCACTCAGGTTGATGTTCACTTTCATTAACTGCTGAATCTTCACCTCAGAAGCCACCAAGGCATTTTTAACCTGCATATATTCCTGGGCTGTCACTGGTCCATCTGACAAGTCTGAATCCAAGCTCTAGGAAAAAGGAAGAGAAAAATACTTACACCATTAAGAAGAAGAAAACAAGATAATGAGATTTCAACAGCTTTTCATGTACTTACTTTAAAGGCATCACAGTTCAAATGAAGTTGAAATTAATAAAATCCATTAACCATAATCATTTAAAGTCCTCTAGAAAATCAATCAGCTCTTAGCTCCTCCAAAAACATTTGCATCAGCATTTTAGTGATAAAATACTCTTTTATAAGGGTTTTTTAAAATATGCAATAAAGAACTGCAAAGTTATGAAAGACAGACTGCTAAATATCCAGTGTGCATTTCCAGAGAAGATTAAAGTAGAACCACCAGGTTTTACTGCCCTTTGATGCCATTCTGCATTATTCCAGGATGGTTTAACTCACTTGGACACCATTGGTCTGCTTTGAGTATTTCTCCAGTAAGAAGCAGTAAATGTTTGTGAAATACCATGGAATCACTGATTTAGAGCTTTTTGGCAGATCAAATTATTTAATCTATCAATTAAATCTGTATCTTGTCTCCAGCCATTCATATTACTTTTCTAGAGAGGCTTTTTTTTTTACAATAAAAATTCCTTAAGAAACAACATTTAAGAAAGTTCATAGACATAGACATGATTATAAAATTAATTAAAATATTAATTTTCTGATAATTTATGCAAATTACCTTTATTAATAACACTTGGGGGGGTGTATCACTCTTTCAATCTTACCTTCTGCCTGTTTGATTTAGCTGCATTTGTTTCCAGATCTGTATCTTCATCTGAAGCAACACTGTCATAATCAGGCTGGTCATTGTCCTGGCTTTCACTGCTGTGCTGATTGCTGATTGATTTCAGTATCAGCTCCACATTTTCTGCAGATCAACACATGAAACACATTCTAGTAAGTCTGGAGAAGAAATAGAAGTTCATAATTTGGAAAAAATTCAATTTAGATCCACCTAGGAGGAATGAATGATTACTGTCCAAAACTTCAAAGTATTATGGTTTTGTCTTTTTATTTCTTCTAAGTGTTTAGGCAAATTTAAATAAGTGGTGAGAATCCTTTAGCAGCTTAATAAAATTCATATAAATTTAAAAAAACCCCAACAGACTACATTGGACAAATGGATGTCAGCATGCAAATGAAAAATACAGGGAAATATTAAAAGTAAAAAAGATTTTTTTTTTTGTATTTTTTCTCCAGAGGGAAAAATATATAAGAAAACAATATATAGATCTCTCTCATAATTCAGCTCTGCTGAGGGGCTCTGGGAGTGATTGAACTACTTAAGAAGTGCCTGCAAAGGAGCTGACAAGCTCACTCACCTTTGGAACCAGTGAGAGAATTCCCCTGTTGTCTTCGTTTGGCATCACTTAAAATGTCTATAACCAGTGTAGCAAACTCGTGGGCATTAAATCGAGCCAGTTTCTGCCTTCCCATAATGCAGAGGAAAGAAAAGTACATCCTGTATCAGAAGAACAGCAGAGTCCCCAGGAAAAACTAGAACTACACACTTGGTGTGGACTGTTCAACTACATTTATTGCAAAAAGTGTGATTTAAAAGGGAAATGTGAAACTATTTTAACCTCTTTCCAAGTAGATGCGACTCTTCTACAATAATAAAATGCAGTAAAGCAATATTAATTAGGCCAACTTAATTACCTGGGCTGTTATATCATTTTTTACAGTATTAAAATTGCATACCTGATTCCTGGTTGAGGAATATTCAGGGTTTACAGGAAGAAAAGGGACCACAGTGGTCTCTGTCACGAGTGTGCTGTGGTTCTGAGTAGCAAGCCAAACTGCTCCAGAGGAAAAAAAAAGAAGAGGGAATAACCTTCCTGTACTGCTTGACAGTATTTCTTTGTCAAATAAAAGACTGCAATTTCAAACACAAACACAATCAATTCAGAGGAAAGCTTTTCCCCAGAGGGTTCTCTACTTTGTGGAAAACACAAGATTTTTTTCAATTAACATCCCCTTCAGGCAATGCAAGACAAAGAAACTCCTCAGCAGTAACTGCTGAATACAGAAGCACTTGAACAGAACATGTACTTGGACTGGAATCTTGTATGTAAAGTGACAATACAGACTTGTTTTATTTAATTCCAGAAAGTCTCACTCACCTGCATCTGTTTCCCTTCTGTCAACTTCATCATACACATCCATGGCAAGTTCTTCAAATAAGTGGTTGCTTAGCTAAGGGTAGAGGAGAATAATTACAGTTTGAAAAGAAATGAAACCCAGCAAGATCTCTGATAACAGAAAATAACAGAGAAAATGTAAGAGCACAACTCTGCTCTTTTCTCCAGCCTCTGTAATCCACAGAAAAGCTCCTTTTTCAGCCTGCACAGGCAGCAGAAATGCATGACCACCCCATTTCTAGGTACAGAAACAACCATCCTCTTCTACATTCCTTTCCTGGTCAATGGATTTCTTTTTCCTCTCCCATCTGATCACAAGAAGACCTTTTGTGTTTGGGGTGAGGCAGAGGCACTGTGGGAATGAGGTACCAAATGGCACTGGAGATGTGACCTTCAGTGAACAGTGAAGGCTCACAAAATATTTGTGGTTCAAGCTGCTCCTACAACAGATGGGTCAAGAGATACTTGTGCTAGGGAGCCTGAGAAATGAGGGCTTGCCACATCTAGAAAAGGAGTTTTACTTACAGACTGAAGCTTCTTCTTGGCTGCTTTTGCCAGTTCTGATACATCCAGACTGCTATGAAAACAAGAAGTGATCATTACATCTACAGCATTTCATGGCTTCTACATATCAAAAATCTACATTTTGGTAACTCAGTGATTAAAATGTCACTTTTACCTTAACAATTTCAGTATTTCAGTATTTTTAGCATTGTTTTTAACACACTGATGTTATTAATACTGCTACTACAACATCACAATTAGCATACTATTAAGCTTTCTTTTTAAAATTAAAACAAAACAATACCAAAAATTCTTTGGAATATGGATACCCACAGGTTTTTACCCACACAATTTTTAAGTTACTGAAGTTTTTCACAGAAGTTTTGCAAGCAGGAGGTTGGACAGTGATTTACTTACAGCCGTCTTATTTCCAATTGCACAGCAATAAAAGAGGAACAGGAACTTAAAATTAGTACTTGATACTTCTTACACAAATCTGATTTCATTGATCACAACCAAAAGTTACAAGCATTAAAATATCAGAAAAATACTCAGTTGGTCCTTAAATTATTTCCACAATCTGTTTCCTAGGAATTCCCCATGTGTGTTCCCTCCCCAGAAACATCTCACCTTCTCCCTGCATTTTAATAAATATAATTGGCTTCTATAATTTTATGATTTTGTTGATATCCCAATATTCTTTCTATGAAAAAAAGCTTTCAAGACTAATAAAGGTACATTTTAAAAAGCCAGAATAGCAACAAGCTTAAAATGTGTTTCAGAAAAGAAAGAAAACTTAATTATTAGGGTTTTTTTAATTCTGATGTTTTCAGACATGTGATGGAATCAGCAACTTACCTGTCTGCCATCTGAGGTATAACAAAGTGCTGCCCATTTTTGTGCTCTAGAATTGAAAACAAATTGCACTTTACTAGGTTGGTACCGGCCTACAGTTTTCAGTAATAAGCATCAGGCAACACTAAGTAATTTATCTTGCATGTAATTATTCAATTAAGGCTTGTTAGTTGTATTGAAATTCCATTAAAAAAAAGGAAATTAAGTTCTAACACAGGTACCTTTATGGTTAAAAAGCTGTAAGTGCCCTTGTGTTCAAAAGGCACGCACTTAACAGAACATTCCCCTGCTGTTGCACTTCAATTAGAAGAAACTACTTGGAAGAGTTTCTACAGTATATAAAGAACATGTATTTGTGGAAAACCAGGAAGGAATTTTGTTTTTAATTTCTGTCTATTTAAAACTCTGCAGTTTTATCCCAATTTTAAATGTATCATCCCTAACCATACATCTTATACTTTCTTTGGTTATGTGTAATTTATTTGACTATTTGGAAGGGTTACAAAAAGTGCAGTGCACAAATATGACACAGCAGAGTCTGAATGTCCTGTAAGTGGCAGTGACAGGTCTGAGGGTGCAGGTGTGCTGCTCACCTGGTTTCCTGCCACAGAGGTAGAAAGCCAACCTGTCTGTGAGCTCGTACTGGATCTCCACCAGCCTCTCTGCCAGCTCGTGGTGCCCCCCTTGCCTGCTCACACACAGGGACAGGGGGCAGTCAGTGACACACAGAAATGGTCAGACACATTTAGTACAAGCCAACACTGCACTGCTTGGTGCATCAACCCATCACAGACTCAGCCCAGCTCCACCCCGTGTGCCCCAACCCATCTCTGCAGTCTGGGACATTCCTACAGCAATTCCTGAGCAAATCCTCACTCTTGGAGCCTGAACTTTCAGAAACTCTTCTCTAATTAATTTCCTGTCAGCTGCTAGATTGGCACAGCCTGTGTCATTGGCATCATAGCTGATGTCACAGGCTGTGATCTGATGAAAATACTTATTCCTCATTTTTATTTATTCACTCTTTCAGGAAAAAGTATTATTAGCATTTAGCAGACAAATTATTTCAGGACAGAAACATATCTTAGCAGGTCCATTGTGTGATTTATGGATACCAGAGACTCCCACCTTGCATAATCAATTGGAGTTTTCCCATTGGAATCTTGTGTGCCAGGATCAGCACCATAAACTGCCAAGAGTTCTGCTTGCAAAGTCTGTCCTGCCTTAGCAGCAACGTGCAGTGGGGTGTTTCCTTTCTCCTGCAAGAGATTAAGGAAAAGTATCTACTTAACCAAAAGGTCTGAGTAGAAGATTGAAATATAACATGAATCAGCTGAAATGAGTGTAAATAATATGAACTAGAATTGATTGTATATCATCAAAATAATGAAAAAAGGGCTCCTACAGGATGGAAGAAGTTGGCTTGAGCTCCTAAGGAGAGCAGTCGCAAACAGGTCTCCAGATTCCCTGTCCTCACACTGGAATGGAGTTGCTGAAAAGGAAGCAGAATTGTATTTAACACACTGATTCAGCAGGTATTTTTCAGCCATGCTTTGAGAAACAAGAGCATGCAGATTTCTCACTACAGCTCTTTCGTGTAAAGGGTTTTCTCCAAGTTCACCTCAATTAATGCCTCTCAATCATCACTTCCACTGAAAACCACAAAAAAGGGGCTTCGAGCTGAAGTCAAGCTTTATTTATTTATGATAAATGATAGTGCAGAAAACCAGAAACAGTTAAGCCAAAAGCAAGCAAGGGAAGCCAGTGAGATTTGTGCTGTCCCAGGAGGCACTGACCTTGCTGAGATCCTTGGCAGTGACACTGTCGTCCTCCCGGCATGGCAGGCGATGCACAAACGCTAACATTTGATACTTAGCTCTGATGAACTCTGCTTTGTTGGGACTGCAAAGAGAAATCCAGGCAACAAGAAGGGACAGGAAAGAAATATCAGTGTTTTCATAAGTAATACAGATGTTCCAGAAAAAGAAAAATTTCACAAGTGAAGATTGCCATCAGCAACACGCAAATCTCTGATTCAAAGTTAGGCATGGAAAAATATTTTCATTAAAAAACAACCCAGTGCAGATTGTCTGACTACACAGAGAAAAAGTCTGTTACAACCATCAAATATCTGCAGACTGTAGCATGTGGTGTCTCTTTCTTAAAAGAAATACAGACTTTAAAATCATGCCAACTTAAGATATATACTTACTCTACACAGTTATTTACATTTTAAAGTGCAGCACACAGTCAGGGACAAAAGTCTCTGAACTTTTATTTAATTCCTCAACCAAACTCCATTTTGTTGGCAGCACTGAGTTAAATGAAGCATATGACAAAGAAAAGTCTTTTGACTAAAGTGCAAGCAGAGTTCCTCACTATTCAACAGGAATCAATAATTCAAAGAATTCAAGCACTGTATTCCTATTTCCGCTATAAATTTTAAAAAAATTAATACTTGGAAATAAAAGAAAAGAGTAACTACCAAACACACAGAGGTTCCTATGGATTCCTTGTTGCCCTGTCACTGCTGAATAAAACAATTCCACTTCTCTAAGATAAGAATTCTGCATTTCCCACTTACTGCACTTTATCCTGCGGGCTGGCCTTGCGCCGCCCGCTCATCACGGAGGCAGGGTCCAGCAGGGAGTGCTCCCAGATGGAATTAGCACCATTGTTGTACAGAGTTTCCACCATCTGAAAGCCAGAACACACAGATATTTTGCTGCTGGCTGCATTAATCAACTATCTGTAATTATTTTCAAGCAGGTATCAAGCAAACAGATTCCCACTCTGTGTGCCAGCACCAGTAACCTGCTGAGATATTATAACTGGGCATGTGTTTAGGATATTATGATGTGGAATTTAGTGAGAACCCCCTTAAATCTCTCTGCTCTTCCCAACAGCACCTACAATGAAAAGAAAATTCAGGTTGAAAAAGATGTACTGTGGAATTTCCTTCATAGATGTACTGTGAAAGTTGAAAGTGATCTTCCAAAGCAAAGGCATCAAATTCAAAATGAAAAGATAATTCTGACTTCAGTGGTCCACAACAAAACAAAAGAAATAAAATGAGAATAACTTAGAAAAACAAAGTTTAAAAGGACGACCCCTCGCAGAAAAAGGTTTAGTGATTTAAGTTACATGAAAAATCACTGTATCTGGTTTCAATGGAGGAGAACAGTTTTCCTCTGTACCTGCAGCAGTGTTGGAGGCCACGGGGTGTGTTTGAGATGCCTCACTTGGGAGATGTGACGGCCCAGGCTCCTGTGCACACTGCAGCACTCATCACAGATCAGGATGCCCCTGTTTATGGATGCCCAGCAAGGATCTGCAAAAGAAGCCATCCATTATAACACAGGAAGCAACAGGGCCTTGGATTGCAAAAGCAGAGTCTCAAATGAGCAGCTCTGCATTTCAACCTTCCCTGCTCAGCCACTGTGTGAGCCTGTGAATGTCACAGCCCTGCTGGGGCTCTGGATGCTGGGAAAATGGGAAACACCAGTCCTGGCACTCATGGGGGATGTGGCATTCCAAGGACAGGGAGATCATCTGCAGTGGAAATTTGGGGAAAAGCCCCACTGTTTGCAGTTCTTCTTGTGGAAATACCTTCCTTTCTAAACATAACAAAACATTGAATTTATCACCACCTTGAAGTGCTTTACTTGTTATTTTGTGGACTCCCACAGAAGAATTCCTAACAACAGTGCCTACTTGCTCTTTGAAAAAAACTCTGTTTTTTTTTTTTAAACTTGTCAAAAAATACTTTTTAAAATAATTAAATCTACACACAAAGTTGCCACAGCACTCAGCCTTTCCTCCTACTACTCAGTTTTCAGTTCTATAACAATGCCTTTTAAATTTCCACATTGAATAATAAAAACACACAAGAGTGTCATAATAAAAAAGGATACATATGTGCCAAGTCAAAGGCTCAATAAAATCCAGAATTCTCAAGCAAAATAACTTCATCTCATAGCAGATACGAACTGAATCATCTTATAAGCAGCCCAGAAAGAAAACTGATGGGAAGTGAAGTAGTAAATAACATATATGAGCTACAACATCAAAAGGCATAAAATCAAGTAGGAATGGTGGATTAGGTTAAAACAATAAATGCCTACAGGACACCAAACAGGTCCCTCAGCTGCTCAGAGCTCAGTCTCCAGAAGAAATTCCAATTTCTGTCAGTGACACGTGAAACCCAACGTGCCAGAACCCTGCAGGAACAGGCAACTGAGCAGCCAGACAGAGCTTCAGACCTAGCACATCCCATGAGAACAAAAAAGGAAATCAAGATCTCTTTTATTTTGGAAAAATCTTAATTTCAAATGCAGAGATGAGTCTGAGGCCAAATAAGCGAGTACAAGGCTGCCTGGTATTTGATGAGAGAACTTCTGAGTCCTGTCAGAACACATCTGAGCACTGGTGCATCATATGGAAAAGTCTCCTCTGACCCACACAACAAATGGACTGAATCCCTGCAAACAAGATGTGATCACAGGTTTCTGAGCAGAGTTGATGATCTGGGTGTGCTGCAGGCAAACCTGTCCGAGCCACGAGGGACAGCAGCATCTCCTGACCCACCAGAACCAGCCCAGAGCCAAATTAAAGCAGGTGAAATAAGAAAAATAATCAATTTGTTAAACAACAAATTACAACAAGCACATTGAACTCCCTGTTAAATCAATCCATTATTTAACAACTTTGATTTCCAAGAAGAAAAAGAGCAGCAATGGAGTGAACATGCATTCATGGCAACCTAATGACCCAAACTGAGGCAGCCTTCCAGATTAATGAGCCTGGTCCTTTCTTGTTAGAGACAGCCTCATCACACATGGATGGGATCCTCAGGGATCCCTTCCCTTGCCCATTCCCAGGCTGTTTGTGAGCATTGCTCTGCATTATCAGCAGTCAGCACTGGGGGTTTTCTTTACCTGCACCTCAACACCCAATGCTCCTGGATATTTCAGGTGTAAATTTAATGCAATGAAGTATCTGTCCTGGAATTTGAGTAATTTTTAAGAGACATAATTATGGACTCGATCAGAATACGTTTAAGCCAGTACCAAAATACACAGAAACCCACAATCACTGAGGTTGGAAAAGACCTCCAATATTGAGCCCAACCTGTGACTGATCATGCCCTTTTCACCAGCCCAGAGCACTGAGTGCCACATCCAGCAATTCCTTGGACATCTCCAGGGATGGGGACTGTAAACCTCCCTGGGCAAGCCCTGACCACCCTCTCCATGAGAAAATTCCTCCTGCTGTCCAACCTGACCCTCCCCTGGCACAGTTTGATGCAGTTTCCTCTCCTCCTGTCCCTGTTCCCTGGGAGCAGAGCCTGACCCTCCCCAGGCTGTCCCCTCCTGTCAGGAGTTGTGCAGAGCCACAAGGTCCCCCCTGAGCCTCCTTTTCTCCAGGCTGAGCCCCTTTCCAGCTCCCTCAGCTGCTCCTGGTGCTCCAGCCCCTTCCCAGCTCCATTCCCTTTCCTGGACACGCTCCAGCCCCTCAATGTCTGTCTGGAGCGAGGGACCCAGAGCTGGACAAAGCAACTGAGGGGCCTCAGTGTCCAGCTGAGGGGTGGCCACAGCCTGGCCCTGCTGCCCACGCTGGTTTTGATACAAAGAACAACTGGGGAGAAGCTGCAGGGCCGGGCGGGCGCTTTCAGGAACCTGCAGGGTGGTTCAAAACAGGAAGCGTGAGATGAAGACAAACCCGGCCCTGGCTTTGAGAAGTGAGCTCCTGCCTCGGGATAGGAAGTGCAGCACAAGAGCTCCTGTAAGATCACCCCGAGTCAAAGAAAACCCTCCACACCCTGCAGAGACAAAGGGGGCATTGATGAGCTTCCAGGGGAAGCAATAATTAATGCAGGTGCAGCCCCCAGGTCTCCTGACACAGCCCCCCTGCAGCCAGGGACAAACCCTCTGGCTCAGCTAAAGGAAGGGGTTGATTGGTTTTATTTACAAAAAGATTAAATTGAGATTTCTTTATATATGTGGATAAGCCAGCGGATTTCTAGTAAATAAGGAAAGAGCTGGCAGTGCTCTGATGTCACGATAAAAGGCAGGGTTACAGGATTACCTGACAGAGATTCTGATACCCCCAGGACCTTAAGGAACACAATTCACACAGCTTTATCTCCGAGTCACAACACTCCTGAGGTGTGCAAGCATAGATAGGCTTCCTTGTGTGATAGGGAAAACTGCCTGCCTGAGGGATGCCAGCTCCATTTATTGTAAAACCAAATTTCTACAGGGATACAAGCAGAATCCAGGCTAGTTTGGGTTGGAGGGAGCTTAAAGCTCACCCAGTTCCAATCCCTACCCCAGGCAGGGTCACCATCCATTATCCCAGGCTGCTCCAAGTCCCACCCAGCCTGGCCTTGGACACTTCCAGGGATGGAGCAGCCACAGCTTCTCTGGGCAACCTGTGCCAGGGCCTCGCCACCCTCCCAGGGAAGAATTCCTTCTGTAAAAAGAAGAAAGTAACTTCCTGGAAGTTTTACAATTTTTTTAAACATAACTCAGATTTAATAAAAGTTGTTCTCCTTTCTCCCACATCCTATCTTCTACCAATTCCAGTGTTATCTACATTACACAGACATCTACATTATACCCGTAATAATAATGTATTATTACATTAGTGCTTTAATTCATTTCAGTATGTGCATAATTAATTAATTATGGCAAGAACCTGCCCAGAACACAAACAGCAAGAACTAGAGAGAAAAGACACAGAGCTGATAAAATAAAGCAGGGCAGTTTTAGATACAAGAGCAGCAGAACTACAGATGGTCAGGAGATGCAAGAGCCCTTCTAAACACAAAATCTGCTTCCATTCGCTCCCAAACTGATCTGCAGTGGGATACGTGTCAGCCCAGAGCAGACACCGCTCCCTGAGCGTCTCCAGACACCTCAGCACAACTTTCCTTGGAAGCCCCAACCCCGGCCGTGGGACAACTCCCAGTTCACCTCCCCCGGCGCTGGGAGCTCGGGATGGATGCAGAGCTCCGAGCCCGGCCCGCCCTCGCCTCCCCAGCTCCCCCGAACAGCCCGCTCCCTTCCAGGGACACATTCCCACCCCACGCCCTCCTCCCACCTTGCAGCCCCGGGACTGGAAGGTGGATTTCTGTCAGCTTTCCTCCTTCCTGAACTGGGCAGCTCGGCGTTTCCTCTCCCGCCGGAGATCTCCGGGACGTTGCCGGAGCTCTGCCCGCCCCGGGCTCGGGACCCGGACACCCGGACACGGAGTTACACCCCAGCCCCGCCAGTGTCCCAGGCCAGGCTGGACGCGGCTAGGAGCAGCCCGGCCTCCTGGAAGCTGTCCTGCCCATGGGATTTAAGGTCCCTTCCCACACAACCCATCCCGCTCCATCACAGGTGCAGCGGCGGCCGCTCCGGGGCGGTGACACTCCCGGGCCAGCGGCGCCCTCACGGCCCCCGGCCCGAGAAGGGTCGGCGGGACGAGGCCGCGCGGTGCCGGTGGCGGTGGCGTGCCTACCCTGAGCGCTGCAGTCGGCGCACACCTCGCTGCTCCTCAGGCGCTTCGCCATCGCGGGACCGGCGGCAGCGGCGGCAGCGGGGCCGGTAACGGGCCCCGCCAGCCCCGGGCCGGCCCCGCGCATGCGCGCCGAGCCACCCTGTGCCGCTCCCCGTGTCGCCCGTGCTGCCATCTTTACTGCTGGCAGCGGCTTGCCTTCAACTGAGCCCTGGTTCAGCGGCGCAGCACTGAGCGCTCCCGCCCGGTGCTGCGGCCGCCTGCCTGCTGCGCCCTCTCGGAGGGGTGGCGGAGCTTCATAAGCCTGGCGAAAGAGGCCTCTGTGTAGCGAGCTCTGCCCTCACCCGACATGGCGGGCGGGCGAGCGAAACCAAGGCCGGGCGAAGGCGGGGTGAGAGCAGCCGGCGCTGAGCGCTCCCCCCGCGCGGAAGGCAATGGGACAGCTGCGGGCGGGACGTTCCATCTGATCGCCCGCAGAGGGGGAGGGGGAGCGGCTTCCGCTTTCCGTGCGGCTGTCGGTGGCGGTGGAGTGCGGGGCACCGCGAGGAGCCCCCCCTGCTCCGGCCGCGCTGTGGTTCGCGCCAGCCGTCCCCGGAGGGACGGGGAAGAGGGACGGGGGCGGCTGAGGCGGCGAGACCCCCGGGAGCGGCGCTGAGGGGGCTCCGGGAGGAGACCCTCGGGAGCGGGGGGCTGCCAGGGGCACCAGGAGCAGGGGAGACCCCCCCGCGGTGGGGTTTTGCATGGGGCTCCCCTTGGAGAGGGGCGAACGGTTCCTAGGGGGTTGTGGCCCGGGCTCGCACACACGCACCTGGGCCGGGTGGGTGCCGGCAGAGAGCAGAAGCTGAAGGGCGCAGGGCTTGGGTAACCTGGGGTGTCCAGCGTCCAGAGAGGGAAGAGTGAGGGGCCCTGGCTGCCCCTCCCCAGGTGTGTGCCGGGATGAGCTCCCCTGGCGGGGCCAGCAGCGCCTTCCCCCTCCACGTCCTGGTGTGGAATAACGACTACAGGCGGCTGGACGAGGAGCTGCAGCACCAGGTAACGGGGGGCCCGGGGGCTGCTGGCCACGAAAAGCACCCTGGTGGTACTGCCAGGAGCGTCCGCTGGGCGTGAGGGATCCCTGCGTTGCGTTACCTGTTTGTTTGTGGTGTGGGAGCGATGTTAGAAGGTGTAGGAATGTAGTTTTATGTCAGACACGAAACGTTGGTTTCCCATCTGTGAAGCTGTGCCCTGAGCATTCCAGCTGCGGAGTAGCTCTCTGGGGGAGTTAGGAGTGGCTCAAGGAGAGCAGCTGTGATGGGGATTAATTTATTTATTAAAGCAATAGTGTTTATCTTAATGGGAAGTCAACGTACGGCAAAGGTGGCTGCTGCTGGACATCAAACCAGCCCCCAGCTTGCTGAGCACCATCAGTTCTCATAGGTTTGTTGCTGCCCAAGATCGGGGGTAGAGCTTTTATATTGGTTGGAATGTTGTCAGCATCTCTGGTAAAAAAAAAAAAAAATGGATCATTGTTCCATGCTGGAGAGTAGAAAACACAAAGCTGTCCCCTCTCTGGGACATGATGACGTAAGGAAACAGCCTGAAAGCTGCAGCAGAGCTTGAGCAGCAAAAATCCTTCTGGCTGAGCTGCTGTGGAAAAACTCTGACAGGAGCTAGAGTGAGGTACAGTTAATAAGCAGAGCTGATTAATTAATTATACCTGACACCACAAGTAGGTGAGCCCAAGAGCAGCCGTGCCACCTCCTGACTGTCACCTGCAGCTCTAACGGTGCACCTGACTTACTAATTCCTGCTTAGAGCATGTTCCTGCCCTGGTTTGGGAGAATCTTTGGAATGCAGTCTCACTTTTTATCTAATTTACGTCACCTTATGCATTAACAAAAATTTTTAACCTCACTGGCACGCTGCTCCTGTGTGTTTATTTCTGACACCTGTGAGGGTTTGTGGTTAAATAGGGATCACTCAGCAGCTCCCACCTGTGGAATGCTGCTTCCTCCCTCCATTCCCTGGGGAAACCAGCAGTGTGTGAAGATGGACTGTCTTTCTTACTTCCTTTACCTGCTTTTAAACCCCCTATTTTTTTTTTTTTTAAAGTATTCCAAAGATCTATTTCCCCCCGCTTCTTTGGGATGAGCTTCCTGCTGCGGAGGGACGCGGGAAGGGATCAAAGGCACTCCCAGCTGCAGCAAACGGGGTCGGGCATGTGGGGACCAGGGAACAGCAGCAAACACAGTGGGGAGGGACCCTTGGAGCTCTTTGGTGCTGCAGTGTGGAGCTGCAGGAGGTGGGGAAGGAAATTAATTAATGTTCCACCCCAGAAGTGAAGATGCTTTAAAACGAAGCTCTCCCACTCTCTGTGAGATGTTCTGACTTGAAGCTGTCGGATAACGCTGTTAACATGCATAATAACCTTCCTTTCTCATTCTGCTATTGACTTTCCCCTTTTCCTTTAGTTATAGATGCTCTTCTGTTTCAAATCTCTAAGCTAATAGTGAAAAATGTGTAAGGTATGAGTATGTTGTGCTTGCATGTTTTGGATATTTGTGCCTGTGTAGTTTATTTTTTATTTTAGTGACTTGTAGAGAATGCCCTCACTCCTCATTGTGCTGTGTGTGCTTTGTGAAACACCATCTGCTTCTGTCTTTTCCAAAAGTGCTGTCCAAAAGCTGTGTTGTGTGCCCTGTTGCCTTTTTCCCCCCTTTTCCCCCCATTTTGTTGTCCAGTTTAAGCCCTCTGTGGGGTCTCAGGCTCTCGGCCGTCCGTGGGGTGACGCACACGGACGAGAACTCCCATCTCCTCCTGAGCCTTCTGGGGGGAGCCAGAGGGGAAAATAATGACAGAAAAAGAAATGAAAAGCACCAGCAAGAACTCCTGTCCTACAGATTTTGTGTCATTTCTTAGGCCCCGTTCTGCCTCTCCTTTTATTCACGTGGGGAAGCGAGCCAGCCCCGCAGAAGGGCGGTGCAGGAGAGTTTGGGAGCGGATCCGTGGGAATGGCAGGGAATGTTGACTCCTGGATTAGCCCTCTGTTTGTGCAGGCTCTGATGAGCTCTGCTCCTCTCTTGGACACTGGCAGGATGTTGACCAGCGGGATCCACGGGGCCGGACCTTGCTGCACTTGGCTGTTTCCTTGGGTTACATCGAATCCGCCAAGGTCCTCCTGCAGCACAAGGCAGATGTGACCAAGGAGAACGCGCAGGGGTGGACGGGTAAGGAACAGCCTGGGGTGGCATTCCTTCAGTAGCAGATGTTCTGTGTTTTTATGGGGAGGTTTTGGTCAGCAAGCAAAGTGACCCACCTGGCTGTGGCTGGGTTTCTTTCAGTTTTGCATGAGGCTGTCAGCACAGGGGATCCAGAGATGGTCCAGCTGATCCTGCAGCATCGGGACTACCAGCAGACCTCCATGACCCTTGGAGGAGTTCCTGAGTTACTGCAGAAAATTAACGAGGTAATGATTTATTGAAGTGTAAACTCTCTCTCCAGACTGAAATCACTGCTTGAATTCTCATTCAAGTAGTTCACTTAAGTGAACTATTGCAATCAGCTGGGCAATTCCAACCTGCATATTCTGTAGGAGGCTTTTCCTTGACTTTATTTAATCCTTTGTCATGTACTCCAACATGGGAGGCTGAATCTTGAGGGCATTACTGCCCCTCCAGTAAAACAAGGAAGAACAGCTCCCTAGAAAGCAGCAGGGGCAGGGCAGTGCCTGTTGTTGCTACTTTCAATTTCAGTTTTAGCGTTGGCTAATAATTTCTCCAGTTCTGCTCTCCTTTTTTTTTTTTTTTCCTTTTTCTAAAATTTTCTCAGGAAATGCTGCCGGCTGTGGCTGGGTTTCTTTCAGTTTTGCATGAGGCTGTCAGCACAGGGGATCCAGAGATGGTCCAGCTGATCCTGCAGCATCGGGACTACCAGCAGACCTCCATGACCCTTGGAGGAGTTCCTGAGTTACTGCAGAAAATTAACGAGGTAATGATTTATTGAAGTGTAAACTCTCTCTCCAGACTGAAATCACTGCTTGAATTCTCATTCAAGTAGTTCACTTAAGTGAACTATTGCAATCAGCTGGGCAATTGTGTTTTGTTCCAACCTGCATATTCCGTAGGAGGCTTTTCCTTGACTTTATTTAATCCTTTGTCATGTACTCCAACATGGGAGGCTGAATCTTGGGGGCATTACTGCCCCTCCAGTAAAACAAGGAAGAACAGCTCCCTAGAAAGCAGCAGGGGCAGGGCAGTGCCTGTTGTTGCTACTTTCAATTTCAGTTTTAGCGTTGGCTAATAATTTCTCCAGTTCTGCTCTCCTTTTTTTTTTTTTTTTCCTTTATCTAAAATGTTCTCAGGAAATGCTGCACTGAATGTCAAACTATTTCATGAGGTATTCATCAGATGTTTTCCTTCTGCAGACTCCTGACTTTTATGTGGAAATGAAATGGGAGTTCACTAGCTGGGGTAAGAATCTTGCTCCTTGTTACCAATTCCAAGCTGTAAAAATGAGTTACAAATGTCCCACAACACAGGCAGGGAAATATCCACTCCCTGGAATCCTCCTCTCCTCCATCTCAAAATGACCTCTTGTGCTTTTGTTGCACAATTATTCTTTGTTTCCTGTGCGGTTGGTTGGTTTTTGGTAGTGGAGAATTTAGCTGTTGTTGCAATTGCTGAAGACTTTTCTTGAGGTTTTTTTACCTGTCCCTGGCCATCTGATCATGTGTCATCTATGGATGCACTGTTTGGGAAATACCTGCTCTTCCCTGAAAGGAATGAACACTAGGCCTCACAGCTGATTAAATATTTCAAATATCAAACGATTAGACTACCAGGCATGGAGTTTATGCCATTTCACACCTTTCAGTCTGAACAAATATCTTCTTCCTTTTCATATTCATCTTTAAATTAGTCCAGTTTTGCCCTAAGCTGGTTGCTCTTAAAGCTGAAGAGGATCAGTATCTCAGCTCCTCTGGAATGACATTCCCAGGAGTGAGCAATCCCTGTGCTTGAGTTCATATCCTCTGTGCTGCACCTGTTGCCCATTTTCCCTTTCCATTCCTCCCATTTCTCCCAGTGCCCCTGGTTTCCAGGGTGTGCCCGAGCGACGTGTGCCGCATCTGGAAGAGCCGGGCCAAGCTGCGTGTGGACATCACCTTGCTGGGCTTTGAGAACATGAGCTGGGAGAGGGGCAGGAGGACTGTCATCTTCAAGGGAGAAGGTAAAGGGTTTACCTGTCTGCACCACTGACCCCCAGGTACTCTGTGAGCACAGTGAGAAATCTGATTTTACACGAAAAAGGCCTCTTGTGTTTTATGAAGGTTTTATGCTTATGTTTGTGTATCATAGAGATGCTGTTTTATGATGGCTTAACTTCTTTGCTTTGAGTAAAGCTGAGGTAAAAATTTGGTGATAGGGAAAAATGTCAGTATTTTACTGTTTCTCTCCCTCTTTTCTGCTGCCCTACATATAAAAAACAATTTTAGTTCCATCTCCAAGTTTGATCCCAGCTGAGTGCAGAAACACCTGGGTTTGATACACGATGCACCCCCAGCTTTTCACCCTGGAACACTTGCTGAGTTTAACTTGAAATATGCCTTTTCTTCCACCAGACACTGGTGGCTGGGCAGAGCTCATTGAGATCAACCACGATGACAAGTTTGTCACAACAGAAAGGTTTGAGATCTCCCAGCACATGAAACGTTTGACTTTGGGGTCAATGACACCCAAGAGGAAAGATGTGGAGAGGCGCCTTACATCCCCAATCATCAGCACGTGCCTTGATACCAAAAACATTGCTTTTGAAAGGTAAGACACAGGGTTTCTATTAGAAAATAAACATTTTGATGTTATGTCTGAAGAAAGCTTTAATGACAAACTCGCAAAAGCTTTGATAATTAAAACTTCTAGGGCTAGGTTTGAAATTAATTTAAGCTTCATAAATCGCTAGATAAAGAAATTTGTGTTGGTCAAATTGCCACTATTGCTTGGCAAAAAGTTCCCAGATGAAAGAAATCATTGGCAGAAAACTTCCAGTTTATCATATTAGTGGGATAGAATCATTAAGGTTGGAAAAGGTCTCTAAGATTGAGTCAATTGCTCACTGCAAATTTGCATTTCACTCAAATCCATGTGCTGGAACTGATGGACAAGAACCTGGATTTGGTAACAAATTTTGGTAACAAATAGGTCAACTCTCACATGATTACTTTAAGTAAATATGCACAGTGTGTCTTTTAACAGCTACACATTTGTCTTTCTTCATGGCTACACCTATTTATCTAGGTATCTGGGATTAATAACCTATCAAATTTGTTTAAAATGAGATTTAGAATGACTAGCTGGGGGATTGTATAGAAATGCAGCTGTGCAGACACTTGTGTTCCCTTTTTGTCAGAACCACATCTGGATTCTGGGTATGGAGGACAGAAAAATCAGAAGGTGTCAATGGTTATGAAGCCAAGGTAAAGCCTGTTCTGTTCTTCTGACAGATCTTGCAGCAAATTGAAGTCTGGCTGTGCTTTTTCTGTATATCCTGACTATTTCAGGTCTTCAAATTCCTTTTGGGACGTTGATTGTGTTGCCAGCAGAATTGGGCTGGAGTGAGGAACTTCCAGGCTTATGGGAGGGATGGAGCTTGTGTGCAGGAATGTCACCAGGGGGATCAAAGAGGGGAGAGGAGGGACAGAAGATGCAGCAGAGCTGCCTGCAGTCCTTCCCTTCCAGAGGCTGGCACTTAACTCACACTTGAACACTGCCATTGTTTCAGTGGGTGAAAGCTGAGGAACCTGTTGATAATAGCAGCACTTCAAGCAGCCATGAGTGGCACCATGAATTCATGAGCTGGGCTCTGCCCTGCACCTGAGTCACAGCTGCTCGGAATGGCTCCTCCTGACACTGGTTTTGACCTCTGTTTCACCTCAATGAAGTGTTTTTCAAGGTGGTTTTGCAGCCTTGCTGTGGTAGGAATTAAATCATGAGATTTAATTTCTCTGATTCTGTGTTTACACCAGGTTTGGGAATTGGTGCAATAAATTACATTTTGTAATTTCATTCACCAGAAGAGTAAGTGCTGAATAGCTTTTGCATTTATCTGAAGGTTTTTCCTGATAAGACTGCAGGGCTCTTCAGCTGGACAGAGAGTTCATTCGTGTTCCCAAACTGTCACTAAATACAATTTCTGAGGTCTTATAACTACTTCTGATTAGAAATCATGTTCCCTGACTTTCCTTTTCCATTCCCTTTCAAAATCTCTTGGAAATGCCAGTCTGGTGTTGAGGTTGGTTGAGTTAGTTTTGTGTACATGATGTTTTACTGGGGAACTCTTTTTTTTTAACCTGTGATGCTGCTTGGTTTTTGTCCCTGTGTTTTTCGTAAGGTCTACATGGCAAACAACGTGAACGTGGTCACACGGATCAGAACAGAACATTTAACAGAAGAGGAGAAGAGGAGATATAAAGGTATCTTCCCCATAGGAAAATTGGGAATAAATACAACCCTTTGGCTGTCTGACACCTCCTCTGTGTCTGAAGAACTGGGCAGACAAACAAGGAAATTCTCTTCTTGCTGCTTTTGCCCTGCTTTTCTTTGACGTGTTCTGTGTCTGAGGCAGCTCATTATTTCACTCTTAACCTACAAATGAACCTGGTTTTATCCCAGCTGTGTTTAGAGGAAAGAAAAACCCTTCAAACCTGTTGAAAGTTTGCTGACAGTTTTAAAAGGCTGCGCTTTTCTGCTCTGGAATGTATTCCTGCCCTTAATTCACTTTGGCTATGGATATAAGTTTCACAGAGGCTTTGTTTGCTTGGAATTTTTGTTTTGGTCTACTAATTTCTTCTGGTATTTGAATTAGAGTAAAAGGTGACCAGCCAGTTACTTTATATGGAAATTCCCCTACCCTGGGGCCACTGAGGCACTGGGACTCATAAAGGTGTCTGCTAATCACAAAACCCACTGAAAGTCTGTGCTCTATTCTGTGTGTTGTACCTGTTTTGGTCCTGGGCTTGCCTGAAGCTCACTGGAGATCTGAACAACTTCCCTTTGGGTGGGAAGCCTGGCCTGAGTGCCAGTTTTACTGCTAATTAATGCTAATGTCTGTTTTTGTTTTCCTTCCTGTCACCTGAAGCTGATAGGAACCCTCTGGAATCATTCCTGGGGACAGTGGAGCATGAATGTGGTGCTCAGGTGAGTGTCTGATGTCAGCACAGGTCACTGTGCCAGTAGGAATTCCTGGTGTGTGGAGTCACCTCTTGTTTCCTTAATTTGGCAGCAGTTTTGATTATGAGGTTTTCATTTACCCTGAGGATGTTTTCGTTTGGTTGGGAATAGGTGAACTTTGAGATCCCTTCCAACCCAAACCATTCCATGATTCCACGTGGCTTTAGAAGCTCCCTTGCTTCTAAGCTGTGAAAGAACAGTGGATAATGGATTTGCTGGCTCTCTGTCAGGATGGCATTGCACATTTACAGGGATTTAGAGATTTTGGGTTCAAATTCTCCATCCAAGTTTTGTCTTTAGTAAAGGATTTGGAGCCTGGAAATGCTGTAGCTTGTGTGTTGGTTTCCAGCTTTAAAGTATCTAAGTAGATTTTTCCTGTCTCTAAAACTTTGGAGATTTTTAACCTCAGTAAAACAGAGTAAAACCTCACTCTAATAGCAGCTGCTGCTTAGGGCTGTTAGTGACTGTGTCTGAAATAGGGAAGGAGTTACTTCACAAAGAGTAAACTGAAAGTTTCTTTTTGTAACCATTGTTCATTACTTTTTGGGTTGTTTTCTTCCCTCTCTTTCCTTCTAGAGTATATCCAGGACTACAGAGTATGCTGCAACCAACAATCCCACTGCTATTACTCTGGAGGAATACTTCAACCCAGAATTTGATTTGAAAGGCAGAGACATAGGAAGACCAAAGGAAGTCACTGTTAGAACACAAAAGTGAGAAATACCATTTCAACTATTTCTGATTTGTCTCTTCCCAGTTATCTAATCCCTGGAAACCATTTTTACAAATATCCACTGTGGTTTTCCCCCCAGTTTTCACAATTAATTAGAAGAGAGATTTTGAAGTATTCAGCTATAATCTATTTTTAATTCCACTGAGTCAAAGCAAACATTTGGGCTGGTGCTGTAACTTGTTAGTAACCTCCTGTCACTGCCCAGCTGCCTGTTTTGCTTTGCATCTGTTCCTAAACTGTGAATTTAGGATGCTTTTATCCTACTTTGTCTTTAAGATTTAAAGCAACCTTGTGGATGAGTGAAGAGTTCCCCTTGTCTCTTATGGAACAAGTCACTCCAATCATTGACCTGATGGCCAGAACCAGTGCTCATTTTGCCAGACTTAGGGATTTCATCACTCTGGAATTTCCACCAGGATTTCCTGTCAAAATCGGTAATATTTAGCAGTTTTTATTGTAACATTTTGTCCATTTTTTCCCCTTTGGTTTGGCAATGTATTATTTACAAAAAACCACATTGGCTTTCTAGTTGTCTCACTGCTACCTAAAACGTTGTTTTGTACATCTGGAGTCAATCCAGAAATATCATTTTAAAGACAATATAATTTGACAATGAGCTGTTGTCAGCCCCTTTGCTCTTAGCTTCAGTGCCTTAAATTTGGCAAATCTTATTTTAAAATAAGAGATTTAGAGAGAGATTGAGAGTAACTAAAGCCTCCTTCTTGGTGAGGTGAGTCCCTCTGTGCTTTGTCATTATAGGAAGCTGTTGTGGAAGCAAACAGGAGTTCTCATTTTGACAGAAATCTTGTACTCTTACAGAAATCCCCCTGTTTCACGTGCTGAATGCCCGAATTACTTTTGAAAATGTCAACAGCTGCAGGACAGCTGAGAGAACCTCTCCTGGAGGTGCACAGAGTGATGCAGGTAAGGGATCCCACCTTTTTACATCCCTGTCCCTGGAATGCACAGAGGAGAGAGAAGCTGAACTGCAGGGAATGGAACAGAGGGAGCTGCAAGGTGTTACTGCCAAAACATTCATCAGAATCTTTTCAGTTACAACTTGTTACAAACAGGGCACAGCGTGTTTCTAACTTTATTTGGCTTCTGTAGGTGCTAATTTTGAGGTTGACCAGTCGGTGTTTGAGATCCCCAAATCCTACCACATCCAGGATGATGGCAGGAACATCCACGTGCAGGATGAGGATAATGAGATCATGCAGTTTGCCATCCAGCAGAGCTTGTTGGAATCTGGTGCAAATAAAGTAAGTGCTGGGGTCTGTACAGTGGCAGCTTGGGCAAGGACTGTGCAGCAGGAGCTAAGGAAACCAGTTTAGGACCAGTTTTTCTAAGGCTTTAGAAGATAAAAATAATGTATTTCAAAGAAGAAATAAGGGTGGTTTAAGGGTGACTTTCAGTGAGTTAATTCTGCAGATCTGATAACTGCTGTGGAATTGTCTCTTTGCCCATCTCTAGGAATTGGAGGTGCTTTCCAATGGAGCAGTTGCCTATTCCCCAGACTTCAACATGCAGTATCAGAAGTAAGTACCTTTTTTCACATCAAACCATGCAGTGACAGAGCAAAAATACACCCAGCAGTAGCATGAAGCAATTTGACAAATTTTTTTTTTGTGTGTGTGAGTAGCAAATGCACAAAACTCGAGGTTTCTTCTTGTGCTTCTTCCAACTTTTCCAAGAAACAAAACCTCCAAACTAGGCCTCCCTGGTTTATGTTGTGCAGTTCTTTCCAGCTGTGGGGCTGATCTGTGCACACAACAGATTTTTCACCCAATATACAAACCCAGTCCTTCTCTTCTGCTCTTAAAACTCTGAATTTGGTCCCTCTGCATTGAGGGTTTGGTTATTAGAGGCTGCACACTTCAAGGCAGCTCTTCTTTCTTTTCAAAATCCATATGTAATCCTTAAAAACACAGATTTAATGAAACTTAAAAATGGGCTCTGGTGTCTGTGGAGCTGTCTGCAGTTAAGTGCAAAGAAACCAAGAACTGAATCTTCTGGGTTCTTCTATACACGAAAAATCCTTTAAACCAGGTGAGGATGCTTTAGAGGCCCATTGAAAATATAACTGTTGGCATCTATGAAAGATTCAAAGGAATCCATGTTTGACATTGAGAATTTTACAAGTGTTGGAACTCAAACTGTTTTCTCCCCTCTGGGAGAGATTTTCAGGTTTGTGAGTCTAAAACAGTTGCCAGGAAGGATCACTGCAAAGAATATGAGACAGGCTCTGTCTCTTTTACTTCTCAAAGTTGTTGTTTTCCATCAGGGCACTGCAGGAGAGCTTTCTGACAAGATCAGGGACCTCCCACAGCAGCAGCACCAGTGAAGCCTCCAGCTTTGAGAAGGACTTGCAGCTTGCCATGGAATTGTCAGTGCGGGAGCAGGAGGAGCAGGAGAAGCAGCGTCGGGAAAAGGAAGATGCAGAGCTTCAGCAAGTTTTACAGCTCTCTCTTGTGGAAAAATAGCTCCTAAGTGACCTCCTGAAGCAGGGATGACCAAATCTGTGTAAAACTGGAGATTGTCAGAGCTGTCAGCCTGAAGACCACTCCTGGATTGCTTAAGGAAACGTTTTACTGCCTTCTAAGTTGGCATCAGCTGCAAAAACCTGATTTATTTTTGTTTGGGGGAGTTGTAGATCACAGGACTCCACTTTTGGCTCCCCAGCCATGCAGTCTTAGCTTTGAAGGAAATGTTTTTATCTAAACTTATTTATTGAAGAGCAGATGGAAATTTTGCTTTGCACCAGGATGTAGGATTGCAGTAAAGCTTGAAAGTCTGATTTATGAGGAGTTCAGGAGGGAAACTTCATTACTTACCAAAGAAATACTCATCTGCTTCATTATTTCTTAATAATTCAAAGCCATTGCCTGTTTTTCCAGCTGTTTCATGGGAGAGCATCTCCCTGCCTCTACACACAGTAGTTCTTCATGCTGACAGATGTTTTCTGTTAGTTTTGTTTAGATATGGTTATCTCTCCTCTAGTTATTGAGATTTTTGGCTTAAGAGGGATAATTTTATACTTGAACAGCTCATCCAAGCTCCAGATTAAACTAGTGCTTTCTGAAAAAGGACAAAATAAATAGCCAGTAACATTTTAGATGCTGAAATGGGACCATCTGTCCAGTACAGCAGCAGTTTCTGCAGAGATTCCAGACCAGCTCGTTCCCCTGCTCAGAGGGCAGCAAGAAATTAAGGCATAGATACAGGTGCTCCTTTGGGATCTCTTGGTGTGCATGGCTGAGTGTGGGTGCTAAATGCAGCCAGGAAAAGAATTCAGGGGAGATTTTCATGTGTCCTTATTGGAAGAGAAGTTTTAATTCTGCAAGGGAAACGTGTGTTGCTTTTTAAACCCCCAGCAGTTGTCCTTCATGTGAATACATCTATTTTTTTACCTGAATATTTTTATTGATTTTAAACCAAACCACTAGGCCTACACTCATCAAACTGGTCTTGTAACGATTCCTAGGTCTGTTTTAACCAGCTTTCCTCAGGTTTTTGGCCATACAGGATCTTTGTAGCTCTTTTGTCTGCACTCCTCTCGGTGTTTACAGTACTCACACTGTGACTCACAAGTGCACTCCACAGGTACACGATGAACAGCCACAGGAAAGCCTTACAGTTGTCAATTGTGAGCAATATCCCTCTGCTCTGCCTGCCAGGGCTGGAGGAACCTTTGGTACAGCTGCTCTGAGCTTGCTCCTAACACTGCTCCTGTTCCTCAGGCTGAACAGGGCAGTTCTGGGTGACCAACTCTTAATTAACCAATGTAAAATCACTATAAAATGGACTTGATCATAACCAATGGGGCAGTTGGAACCCTATTTTAAACCAATAATCCATTTTACATAGGAAATGATTACAATTCCTTCAGTGTACACTAGGACTGGCCTCTCCACACTGGTTTTGTTCCCTGGCACAACTTGCATCCCTGAAAACAGCTTCCTGGGTGCTGCTGCAGTGGGGACTGTCCTGCACAGGGGCAGTGGGCTGGGTTGGGATTTCTTTCTTTGCAAGGGGGATTCCTGTGACTGTCACAGTTGGGAAAAGGGAAGAGGCCTCGTGTTGAGCTCCTGACAGGGTGGGAGGTAGGAGATGGAGCCGTGGGCATTCCTCCAGTGGGAATAAAGAGTGCTGTTGCCTTTACAAATCTGCCTGCCTGGCATTGCCTGTCTTCTGCTAAGCTTTTCAAAGGTTACAAGAGGGGTAAAAATAGCATTTTTCAAGCTGACTTGTTCTGGTTTTATATTTAAACTAAAGAACATTGAGCACTTTCAGCTGAAGTTTTGTTACGCTCCTGCTTCTTAGTCTGGGACTGTAAAATAAATTGGATTAGCTTTTGGGGTTTTTTTTTTTTTTTTTTGCTTTCTTTGACATTTGTATCATTCCAGCTAAAACTAGAAGGCCCTGCTTCCCTCAGCCAGGTGCTGCTTCTCTTAAAGACTGGCTTAACCCTTTCAGTGCAAGATGGACATG
This sequence comes from Onychostruthus taczanowskii, assembly GCF_017590055.1. Classification (NCBI taxonomy): domain Eukaryota; kingdom Metazoa; phylum Chordata; class Aves; order Passeriformes; family Passeridae; genus Onychostruthus; species Onychostruthus taczanowskii. Next base: position 4,373,267 of record NW_024500572.1, read on the forward strand.
CTCTGTGTGCTGGAAGAACAAACCAAAGGTACTGCACATTACACCACATACAGGTATTTTTTCTCACACTGTATTTGGAGTCTTTTTTTTTTTTTTTTGCTAATTATCTGTCTTTTTGTACATTAAAGTGACATTATAATCTATGAAATTCTCCAAGGTAGTTCTGGCTTAGTGTGAATCAGACACACAACCCCCAGAACCACTTTTTGGACTTTTTCAGCCAAGTTTTGAGTCTCCCTGTCTGAGAAGGGGGAGTCAGTACAACACAGAAGTCAAGGCAGTGAAAAGCAGGAAACCCTGTTCATTTCTCTGCATCTTCTTGTAAGAGAGGAGCAGAGGGTTCTGAGTGTGTTTAATATTAAGCCAAGACTCCTGTGTACCAACAGAGTCCAGTCTCTCTCTGAGGCAGCTTGAGGCTGATGTAGGAAAGAGAAGCTCAGATTTACAAACACCTGTAGCTTCTAAAACTATAACCAGCTTTAAAAGTGGGTTGTTGCTGTTAGTTCCTGAAAGCAAGACTATGTGCTTTTTCCCTGCTTTTTACCCCATTTCAAGGCTTCTTACATCAGCAATTAATGATTTTGTTTATTTGGAAACCCTTCTTACACTGCTTTGGCTGAGTTTTGATTCATAGCTGAGCTGCTGGAAACTGCACAACCATTGTAGGATGTGCTTCTGTCGTGCTGTTAAATGGCTCCTTGCTGACAAACATCCATGAAAACATTCCCCCAGCACTGCCATCCTTTCCCTGCCATCCCACTAAAAACAAGGTAGGAGCCACGAGGGGGCCAGAGGTGGGAATCAGGACAGCCTCGCCCCTTTCCAGCCCAGTTAATAACAAACAGCACAGCCATGAATAAATGAGAGCCTGGATTGTTTACTGAGCGTTTTATTTGTACAAAGAGGCATAGCAGGGCGTGAGGAATGAGAGCAAACAGGAATTCTGCTCCTGGGAATGCAGAGCTGAGGCTGGGAGCTTCACCATCCACCCCCACGAGCAGCACAGGCTGCAGGCCAGGCTTCACAGCGATGAAGGACCAGGAAAAATCAGGAACACAGGAATCAGTGAGGAAAAGGAGGAGCAGAAAGCAATAGAAAGAAGAGTGCTGCCTTGCTGCCTCACTCTTGGATTAACAACTCCGTCTGCTCGAGGCCAGGCTCACTCTGTCATTTCTCAAAACAAAGAAAATCCCTGTTCAATGCCAGCACTCTGTGTCCTTGAAACAGAACAGAAAACACCTCAGATGCAGCACGAGGGCTTGAGAACAGGTCAACAACAATTGTTCTGGAAGTTACATTTTAAAATTCTAAATAAATTACTAAGCAAAACGCCCCTATGTTAAATATTAAAATAATAATCAGTAAAATCCAGTTACTACTTGTAGCAGTGCAAAACAAAATAGCAGCTTTTGTATGGAAGTGGGATTCAGTGTAAACACTTGTTACTGAAACTGCATCAAATGGGTCTGGCTGGAGCTCAAACTCTTCCAGAGCCTCTGCCTGGCTTGCAGACCTTTGGAGGCTCCTGTTTCCAGGAGCACAGTGCCCAGCACATGCTGGAATCCCTCACCTGCACCCCAGTTCCCAACAGGCTCAGCAGGGCTGGTTTGATGGGAGGTTATTCGGGGCTTTTCAGCCAGGAGTTAAAGCAAATAACGTTGGGAATGAGAAGCCTGGCTTGGGAAAACTACACCAGGATCAGCTCATGCATCATGTTCTGCTCAGAGGCTGGAATGGACCAGACCCTCCCCCCACTGCTGGCTGGGTCACTGAGCTTTTACCTTTGGAATAGTTTTGAATGGGACCTTAAAGCTCATCCTGCCCTGACAGGGACACCCCCCACACCCCAGGTCGCTCCAAGCCCCGTCCAACCCTCAGGACTCAGCGTTCACACAAGGACCTGAATTAATCAGAAAGCAAAAAGCAGACGTGGCGTGACTGAGCACGTGGAGCTGCTCCTCGGACAGTGTCCCCAGTCTCGCTCTGTTCTTGTGCCTGCACGCCCCGGGGATGCTCTGGAGCACACGGGGTGGGATCAGCCTCGCCAAAACGCCGCGATTTGGGAGGCGTTGCTCAGCCCCCGCTCCGAGCCCGGCGGGTTTGCTGCGGACACGCCCCAGGAGCTCCAGGAGTGTCAAACTGAGGGAGAGGATGATTTCCAGCACCCGGCCAGACCACCGCTGGAAGCCACATCACGATGGAGCCGCGTGATGCGGCAGAGATGGGTGAAAAGCCACGCTCGCATCCTCAGGGCATCCCCAGCAGCTGACGAGAGCGGAGGGGAGAACCGGGCGGCACCGGAGCGGTGGCGGCACGCTGGGTAGCGGAGGGGAGAACCTGCTGGGTCCGGAGCGGTGCCGGCGCGGTCGGTACCAGGCGGGAGAACCGGCAGGACTGAAGCGATGCTGGGATGGTGGATGCCAGGTGGGAGAACCGCGTGGGATGCAGCATTCTCTCGACGCCCCGGCGGCTCCCGCTCCGCTACCGCCGCCGGACGGGCCGGTAGACACAGATGGCCATGAGGATGATGGTGAGCAGGAGAGCGCTGAGGATGCTGCCCAGCAGCACTGCGGCGGGAAGAGAAAGAACATTAATTAAACACTCCCTGAGCAACTCCCGAGCCCCGGGCCGGGTCGTGGCGGGGCTATCCCCGGTGCCCCCCGCTCCTCACCCAGGTTCTGGTGCTGCAGCACAGCGTAGGGCCGGCTGCGCTCCGCCGGGCCCGGGGACAGCGGGGACAGCGCCCAGCCCCGCGCCGCCGCCAGCCCCATGGCGCCGCGACAGCCGCGGACCGCGCCGGGGCCCGGGCTTTGTGCGCCGGACCGGCCCCGGCCCTGCCCCTTCCTGCCGCCCGCCCCGCCCCGGGACCGGCCTTCCGGGGGAGCGGGGACACGGAGCGGCACCGGGAGCGGCACCGGGAGCGGCACCGGGAGCGGCTTCGCCCCGCGCCCGCCCGGGGCAGACCCGCGCGTCCACCCCGCGCCTCCCTGCACCCCCATGGGCATCCTCTCCTCCCCAGCCCCTGTGTCCCCCCAAAGCCCCGTGTGTCCCCCCAAGCCCCCGCTGTCACGGATGTGGGTTTTCCCGGTGTTTTACGGGCCCCAAATACCCAGGAACGGCGATGCTGCTCTGGGAGCGGCGGGACTGGCGGCTGATTGACACCGGCTCAGCCCGACCCAGGGTTTCGTTTTTAAATGAGATATTTAGGTCTTTTCCCTCTTCAAATGCCTGTTCTCTGCGGCAGAGGCACCGACCCGCCCGGCTCCAGCAGCACCTGGGACCCACCCCCGGGCTCGGGCGATTCCTCCGCCGGGTTTGGGATCTTTGCAGCAGGACAAGGTGTGTCTGGACAGCGACGTCTCACCTGTCCCCCAGCCCAGCACGGCGCTCCATGAACACAGCACTGCGAGCTGCGGCTCCTCTCCCTCCCCTCATCTCCGAGCATCAGCATCTTTATTTTCCAAACACGGCACGGCTACAGACATGCACGGGGGAACCTCCGAGCGAGGCAATTCCTCCGTCTGCTCCGGGAGCTGGGGTTCTGCTCCAACCCCGGGCGCTTGGCCCCTTGGCTGCCAGCCGGTCCCGTTCTCCCTGCCGCGGTTTTCCTGCCAGCAGCGAGAACGGGCTCTGCTCCGCCAGGACGTGCCGGGGATGCTCACGGCGATGCCGGGTGCGCTCCGCGGTGAGGATGGCAGCTGTCCCTTCGCTGTGCCAAGGAGGCAGCCCGAGCAGCCTCCGTGTCCCCCGGCCGTGCCACCGCGCTACAGGACGGGGGCCATGCCCAGCCCCTCTGCCTGGGGGGCTCGCATCAGCTTCTCGGGCCGAATGCAGACGGCGAGGCGCTGATTGAGAGACAAAACCCCCCGCCGTTCCTTCCTGGCCTGCCCTTCCCAGGGCGGCTCTCCCGGTGGGATTTAATTGCCAAGCTGCCCGGCTTCCCAGCCTCGGGTGACCCCAGTGGGGTCCCTGCCCACCCCAGCCCACCCAGGAGCCGTGGGATTGTCAGTCCTGCTCCTGACCTGCTTGAGGGACCCCGGTGTCCAGACGAGCTTGTACACCATGTAGAGGGGGATGCAGATGAAGGACGACGCCCCGATGAGGAATCCCAGGGAGATGCTCCACTCGGGGTACTGGTACTCAAAGAGGGTCAGGGGTGGCTGGTCCAGGAGGGAGCTGATGACAATGAACTGTAACGAGCAGAGCCACAGTGGCCTCGAGTCCTGTGAGCAGTTTGGGCTCCTCACACCAAGACAGACATGGAGGGGCTGGAGCAGGTCCAGAGAATGGAACAGAGCTGGGAAAGGGGCTGGAGCACCAGGAGCAGCTGAGGGAGCTGGGGAAGGGGCTGAGCCTGGAGAAAAGGGGGCTCAGGGAGGATTTTTTATCTCCCTACAACTCCCAGATGGAGGGTGGGCTCTGCTTCCAGGGAACTGATAGAACCAGAGGAAATGGCCTCAAGTTGTGCCAGGTTATGTTGGACATCAGGGAAAATTTCCTCACCAAAAGGGTTCTCCAGCCCTGGCACAGCTGCCCAGGGTGGAGTCCCTATCCCTGGAGGGCTTTTACAGACGTGTGGATGTGGGCCTTGGGGACATGGGTTAGTGGTGGCCTTGGCAGTGCTGGGTAATGCTTGAACTCTTTGATCTTTGAGGGCTTTTCCAACCTAAATAGTTCCCTGATCTCCCCAGTTCACCCCACAGGTTATCAGGGTACAGGGATGGAACAACATCATCTTTAAGGTCCAACCTAAACCATTCTGCAATTCCATGATTCTATGAGCACCCTCCACGTCCTGCTGCTCCCGCTGTCATCCCAAATCCCAGCCAGCACGGACATCACAGGGACATCTCCCAGGCTGCCACCCCTGGCTGGGTGAGGGCTGGGGGGCTCTGTCTAACAAACCCTGAGCCGGTGGCCTGCGAGGGCTGCTCAGCCCCGTGCTGAAACAAAACCATTTGCTGTGTGCTTTGATGATAATACTCCTCTCTTAATAACCAGGGCAAAGTGCTTAGAGCCATAATTAATCCTCACAAGGCCTCTTCTCCTGCAGATCCAGTGAGATTAGACCCCTCTGCCGACGGCAGCCTTTGAAGTGCCGTGGGAGCTGGCATTTCAAAGGGACAGATCCAGCCCAGCACAGGGAGATGGACTCGTGGCCAGCCCTGCCAGGGGTGCTGCGTGCTGGGAGGATGAGGCTAAGCTGAGCTTGCACCTGGGTGAGCACCCAGCTTTGCCCAGGAGCTGTGGAAAAGGCTGGAATGTGAACTTCCAGCTCCCTTTCTCGGAGAGGTCCTGGGGATGTGGGCACAGTGGCAGTGCCCCTGGCTGGAGCAGCTGGCATGAGGTCCCTCAGCCCTGTCTGCTCTCCTGGCAGCTTGGTCACCTCGTGTGGGTGAGAGGGGAGTTATCCATGGCACGGGGAGCTGGGCAGCAGAGGGGAGTGACTGTCCTGTGGGGTGTCCAGAGGGACAGGGATGACCTTGTCCATAATTTGGCCATGGATACTCACCGCCAGCAAGGCTGGGCTGATGGCAACCCAGCACAGCTTCCAGAAGAGCCCTGGGCTGAAGCCCAGCATGGCTTTGACATCGTGGGAGAACCTCTGGATCCCTGCCAGAGGAGAGAGCCCTCTCAGCCCCAGGATCCCGCTGGGGATGTGGGGTCGGGGGTATCCACACGGACACAATGCCCTCTGTTCCCATCCCAGCCTGGCCAGGAGCCACACACGGGATCCAGTGCCAGGGATTTACTCACCTGTGCAGGGTCACACACCTGTGTAGGTGGCCATGGAGTGTTTTCCACCACAGAGGCAGTTTCTTACCATAAAACCAGGAGACAGCGATGGTTTCCAGCAGCACCACTGCCAGGATGGAGCAGCCAGCACCGAACTCCTCCAGCAGCTTCACCACGTAGGCTCCTCCCTGGAGCAGCAGGAGGAGGGGGAGGCTGCAGACCCCACGGGGTGAAGGAGGGCGTGTGGGGCAGGGCAGGGTGGTGCCAGTGGAACTCACGTAGGTGAGGGTGCTGAGGGAGCCCAGGAAGCAGACTGTGATGAGGCCGAGGACGAAGAGCTCCCGTCGCCCTGCCAGGACCTGGGGGTACTCGTCCATCACGGCCGTGATCACGGCCTCCAAGCCTCCAAACTGCCAAGGAAATGTTGGTGTGGGGTGGGGAAATGGGATGTGGGGACAGCCCTGCTCTCCAAGAAAATCTGCATGGCAGAGCGGGGATGTCCCATCCCATCCCAGCCCATCCCCTCCCATCCCATCCCAGCCCATCCCCTCTCATCCCAAGGCCATAACTCCCTTTGTCACTCCACTATCAGCCATGGGACATGGCCACCCCCGTGGTGGGGACACAGCTGGGCTGTCCCCCCTACCGTGCTGTCCAGCCCCAGGGTGATCATCATCAGGAAGAAAATGATGGCGAAGAAGGTGGATCCCACCATGTTGGCAATTGCTTCAGGGTAGGTGATGAAGAGCAGGCTGGGCCCTAGGAGGGGACACTGGCTTGCTTGGCTGTTCCCTGGCACAGCCCTGGGGGTGGGAAGAGGCTGCTGGAGGGAGGAGAACCTTTATCTCTGGCGACATCCTCCACCTCCACGTCCCTCATCTCGGCCATGTAGCCCAGCACGGTGAAGATGACGAAGCCCGAGAGGAAGCTGGTGAGGCAGTTCACAGCACTGGTGACCAGCGCATCCCTGAAGGCAGAAAAGAGGCAGAGACCCCACTCCAGGTCAGCCCTCACCCCACTCCAGCTGCCCTGGCCTTCCCCCACTCCACTTCCCTCTCCTGGCCTGTGACACCAAAACCATCAGTGAAATGGGGAAAGCTGCCCAGCCTGCAGCCACGGGGACCAGGAGCTGTTGGGATGTGGCAGTGGGGACCAGGAGCTGTTGGGATGTGGCAGTGGGGACCAGGAGCTGCCAGAACGTGCCTCCCCTGCAGCTGTGCCCCCTGGGATGGACCCTCACCGGTAGCAGTTGTTGTGGAAATGGTTGTAACTGGCCAGAGCAAGGATTACTCCAAATCCAGGGCCCAAGGAGAAGAAAATCTGTGCAGCAGCATCCACCCAAACCTGGAGGGAGACACAACAGGAGAATGGGCAGGGCAGGAGGTCCTTGGGGCTGGCATGGAGCTCGAGGTGCCCCCCAGTACCAATGGGATGGATGGATGGATGGATGGATGGATGGATGGATGGATGGATGGGAGCCCTGAGCCTGCCATGCCCACTCCTGCTGGCACATTCAGTGCTGGCAGCACGGCCCTCATTACCTTTAATGAGAATTCTCAAGTGCTGCCTGGTAATTACCCACAGGAAGCCCATTGTCAGCCCAGGGGGGGAGCACAGCACAAACAAAACCGGCCAGAATGAGATGGGTGATTCAATTATGGATTTACATTTCCAAGAGCCTGTCCAGGGCACCTCGTTTCTGTGGGAACAAGGGCCCCATTGCCCTGTGCTGGGGCCAGACCCGTGGGCAGGGTTGGGTGGGTGTCCTGGGCAGGATTCTGGGTGTTGCCATGCCCAGTGGGTGGGTGGGTGTGCTCTGGAGGGCTCTGGGTGCTGCCATGCCCCGGGCAGGGGGTCCCACCCGCACTCACCGCCGTGCTCAGGAGCTTGCCCCAGTCTGGGCGCAGGTAGAAGACAACCCCTCTCCAGGCTCCAGGCAGGGTGGCCCCTCGGATGAGCAGGATGAGCAGGACGACGTAGGGCAGCGTGGCTGTCACCCACACCACCTGGGGGGAGGCAGGTGTCACCCCGTGTCACCACAGAGCACCCAAACCCCGTGTTGGGCTCGCTGGGGGTGGCCTCAGGAGCAGGGGATGAAGAGGAGGTGACATTCCCTCTTCCACAGTCAGGTGGGTGGCAAGATCCTGGAGGTGAGGGGTCCCCTCCTGCCCTGGCAGGGCGGTGCTGGAGCCCTCCTCACCTTCCCAGAGGTTTTCACCCCTTTCCACAGGCTGAAGTAGACGATGGTGAAGATGAGGAAGAGGCAGAGGAGCAGCTGCCAGCGGATCCCCCCGATGTCATACAGACCCCCGGATTTCTGGATCTCCAGGACCTTCCTCCTGCAGGCAGGGATCCCCACGGCTGGGAGCAGGCTCAGCCCCTGGCAGCCAGTCCCTGAGCTCCTGAGGAGCATCCCCACCCCAGAGCCCCCTCGGGGACGTGACCAGCTCACACCATCCACTTACGTGTAAAACTCCTCGGCGGGGGACCTGGAGAGGTTGCTCCAGGTCACGTTGCTCTTCCCAAAGTAGTTGGTGCAGTCAGGGGTGTTCCAGGGGTTGTCACAGCTCGCCCAGGGCAGCGTGCCCGAGAAGGACGAGTAGAAGTAGTAGAGAGCCCAGGCAATGATGGTGTTGTAGTAGAAGGAGACGTAGAGGCCGATGATGCAGATGGCAAAGCCGATGCCTGGGAAAAGCAGGATCGGGCTCAGCCCTGGGACTGAGGGGCTCTGGGGACCTGCTGGGGGCCACGGTGTCACCCCAGCTGGGGGTGCCTCACCTTTGAAGATGGGGCAGATGCGCTTCCAGATGGGGATGGCACCTGTCCTGTGGAACTGCCCCAGGGCCAGCTCCATGTAGAAGAGGGGCACCCCCCCAAAAACAGCCATCAACGTGTAGGGGATGAGGAAGGCTCCTGCAGGGTGGGAAGCAGAGCAGGGTGAGCACCAGGCTGCCAGGGGACCATGGCAGTGTCACCTCCCTCCCTCCTGGCACTGCCCCAGCAGGTTTGGATGTGTTTGTGAGAAGCTTTGGAAATGATCTGGTCAGAGGAGCTCAGAGATGTGAGACCCTGCTTGGTGTTGCAGCTTCCTGGGCTCCCAGGACAGGTCCCAGCCCTTGCTGGGGAGGCCAGGATGGAACAAAGAATCACACAAACCATTAGGGAGAGGACAGGGGAGGGGACACCCAGCACCCCTCAGGTCTGGAAGAGTTTTGGAGGAAAATCTGACTGAATATGCACAGCCACCCCAAGACACATAATTAGCGCTGTAATCTGCATTATTCATGACATCCTCATTTTTACTGGGGCTACACTTGTACCCCATGGAGCTTTTGGAAGTGGAACTGCTCTCTGAGTTCTGCTGGGATTAGTTAATTTAACCCCCCCAGCTCCTCCCTCTGACAGATGTGAGTGTGATGCACCCCAACATTCCCAGTATCCCCAAAACCCCCAGCACTCCCAGTATCCCAAATATCCCTGTCACCTCCAGCTTCCCAAATATCCCCAGCACCCTCCTGCAGCCCCCCTGTCTGCCTGGCAGGACTGGCCCAACAGGACCAAGTGTTTTCAGTGTTTTCCTTCCAGGCAGAGCCTGAATTGTGGGTGAGTCCAGTGCTGCCTATCCCAGTGTTCCCTCTCCACGGGGCTGTGCTCCTCCAGAGCTGCTCCCTGAACTCCTCATCCTCCTGTGTGTGGGGCAGGTGGAATCCTCCCACCCAAACCACAGGCACACAGAGGGGCTCAGCTCTGCTCCCAATCCCACAGGAGCAACTGGCAAATAACTCTGTTTCAACGTGGGCACCTGGGATCCACAGTTTTGCCTTGAGTATGGAACTAATTATCTCTTTCTAATTTTCCCAAGCAGTGGAGGATGCTCCCCGAAAGCCAACTTTGGCAATTAAATCCGCTGCGCTTTCCCAAACAGCACAAAATTCTCATCCCTCCTTTTTCATTTCCATGTGAGGGGGGTTTCTATCCTGCTCCATTCTGAGCAATTTATTTAGCTGTCATTTACTGAAGGTTTTTCCCTTTGTGGTGTTTGTGTCTTCTCTTCCCACTGATCCCTCAAAGCCAGGGCTGCTCGTGAGGTGCAGCACTGCCAGCCAGGATCCACAGCAGGAGGGTGGGATGCTCATGAGGATGATTTTAAACCAGGAGACATCCCAAAGAGCAGCTGCCCAGAGTCCCAAAATCATCAAGTGTGTGAGCCTCCCAGCCCAAATTTACGGGTCTTTATCCTTTTTTGCAGTTTGGGCCATGCTAATTTTCCCTTTGTGATCCTAGAGCTGCTAACGCACCTCTAACCCCGCTGGGAAAGGAAGGAAAGACCAGAAAAGGAGGAAAGGACCCCAGGGAAGGAGGATGGAGGGAGTGGAGGAGGATTTTGAATGAAGAAAGACACAATCAGAAAAGAGACAGATGTCGGGAGAAGTTGGGTCGGTCTTTAAACCGCCCTGTCTGAAGTGGAGCGGCTGGAAACAAAGAAGGAGAAGAAACAGTGAATTCTTCAGGGTGGGAAAGATGGAAAACGAGCAAAAAGGCATCATTTCTCCAAAAGAAGACTTAAATAAGCCCAGTGGTGTCCTTACCCCCTCCGTTCTGGTAGCAGATGTAAGGGAACCGCCAGACGTTGCCCAGATCGACGGCGAATCCGATGACGGAGAGGAGGAAATCCATTTTTTTGCTCCACTTGTCCCTGGGGTGGGTGTGGGGGTTTGGGGGTGCAGGGCTGGCAGGGGGACCCAGGCAGGGCTGCTCTGCCATCCTGCCACCCCGGCAAATCCTGCAGGATTCAGGCTGAGTAACTTGCGAAGGATTTCTGTGTTGCTGATGACAGATCCGAGGAGGGGAGGGTCAGGCTGACAGCGCTTCCCCACCTCCCGCTGGAAACCCACGGCACGGAGAGCAGCCGGCAGGGAAACAGAGCCGTGCTCTGATCAAAGGCAGCCGGGGAGGGCAGCCCCCGAGCCTGGGGACCAGCCTGACCCTGCAGGGACTGGCATCACCTCATGGGGACCGGCAGCATCCCACAGGGACCAGCCTGACCCTGCAGGGACCGGCAGCATCCCACAGGGACCAGCCTGACCCTGCAGGGACTGGCATCCCTCACAGGGACCAGCCTGACCCTGCAGGGACCAGCATCATCCACAGGGACCAGCCTGGCCCTGCAGGGACTGGCATCCCTCACAGGGACCAGCACCATCCCACAGGGACCAGCCTGGCCCTGCAGGGACTGGCATCCCTCACAGGGACCAGCACCATCCCACAGGGACCAGCCTGACCCTGCAGGGACCAGCATCATCCCACAGGGTCCGGCATTATCCCACAGGGACCAGCCTGACCCTGCAGGGACCAGCATCATCCCACAGGGACCAGCCTGACCCTGCAGGGACCAGCATCATCCCACAGGGACCAGCCTGACCCTGCAGGGACCAGCATCATCCCACAGGGACCAGCCTGACGCTGCAGGGACCGGCAGCATCCCACAGGGACCAGCCTGACCCTGCAGGGACCAGCATCATCCCACAGGGACCAGCCTGGCCCTGCAGGGACCAGCATCATCCCACAGGGTCCGGCATTATCCCGCAGGGACCAGCCTGACCCTGCCGGGACCAGCATCACCTCACGGGGACCAGCCTCACCTTGTGTGAATAAACATCACCCTGTGGATCCCACCCAGGGGAGGGGATTCCAGCTCAGTTTTTGGGGCTGAGGTGGTAAAATTGAACTGTGTTTCCTCCTTCCTCCTGACAAATCCTTGTTTCTCTCTCCATGGTGTGTTTTGCTAAGGAGGTGACATTGATGCTCGCAGGGGAAATTCAGGAATCATGGAGTGGTTTGGGAGGGAAGGGACCTTTAAAGGTCATCTCATCCATCTGGGCTCGACAGGTCTCTCTGGGCTGTGAATTGCTGGGAAAAAGCCACATGAAAGTGAAATAACTTCCACAGCTGAGCTGTGACCAGGAGGGGATGGCAGCATCCCCAAAGCCGCCGCTCTGCCCTGCGACAGTTTCACAGCGAAATTCATTGCAGTGAAACGTGTCTGTGCAGGGCTTGCACAGACCTGAGGTCACCGGGTTCTCCCGGGGCTCTGGGGGCCTCCAGCCCTGGCTTTCACAGCCTTTCCCGTCTTTAATTAAAAGAAGCTACAGGAGAGACGGAGCCGGAGCTGCGGCTCCAGGGCCATGGTGAGCGGGTTGCTGTGACGACGTGACGCAGCTGCCGGGCCCGGGAAGCCTCTGGACACTGTTAATCCCTCAGGCACACACACATAGGGACCTGTTAGAAACCTCCAGCTAAAAGCACATCTATATTTTTTCTCTTTTTTTGTTTGTTTTTTTGTTTGTTTGTTTGTTCATGTCTGGCCGGGACCCGTTAGAAACCTCCAGTTAAAAGCACATTTATATTTTTTCTCTTTTTTTTTTTTTTGTTTGTTTGTTTGTTTGTTCGTGTCTGGCCCTGGCTGCTTTGGCTGTCATAGAATGGAATCACAGAATCCTGGAATTGTTTATGTTGGAAAAGCCTAAAAGTGGGTCCAGTCCTGTCAGCCCCTCCACAGGGTGGACTGCACTCCCTCTCCACTGTGGTATCTGAAATTATTCTTGCTTTAAGGTGAAATAATCATTCTTTGAACACCTCTCCTGCTGTGAAACACAGCAGTTTTCTGCTGGTGGGTTACGTGGAGCCACGAGGATGTTCCCCCAGTGAAGGGTTGGGTGGCCGGGGCTCAGGGTGGTCCCTGGGCTGGGGGGGAGTGAGGGGAGATTGGGGGGGTCCCGGCACAGCCCCTCCATCAGCCCCTGCTCCTAAACCTGGTGTGGCTCCCCCCGAGCCCAGCCCCAGCACTCAGGTGAGGGAGAGTTCATCTGCTGTGGTTTGTATGGGATTTGTGCCCCACCTGGCACTTTGCAGAGCCGTGCATCCCAATCCTTCAGAGCTGGAGTGGAGATGAAAGCCGAGGCTGTGGGGGCTGCCAGAGGGGCCGCCCTTGTCCCGGGTTTTGGGATGAAGGGGAGAAATCCCCTCTGGGGAGCGGGGTTTAACCCTCTGACCAAAGACCATCTCGGGGTGTAAATAACAGAACTGAGGCAGCTGGTGCCCTAGCAACTGTGAAAAATAATAGATAATAGAGAATAGAGAATAGATAATAGAGAATAGAGAATAGGTAATAGAGAATAGATAATAGAGAATAGATAATAGAGAATAGGTAAGGGCTCTTTCTCTGCTGCTGGCCCTTCTTTTCTCCGGGTGGTTTATATGGAATGGCTCGGTGGGACATGTGGGAGACCCCCCTGTTCCCACATCCTGCCCCTGCTCAGGAGGGCTCAGCAGATGGGCTCAGGCACTGCCAGGGGTCTCAGGGGTCTGCAGGAAGCAGGGACAGCCCCCAGCATCCCTCCACCCCTTTCCCAGTGTGAAGTAGCAGCTGTTCAAACTCTGGCATCTATTTCAAACTAATCTCCTTTCTGTCCTGAAGAGTCTGTCGTTTCCCTCACACCGAGCTATCAAACCACGCTCGGGGGGGCAGAGCGGGGCCTGACGGAGCATCGGTGGCCGGAGCTGTTCCCGGTGCGGGGTTTGCAGCGCAGGGATGCGCACGCTGCTCTCCGGGAGCTCGCTGTGCTCAGGAGCGCACCGGGCACGGCCGATGCTCCAGCCCGGGGCTGAGCCGAGCCGGTTCAGTACCTCCATCCCTGACAGATCCCCCGGGCTGGCTGGGGAACGAGCCGTGAACGCTCCCGGTGCTCCCGTCCCGCGGCTCGCCCGGCAGCGGGGCAGGGCCGCGCTGTCAAACCCATCAGCGCGGAGCTTTGACATCTCCGCCCGCTTTTAGGAACCGCGAGGTGGAAAGAGCTGCTGGAGGTGGGAGGAGGGCAGGGGGAGAGGTGTCTTGGGGAGGTCATGGAATGGTTTGTGTTGGAAGGGAGCTTATAGAGCAGCCAGTGCCACCCCTGCCATGGCAGGGATGCTTCCACTGTCACAGGCTGCTCCAAGCCCCATCCAGCCTGGCTTTGGGCACTGCCAGGATGGAGCAGCCACAGCTTCTCTGGGTACCCTGTGCCAGGGCCTCACCACTCACAGGCAGGAATTCCTTCCCAATCTCCTGTTTCTCCACCTGAGACGCTGTGGTCAGACAGTCTGTGCACTGCCTCAGCCTCTTACTTCTGCTTTTTCCCTGTTATTTTCCTTATCCAAAGCACAAATCACTTCAGATTGAAAATGCAGAGTTGAAATCCAGCTCCAATCAGATTTAAATTTGAATATCCCTTGCTTTAGAAGTTGTTTCTAAACACCACAATGACTTGATCAGCAGAATGCTTTTATCCCACCTGCTCATCCATGCAGGGAAGTGAATTGTGGTCTTAAAACAGCTATCCTGTTTAAGCCTCAGAGGCAGCAGTGGGAAGTTTAATTTAATTAGCATGATACTCGGAGATGTAACTTAATCACATTAAGAATAGATCAACGTGCTCTCATTTAAGCTCTCCAAGCTCCAGAAAACAGGGGCCAATTGTCTCCCACCTGTCTTTAATCCAGGGAGAGGCAGAATTTTCCAAGGAAAAGGAACCAGCAAGGCTTGGGGGGAGCTTGCCCCTGTGCTTTTTTCCGACGATTTTCTCCCAAGGATTCTGGGACCCATCTGGTCCAGCAATCACATTCCCCCGAGTGACATTTGTGCCAAACGGGTATTTAACAAGCAAATCAACAGCGAAAAGCAAACAGAGTACACGGAAATACAGGTATGGCCTGGGCTTCCTCCTGGCCCCTGCAAGGTACAGAAGGAACCAAATTCAGATTAATCCCGAGGCCAGAGCTCCTTCCTGTCCTCCTGCCGGCTGGGCAGCGGAGGGAACCACTGGGATGGTGGTCCCTGCTGTCATCAGAGGCACCGAGGAGGAGCAAAGCTCGGAGGCAGAGGATGCAGCCCAGCTCTGGGGGCTGCCGGGGGTGGGAGCGTGTCCCTGTCCCTGCCGTCCGTGCCGGGATGGAGCCCCGGTGCAGCGGGGCCAGGCGGGGCCGTGCCGGTGGCCGCTGGCCCGGCGCCACCGCGGTTTGTAGTGATTGGAAACCGGACTGCGGAGGAGCCAGGATGCTGTTTCTATGGAAATGTCCTGGAACAGCAAACCAGGGAAGAGGAAAACAGAGGAGATGGTAATGGAGCTGCAGGCAGGGCACTCTCCGAGGGGCTGTGATTGAGAGGAGGCGTTGGGGGTCTCTGGTCATTGTCACCTTCCCGCTGTGCTGGCGCTGAGCGGAGCGGGCCTGGAAGGCTCACGCCTCAAAGGACGTGGTTGTTTCCCCCCTGCGAGGGACCCCCAGAGCCCGGTCCCGCTGTCCGAGGCCGCACACGGCCCCAGCCGTCCCAAGAGCGGGGACACCCCCAGGGCTCTCCCCGCCCGGTGTCACCCAGCCCCGCCACCACCGTCCGCGGGCACCTCGGGGCTGGGCCGGGGGTGCGGGGGCCTGGCTGGGGTAACGGGGGTCAGGGGCTGGTGGCGACACCGGGGGACGGCTGTGACCGCACCGTGGGACCGGTCCCGGTTGAGACCCGGGCGAGAGCACCGGCCCGGACCCGGCCGCCCCTCGGGCCGGGTGTCGGGGTGTCGGTGCCGGGGCGAGCCGGGGCTGCGGCTGCCGGTGTTACCGGAGCCGGGATAGCGGGGTGCCGGTGCCGGTCGCGGATTGGCGGCGGCGGCGGCCCCTCCCCGGCCGGCGGGGCGGGGGGCGGTGCGGCCGGCGGGCCCGGCCGCGGGGCAGGGCCGGGCCGGGCCGCACTAACGGGTCTCTTCTCCTCATTTCTCCCCGCAGAGGCGGAGACCCGGCAGCGGCTGCTGCGCACCGTGAAGAAGGAGGTGGGTGCGGGACCCCCGGGAGCAGCCCCCGCCCGGTGCCCGGGGAGCGGCGGCTCTGCCCGGGGAGCATCCCTGCCTCCGGCTGCTGCTGCTGCCGCGGGGTTCAGAGCCCCCCAAAAACCAGCCCGGAGTGGGGCCGAGAGCGCAGCCGGGCGCGGTTGCGGGTCCCGGGGGGCGGAGGAGCATCCCTGCAGCGCCGGTGCCCGGCATCCTTGGAAAATCGCCTTTGGCCGGGGGCAGAGCACGCCACAACTTGGGATTTTGCGCAGGGAAAAGGGGCGAGTCCCGGTGCTGCATCCTTCCCTTGGGAGCGGGGATGGGACGAGCCCTCCCGCAGCTCCTCGGCAGGGCGGGGGGCAGCGGGTTCTGGGGACCCCGGCCAGGAAAAGGGGGGGCCCAAATGTGTGTGCCCGCTGCGGGGTGATGGCGTTCCGCATCTCGCCGTGCTCCCCCTTCTCAGGCATCTTTAACTCTTATTAGTTTGTGCGATGTTTTATGCTGAGCTCCGTGTTTATCCCGTGTGTCACACCCGAGCCCACGGTCCATCGAGTCCCGGCGCCGAGTCCTGCCCGGTGCTGGAGCACCGGGGGCTGTTCTCATGTCCTGCTCTGTCCCCGCAGGTCACCTCCCGGGATGTCGGAGCGGGGGGAGGTGTGTGGTGTTTTGTTTCTGGTGTTAGGAGCATCTCGCTGTTTACAGGGAGTGGAAGACACGGCTTGGAGTCGGGAGGAGCAGAGCCGTGGGTGGTGGGCCTGGGGAGGGTGACAGCTCTGCCCAGCCTGACCACTTCCACCTCTAATCCTGTGCCGGGTGTGGTGCTAAGGAATACTACCGGTTGCCTCAGCAACGGCTATTAAACCAGGAAAAGGGTATGACATTTATTTAGCGTTGTGGATAGAGCTGCCATCTCATTATTGCTGTCTGTGGCAGCTCCTGAGCGCAGAGACAGCTGCTGCAGGGTGGGAGCCAGCGCTGCTCCTGCCTTCCCCCTGAGCCTTCAGTGCCCGGCTTTGCTGGCTCCCAGGGCTGGGGGAAAGTGGAGCTGCTCAGGGAGCAGAGCTGGGGTTGGTTCCTGCCCTTCTGCTGGTTTTGGGGGAGATAACGTGGGTTTGGTGAATGTGGGTAGAGCCTGAGGGAGGGAGGGTGCGTGGGGGAAGCCCTCCCGCCCTGTGAAGTGCCACCACGCTGCTGTGAGCTGCATGTTTGTCACCCTCTGGGGCCCTCTCCAGCAGCCCCTTGGTGCTGACACAGAGCAGAGGCTTTTTCCTGGTGATCCCATTGCTCGGGATGTTGGTGTGGATGTGGGTTCCCTGCAGGTACCAGGTGCTTGCCATTCCCTTGGGATTTGCCTTCCACTCCTGCTGGAAGTGCTGCGCTTGGGCAGGGGCTGTGGCTGCATGGCCACACAGGTGAGGGATTTCCATGGAGTGGAATTCCCACTGTGCTCTGGTAGGAATTAAAAACCTGGGAAAACATGGTCCTGTAGGTTATGGAGTTAATTATTCAGCACCATCCCTGAAAACAGGAGCAGGTGGGGCATTCTTGTGCCTGTTGCTCTCTGCTCATGCTTTTGGTTTTCCTTCCTCTTCTAGGCTGACCTCAGGTTAAGTCAGGAGGGTGTGCAGACTCCAAGGAGCAGTAGAAAGGGCCAGCTGCAGAAATTTGGGTGTTTTTTTTCCCCCACTCCCAGGATTTTAGCCTTTCTCAAACCTGCATTATTCTCATTTCACGAGGCCATGCCTGGTTTTGCTCCCTCAGCACAGGTGAGCCCAGCTGAGAGCAGGGACAGGCAGGGCTGTCCTTGGGGAGCTGTGCCACGTCTGTCAGGGCCATAACTGAGAAGACAAACACTGGGAAGAAGGTCTGATCCCAGCAGGGGCAGAAACAATAAACTGGAATTAGCCAGGGCACTGAGCAGCCCTCAGTATTTGGCTGTTGCCATGGTTAAGGCTTCTGGAGAAGTCCTGTGCTGCAGTGCATGTGCAGGTTGAGATGAGCTGTGTTATCTGTCACCATCTTCTTCCTCCCCCCAAGCCCATATGGCCACAATAAATCAAACCAGCCCTGGAAGCTGCAGGATTGACTGTTTGTCAGCAAGGGAAGGAGTGGAGCCTGGCTTGGTGAGGCACCCTGTGTGCTGTTGTGCAGGACAAGCAGCATGGCCAGCATTCTCTGATTTTTGTAGGGCTTTTATCAGATGGTATGAGGCTTTTTCACTAACCCAGAAATGCCCAGGTTTGGAGGGGTGTGGGTTTCCAATTAGAAATATTCCTCTTGTAACCTGTGCTGCTCCTTCTTTTACAAGTTTTGTTCTGCATGGAGGAGAGTCCTGGGCAGGTGTTACCTGTGCCATCCACCCGCACACGTGGCCCTGGAATGTGAGCTGAGTGAAGAGCTGAGTGGTGTGTGAAAGCAAACAGTCATCTTGGTCTTTCTTCTGCAAAAACTTAGTTTATGTTTAACTTGCCACTCAGGAAGCAGCTCTGAGTCTTTACTCATCAGCAACTGTTGAACCTGGGTTGAATATTTTGCTGCCTGTTCTTAGGATTCTTTCAAATATTGGGGTTGACCGCAGCCTGCTTGTCTTCTGCCAGATATATTGTTTATTTTGCAGTAGCTGGAGTGGTTGTCACTGTGTAGCTGTTGACTAATTCCTTCATCATGTGTCATGGGAACAGCAGTCAGTCTCTCCCTCCCACCCTTTCAGAGAAGCCCCTGCTTTGCTGCCATGTTGCCTGGTTTGTGGCTAAATAACACAAATGACTGGTAAGAGCAATGTTTTTGCAGCTTGGGTTTGTTTTTCTGTGTGCCTGCTATTCCAAAATATCAGATTGCAGGCATCAGTGCCAGCTATTTCATTCTGGATGGGTAGAAAATTGTAAATTAATTTAATGTTACTAGGATTTGAAAAATTAATGTTGAGAGCTTTAAGTGTTCTCAAGGCCAGTTTATTTAAAAAAAAAAAAAAAAAAAAAAAAACCGAAAAGGCCTTTGTGTAGCTGTCAAAAGTGTTCAGGCAAGATAAGGATGAGGATGATGAGCTGCAGGTTGGTAATGAAAGCTGCTGTTGGCAGAGGGACCCTCTGATGTCTCTCGAGCACCCAGGGCAGCCTTTTTCAGATATTTCTGTACCAAGAGAGAAGAGAGGGCCCTTAATGCAGCATTTCTCGATTGCCTGCATCGATCTGCTCTGGAGAGCAGCTCTGATCACTGGGGACCATTTCCTCTCCTCTCAGAGATAAAAGCAGGGCTTTGCTCAAGAGCTCTCGTGCTCCACAACCCCCTGCCTTGAGCCTTCATCCCCAGAGCAGGTTTTGTGCTGCTTTCCCCCTTCCTCAAACCTTCCCTGGGCCTGGGGACCCTCTGTCCTCTGCTGCCAAAATTTCCCTGCCCTCCTCCCTCCCTGCATCCTGGCTGTTGCCATGGAAATTCCTGGCTTTGCACAGATTCAGGACTTCGGGGCAGTTTGGAGCTGGAAGTTGCCCTGGGTTTCAGCATCATCCTTTGCCATGTTGCAGTGAGTCCAAAAGACTCTTCAGGGAGCCATCACTACCTTGGAAAAACAGGAGCTTTGGGATGTGCTGAGAGCAGAGCCCAGCTTCGAGGCTGGAAACACAGAAATGACTAAAGTTTGCCTTAAGTCTTCCCTTAAATGTCTGCATTGAGCATTTACAGCGAGCAGTGCCCACAGATGGCGTGGAAATGTGCCTTTGAGAAGCACAACAGGAATAGAACCAGCTATAACGTGATCTCAGGCAGCTTAAATTAGTGTTGCAAGCAGGGATTTTTTTGGCCAAAAGTTGATGCTCTGTGAAGAAAAGTCTTGCTGCAAAACATTCTCAGCAAACACACGTGGCTGGGATCGCCCCTGTGTCCCCCAGGGTGCAATGTTGCATTGTGGATCCTTCCATTAATATGTTTTAAATTAATTTTCCAGCAAACTGCACAAATATTCAGAGTTCTTCTCTTCCTTTATCCCCCCAGGAGCCTCAGCCCAGTCCCCAGCTGTGAGCACAGGTGGTTCCTGGGGAAGGGCTGGCCTGGAATTCCCTCCTGTGTGCCACGTGGAGGATCCCTCAGCTGCAGGAGGTGCCATGTTTTATTCAGCAAGTGGTCATAAATAATTAAATAAGACTTTTAGAGAAACCAGAGGTCTCAGTGGGCTGGAGGGTGATCGATGTTTCGGAGGCAGCAAGAACAGGGAGCTGCCAAATGGCTTTCAAGGCAAGTGCCTGCTGCCATCAGAGCTGTCCCCGTGCTGTCCCCTCATTCCAGGGCCACCAAAATTTCTCAGGGTGTAAATGCTGCTGTGCCCTGCAGCTGGGGGTGTTTTAACTGATCCCAGCACAATTAATTGGGATTTTTTTTTTTTTTTTTTTAGTGGTCAGCCAGTGAGCTCTTGGGGAAGTGGCTGCAGCTGGGGGTGGTGCTGAGCAGGGTCTGGCTCCTGCTTTTGGGATCATCAGGGAAAGGTGGGGAACGTGGTAAGGCAGGAGAAACAGGAAATCCTGCAGCACCGAGCTTGAAAATATGAATTTTATCAACAAGGCTGCTAAAAAAGGGCATTGTAGCAACAAGACAGGCAACAGGCAGACATTTCATTTACAAATGAGAGCATAAATCTGGTGAGAGGTTTCAGTCTGAGGAGTTCTGCTGTAGCTGGAAAAGTGGCTTCAGCTCCAGCCTGGGCAAAGTGCTGAAATATCCCAGGATTTCCCTCCAGCATTCCCTGCAAATTCCTGTGGGCACCAGAAGGACTTGGGGTTTGGAAAAATGTCTTTGTGTCCTGAGGCTGAGCAGAGATTCTGCACTTGCTTTGCCTGGGACACCTTTGGTACATCCAGCAAAACCAGGCTAGCATTCCTGCTGGGAAACATCCCCCTGCAGTGCAGGGGAGGCTGTTTGTCCTTGCAAATACAGCCCTGCCTGGGGGTGTCCTAATGCTGCATCTCAGTGATCTTCAGCATTCTGTAACACCTGAGAAGTGCTGCAGTGTTCCATGGGGGGCTGCTTCCTGCGGGGATTTTTCATGGAAAGAGACCTTGGTTGGGAGAAGCAGTTACAGGAGAGCTCAGACCACAGCAGGGAATTCCCAAATGCACTCGTTGCACCAAAACTGACAAGGGAAATGGGATTTTTTTTTTTTAAGTGCAAGAATTAACTTCAAACACATAATCAAAGCAGTGATGAGAGCGCTGATGAGAATGAGAAAGCTCCAGCTTGGAAAATAATTTGAAAAGCAAATGTACAAAAACAAATCAAGTTTAAAGCCTCTTTCATCAATGGATTGGGTGGTTTAGGGTTTTTTAAAATTATTTTGTTGTTTGTTTGGTGGCTTTTGAGGGCTTGCTGGTTCTCCTGGGCCAGGTGGATTGAACAGGAGCAGTGAAACTGGAAGTGCTGGTAAATGGTTGGGGTCAGTGATCGTGGAGGTCTCTTCCAGCCTAAACAATTCTGTGATGAATTCCATGATTCTGAGGGGGTACAGGCAGTGCAGCTTCCTGGCTCTGGTCCTGCAGCATCTCATCCACCTGATCTGACACCCTGGGTAGAGGTGGGTGTTCAGAGGGAGAGGAGACATCTCCATCCTCATCTCCATCCTCATCTCCATCTCTATTTTCTGCTGTAAATCCTTTGGGTTTGGGATGGGATACCCTCCCACTGCTTTGGCTCCAGTGTGTGGCTGCTGTGCCACATTTTTTGCTCATCCAGGCATTTTTTTGGTGCTGGATGTGGCAGCCAGGCCCATTCCTGGATCTGGTGGCCAGGAGCATCCCCACAGCTGCCCTCAGCCTGTGGCAACGTGAGCGAGCTTGACCCTGGAACAGGACTGGGAAAAGGATCTCCCTGGGGACTCTGTTTGCATCTGGCTTGCTGTAAACAATTTCACAGAGTTGTGAGCTTGGCCAAATAGACAGGAGGTGCTGTGCTTCCAGAGAAATGCCTTAATAACCAGTGAAAGGCTTTGCAAGAGGCAGGAAAATGGGCTGCAAATGATCCAGAGTACAGCTTCTGTAGGGAAAAACCTGACCAGGCACAACAGTTGAGAGTCAGTATTGCCTTGGACTAATTAAACCTGCAGTTCTTGGTGTGCTCCTGGTCCCTGCACCTCGGTGGTGGCTGTGGCTGTGACAATATTTGGTTTGTTCCAGCAGTGCAAATGACAGCAGGGCTGGGTGACAGCAAAGCTGGACTTTGGGTGATGCATATCCGTGGGAATTTTGTAGCAGAGAGGTCTAAGCCTTCATCCTTCATCCCTCCCTGGGGTTGTTGGAAAGGTGAGGGTTTGGTTTCCCTTTCCAGGGGGACTTGTCCTGTGCTCCCAGCTGGAGCCAGGGGGGCTGTTTGTGCTGTTGTGGAATACTTGATGCTATTCCTCTCGAGTTTACCTACAGCAAAATTACTAGTTGCTGTTTTAATTTCCTTTCTAATAAAAGAAGAGCAAACATCTCATTTCCCTAGGCTGGCATAGGATCCAGAGTGGGCAGCTTCATCTGTTGGGATTGTTCTGGCTGCAGTCTGAGAATTAGCATTAAAATGCAGCACACTCAGAGGCTGTTCCAGTCCTCTCTGTGGAGGGAGCCAAGTGTGCCTGAGCCACGTCCCTGTCCCCAGGGTGTCACAAATCCCCTGGCAGATCCCAGCTGTGGGGGGAGAGTCCTTTGGGGTCTGCAGACAGATCTGTCAGGAGCTTTGGGCTTCTCTGGCTCTGAGCTGTCCTACAGATGCCAGCTGTGTCTGTTTGGGTGAATGTAAGGTGGTTTTGTTGGAAAACTTTCTTGGTAGGTAGAGGAAGTTGGGATCTCCTGGCTCCGTTCCCTGGAAGTGTTGATTCTGTTCCCTGGGAGTGCCCAAGGCCAGCTTGGACGGGGCTTGGAGCAGCCTGGGGTAGGGGAAGCTGTCCCTGCACTGCAGGGCTGGAATGGGATGAGCTTCAAGTTCTTTCCAAACCATTCCAGGACTCCAAGATATCCCTTGTTTTGTGTTACAAGGCCATGTCTGTCTGTCTGTCCGTGCTGGGGCTGTTTGTGTTTGTCACACACCAGGTGAGTGCCCTTGTTGCCCTTTCCACTTCCAGTCCTTTAGACTTGATTTATTTTTAGCGTTACAACCTCAGTCAATGCAATGCAATTTTTAATTTTTTTTTTATTTTTAATGAGTAATTTTCCACTAAACTGTGTCTCTTGGAAGGTGTTTTGTTTGTGCCTGGAGCGTGCAGGTGGTTTGTGCAGTGTTGGCACTGAAATGCCCACTCTGAGCCACGTCCTGCTGTCCTGGATGGTCCCAGGCCTGGACAGACAGATGGTCACTGCCCTGGGGAAGGCCCTGAGGCACTGCAGGCATCGTGTGGATGTACTGAAATTTCAAATATTTGAATATACTGCTGATGTTGGAATGTTTCCTGATTGGATCAGAAGCTGGTAAAGACTCTGCACGTTGATTTTCAGGTGTATTTTGTGGAGGTGGAGGGAGTAAAATCCTGATACCACCAGTGCTGCCGTGAGTGTACATTTAATATCTGTGTGTGGTCATTTTCTGGGAGATCAGTTGGATGTGTGAGAGAGAAGGGCTGAGTCCTGCTGCCTGAGGAAGCTCAGCCTGCCTGGGTGAGGCTCAGGAGCCATCTGGACCAGGGGGGCTCAGCCAAATTCCAGGGAATCCCTGAGGGCTCTAAGATGTGAACCTCCCTACCAGGCGTGGTCAGGGCTGGCTCCTGGGCTGGGCAGGGTGTCAGAATATCTCTGCTGGGCATTCCAGGTGGAGGGAAAGGGGCAGCTCTGGGCAGCACGTGGTGGTGGACGCGAGGTGTGTGCTGCTCCCCATCCCTGCTCTGCTATTGCATCCAAGCCTGGGGCTGTGTGGGAGACAGAGGCTCCTCTCCTCTTTGCTGGGACTGGCTCTGTCCCTGTTTCTGATGCTGGAATGTGAAATAAAATGGTGCTGGAGCAAGGAGTGAGGATTGCAGCTGCCCCTTCCCTGTGCCCAGTGTGGGGCAAGGGGGAAGCTGCAGGTGGGAGGTGAGGAAGGAAGGAAGGAGCACCAGGAGGTGCCCTGACCAGGGACAGCAGCAGTTTTGGGACGCAATAAAGCACTGAGGTGGAAGATGGAGCTTTATCCTGGTCCCTGGAGTGTTCGTGCAGGTGGAGTCACTGCTCTGAGCACAGGGCTGGAATTTCCCAGCACTCCGAGGCACCTCCAGTCCTGAGCTCCACATCCCAGTGACATTCCTTGCTGTGACTTCCTGACTCATCCGAGCTGCTGGCATGCAGGGAAGTCTCAGGGCTCTGTTAGTCACCGAGCAGGGAGCAGTGCTGGGATCTGACCTGATGGCTCTGACAGAGCAGCTCTTGGCTCAGAGAGGACTCTGCCCTTAACCCATACTCAGGATTTCCTTTATGGAGCTGTCAGCTGTGTATAACTGACCTTAATGACACCTTGCAGAGGAGTTTAATTCCCCAAAAGATGCCATTAAAGGTCTCTCATTCGTGCCAAGGTTTGCTTGGCCAAGTCTTGACCTGCAGTATTTCCCTCCCTGTGCCCTCAGGGAGAGCACCTCGCTAAGCAGAGCTTCCTTCACACCCTCAGCTCCGTGCTGGCAACACTTCCCCCTGTGTTTTCCCAAACCAAGATGTTAGAGAGGCACTGGAAGATGAGATCCAGGCATGCTGGCAGCTGTGTTTGAAAGGAAAAGTGGTTGGGAAGTGAATGTTTAAGGAGCGAAGATTCAGCTGGGCTTTGGCTGCTTGCAGCAGGATTAGGGAGAGTGACAGCTGGGGATGGAAGTCACTGCCAGAGCTGACCTGCTGGCTCTGACCTCCTGTCTGCTCCCTGCAGCAATTGCCCTCCTAGTTTGTGTGGGGTCCTGTTTGTTTTTGTCCCCTAATCGTGCCCCTGATGAGCACTAAGTGACAGCTTCCTCTGGATCAGCTGAGTGCCAGTTGTGAGCCAGAGAGGGCAGAGCTGCTGGCACTGCTGTGCAAATGGAATTCTTGGGCACAGCTGGTGCCAGGTGATCACTGAATTAGGCCTTGATGGAGAGTTGCAGTCATTTGGGACAGCCATGTCACAGGAAATTTGTCAAACAAAGTGAGAGAACAGAACAATGCTGTAGAAGCCCTAAAGATGAGATTTGTGTACCTTTATTAGACTACTTTATCTAAGTGATGCTCAGTTCCCTCAGTTAATCCTCAGCTCACCGTTTTCCTACTGTGAAGTTTCTCAGAAATGACACAACCCTTTTTTTATACCTGACTTTTTGAAGTAGCTCAAAAAGGTGATGCTCAGCAGACAGAGCTGCATCAATCCTCCATGAGCTCTCCTGTGCCTTTGGGATAAACCTGGGCGCAGAGGTCCACGGCTGAAATTCCATGTTTTCCCTGACTGCCTCTGTCCTGCAGGTGAAGCAGATCATGGAGGAGGCTGTGACGAGGAAGTTTGTGCATGAGGACAGCAGCCACATCATCTCCTTTTGTGGTGAGTCTCCCGTGCTGGCCTGGACTGGGGTTTTGGTGCTGTGCCACTCCTGGGAACACTCTCCAGCTCCAGGACCTTGGGCTGGGGGAGTGGGGAGTGCCAGGGGATGGATTGTTCTGGCAGAGGTCAGAGTCCCTGAGGTCTTTGTGCTTAAAATATACAGGGATGTGTCAAAAGAGGGAGGGATGCTGGCAGTGTGTGCAGCCATTGAGGAAGGGCTAGAAACAATATTTTATTTTTAAATTCCCTTGAGAATTGACCCGCCTGAAAGTCTGTCAAGTCCAAACCTTTTCTTTGCTGTTATGGAATAGGAGTTTATGGAAAGGAGGCTGGGCTTTCTCCTTTTCTGCTGGGCCCTCACATCAAAGACACTCAGGAGCCTGTTCCCAGCCCGTGGCCCCTGTGTGGCTTTGGAAGAGCAGAGCAGACCTCCAGGTGTGACTCATTCCCTGCTTTTCTGTGCAGCACGAGGCTTCTCAAACTGGCATTATTTATAGGCTCCTGTGACAGGGAGCTGAGGCATCCAGGCACGAAGGGCTCCTTGGTTCCTTCTGGCCTCTTAAGATGCTGCTGCTGCATTCCCCTGGTTCCTGGCGTCCCCCTCCTGCTCCATCTGCTGTTCCTCTCACTGGAATGCTTCCTTCACCTTCCCAGCCCGGTGCTGTGGCTCTCCAGGAGCTGGGTGAGCTTATAAATAACCCCTTTCCCTGCCAAGCAGAGCGTGCTGCACGCCTGGCTCTGGCTGCCAGAGCTGCCCTTTTCCCTGGAGAGAGCTGCCTTCCCAGCAGAGCCCTCCTCACGGAGCCCTGGGGATGGAGGCAGTGGTCTGGCAGGGAAGGGCAGCAGCCCCCTTGGTGCCCTGAGGGGGGGTTTGGAGCAGACAAACACGAGCTGGCATCTGTCACGTCCAGGCTGCCCTGGGAGGCTGATGGGGAGCCCAGGGTTTGCTGCTCAGCCCGAGGGGTTTGGATCGTGTCAGAGCTCTGGGCAGCTCAGGAATATCTTCAGTCTTTTGGCAGGAGTCAAAGCTGCCCCCTTAGCTTGGTGTGGCTGAGCAGGGCCCCTGCACCATGTGCATCTGCTGTATTATATTAATAATAAATTATATTTATTATTATATTATATTATATTATATTATATTATATTATATTATATTATTATTATCCTCTGTATTCTGGCTCTGCTGGAAGTTGCATCCTGAGGGGTGAGGAGAATCTCTTTGCAGTGGTGGCAAAACTGAGCTCCAAAACTCATCCTGTTTAAAAACCCTGCCATCACCCCTGGATTTAGTAGAGCATGGGGAGAGTTTTTCCTGTGGAAGCTGCACATTTCCCTGTAGTTTGCCAGCAGGAGAGGTGTTTTGCATGGGTTCAGATCTGGCATTGGGAACAGATGCTGCTGACAGCTCTGGATGCTCTGTGCCAGAGGCCTGTCAGGAGCTGAGATTTCTCCCTGCCTGGCAGGAGCTGGGATTTGCTGCCTGTGACCTGAGCACAGTGAGAGCACCAGTGTTCCTGTTTGTCTGCTGGGAATTTGGAATGGAGCTGGCGGCACTGGGAGCTCCTTTTCTTGGGATTGCAGCAGGAGCAGCCCTGGCTGCTCACCCTCTGTGGGTACCTGAGCTTTCAGCACCAGCCTGAGCTGGGCACTCCAAATGGGCACCCCAGTGCAGTCCCAGGCAGGTGGGGCTGTTTGTCACTTGTATTTCAGCCATGGAGCATAGGACAAATGAGGGAGATGTTGGCTTTTCTGGCAGAGCCATGGAGTGCTTTGGATTTTATTTTATTTGCAGCTGCATATAATCCTGGGACAGTTGAAGCCCTTTGGGCTTTGAGAGGGCTTGTGCAGGGCCTGGTTTCAAAGCCAGGTGTCCATGCAGTGGCTCTGCCTGGCTTCTGGGGGCCCAAATCTGTTGTTCTGCCAGCACAGGCTGTGTCTCACTGCCCCTTGGATGCTGCTGCTGGGCACGGAGATCAGGCATGGATCAGAGCAGGATAATGAGCCTCTCCCAGCTTGGGAGCTGCTGAGATGGGGCTGCATGGAATGCCTTTTTCTGTGTCTCCATGGAGTGGTTCAGCTGTAGGGAAGTGTGCCTTTCCAGGCAGGAGGGGAAGCAGCACCCAGGCTCAGCTCAGCAGCACTGGCTTCTGGAGGAGGGAGCAGAACTCCTTGTCAGACCTGGATCAAGGGCCTGAGGACTGTGGGTCTGTGTGATTTTCCAGTTCTTTGATCAGCCTGTTTAATCAGTCTGTGTTTGGCACCAGACATCCATCCTGAGCCCTCCCAGGGGGCTTTGGGAAGGAGCTGCTGGCTGAGCCTGTCTGCGCCTTTCTGTGGAGTCATTGCTGGTTCCTGGGATCCCTGCTCACCCTGGCAGGGCAGGGAAGGTGTCTGGGGCTGTCTGGGCACTCACTGGGGTTTGGTGAGTGCCTCTGGGCAGAGTTCAGGACATGGAGTCAGGCACTGCCTTTCACAGGGGCTTAATGAGTCCCGTGTCCCTGAGTGCCAACAGAGTCCCCAAAGCCAGACTGAGCTGCTGGCACTGCCTGTGGTTTATCCCCAGGGTCTTTGTTCCTTTCAGCTTTTCAGAGAAATGTTTGTATGAACACTGAGATTTTTTGGGGAAAGTTGCCCCATTTCCTGTGCTGCTTTATAAACCCTCAGGCTGCCTGTCCTTGCTCCTGAGCTTTCTCCTCCTGACTTGTACCATCCCAGCACAGGGAGTGAAACCTCCTGTTCCAGCTGTGCCCATCCCTCAGACTGGGCTGAAGGGAAAACATCAGGGAGATGCTGGTTTCTCCACAATCCACAAGAAACCACATTAAAAAAAGCCCACAAAAAGGAGAGAGTCAGCCTGTTTGCCCAGCACAGCAATTGCCCTGCCTGGGGAAGATGTGGTGCTTGTTAATTCCCATGTGGGATGGGATTACAGTTTCCTGAAGCCAAGGTGGGGATGTCTGCTTCAGATTTACTGTCTGAGGAGTTTCAGGAGCTTCCATCCATGCAAGTGTTCAAGGATAGACTGGATGAGGCTTAGAGCAACCTGATCTAGTAGGAGGGGTCCTGATGAACAGTCCTTTTCTGAATTCCTTGTAATCCCCTCAGATCCTGGGGGGTGCTGTGAGGTCTCAACACAACCTCCTCTTCCCCAGGCTGAACAGCCCCACCTGACTCCATAGGGAAGGTGATCCAGTGACCCCGAGGCTGGCTCAGTTGGGTGGAGCATGGTGCTGCTAAAGCCAAAATTGTGTGGTGCTATAACTGTGTGTTCCATTGATGGGCCAATCCCTCAGAGCGCTGGACTGGGTGATCCCTGTGGCTCCTTCCAGCTGGGGATATCCTGATCCTGAGGCCTGTGCTCTCTCAGCCTGACTCCATAGGGAAGGTGCTCCAGTGACCCAAGGTTGGCTCAGTTGGGTGGAGCACGGTGCTACTAAAGCCAAAATTGCATGGTGCTAACAAATGTGTGTTCCATTGATGGAATCCCTCAAAGAGCTGGACTGGGTGATCCCTGTGGCTCCTTCCAGCTGGGGATATCCTGATCCTGAGGCCTGTGCTCTCTCAGCCTGACTCCATAGGGAAGGTGCTCCAGTGACCCAAGGTTGGCTTGGGTGGAGCATGGTGCTACTAAAGCCAGAATTGCATGGTGCTAACAAATGTGTGTTCCATTGATGGAATCCCTCAAAGAGCTGGACTGGGTGATCCCTGTGGCTCCTTCCAGCTGGGGATATCCTGATCCTGAGGCCTGTGCTCTCTGCAGCCGCCGTGGAATGCTGTGTGCTGTTCGGGCTGAAGCGGAGGGCGGCCGGGTTCCTGCGCAGCAACAAGATCGCAGCGCTCTTCATGAAGGTGGGCAAGAGCTTCCCCCTGGCAGAGGAGCTCTGCAGGAAGGTGCAGGACCTGGAGCAGCTCATTGAGAACGCGTAAGGCACCAGCCTGGCTGCCAGTCCTCTCTGCTCACTCGGGTTTCGGGGTGGGAAGTGTGGTTTGGGTCCAACTTGAGCCTCAACAGGAGGAATTGGTCCCTCAGTCTTCTCCTGGGTTTTTTATATCTTGACCAAACTGGTTGCTGTTCTAGGAGACTGAGTTGTGGCTGTGGTTTAAGCAGGACAAGTTCTAAGTCTCTCTGCCTCTGCTCTGGTGCTTCAGGGACAGCTGAGCACGCTGCTCCTGAGCTGTCACAGTTTATGGAGCAGTTCACCAAGCCAGCTGGAACCACGTTTGGCCTGTCCCAGTGTGCAGGGCTCGAAGCTGCAGTAATTCAGCTGCTGTTTGGGAGAGGATTACTCATCCTTGGACAATTAGCAGGGAGATGGATGAAGCAGCTACCTGCGGGCAGGAATTTTAAGCTGTCCTGAGATGAGCTGCTCTGCCTGAGAGCTCAGCCGTGGAAATGTGTGTGGGCTGGAGGACTGTGCTGAGGGAGAGCAGAGTTCTGGGGTTGTCTTTACAGTGGGGAACTGATTTGGTGACATCTGGCTTCAAATGCAAGTGTGGCCCCTCTGGAGCAGGGGATGGGACAGGGACAGGAAGCACCTCCAGAGCTCTGTTCCAGACAATTCCCTGGGATCCCCCAGCCAAACCCCTGATGGCAGGAGTGCCCTGGGCTCCCTCAGAGTTCAGGGGTGAGCCTGTGGTGTTGTTGTCTCTTGTCTTGTACCTCTAAAGGAGAAATCAAGCCCAGGGGGTCCCCGAGAACGTGCGCAAGGTGCCGAAGCTGCCCAACCTGTCTCCTCAGGCCATCAAGCACCTCTGGATCCGCACAGCCCTCTTCGAGAAGGTCCTGGATAAAATCGTGCACTACCTGGTGGAGAACAGCAGGTGAGCACTGGCACAGCCCACCCATGTCCTGCCCGTGGCCCTGGGGGTGTTGCTGGCTGGGAAATACCTGTATCCACAGGGGCCAGGGAAGTCCCTGCATGGCACAGGCCAGGTGTGTCACTCAGTGCCCATCCTGGGATCTCTGATGGATGCCCTGCTGCTGGTGACCACTGTGCACTCCCTGAAATACAGACAGGCCACACTGGCCCTGGTGGTGGCTGGGTTGTCAGGGCTGCATTGTCCTTGTCTTCTGGGATCTGCGTGCTCAGGTGTCCTGTGCTGGGACAGGTTAGTTAGGAGATGGTGATGCTTGCGATGTGCTGCAGGAGGGTTGCTGCTCCCCAGGAATTTCTCAGCCTGTTTAGGGCTTCTTGCTCTGCCCCCATCAAGGGGTGATAGAGAAAGAGAAGTGCACAATGGGGATTTAAACCACTGTCTATGACTTTGCAGTGCTCCAGCATTCTGCTGTCCTTTATTTCTTCTAGTAAGTACTATGAGAAGGAAGCTCTCCTGATGGATCCTGTGGATGGGCCAATACTAGCATCTTTACTGGGTAACACTTGCTTTACTTGCTTTCCCTCCTTGCTTTCCAAACCCATGCTCCCAAATCTGTGATCTGCAGATGCGGGAGGTAACCGTGGCCGTGGGAACAAGGATGGCTCCCTTATGTTTGGGGTGTTCCTCTCCCCAGTGGGGCCCTGTGCACTGGAATACACCAAGATGAAGACTGCTGACCACTTCTGGACAGATCCCTCTGCGGATGAGCTGGTCCAGAGGCACAGGATCCACAGCTCCCACTGCCGCCAGGACTCGCCCACCAAGCGCCCGGCGCTCTGCGTGAGTGGGGGATAAACCTCTCTGCTCCTCCCACATCCTCAGCATCTGGGCTCCCTTTGCTTGGAAAGGCCTGTGGAGCTCTCTGATGAGGGAAGTCTTTGAGGCAGAGGTGCTGGGAATGTGGCCCATGGAGAGCACTGGTGTGCCAGCCCCTCCTGGCGCTGCATGCCAGGGTCTGTGTCCCTGAGATCATCATGTATGAACAGAAAGCTGAATCTGCCCTGTGCATTGCAAAAATAAGTCACTCCTGGGGCTTCTCTGAGCTTGGACAGAGTATGGAATCCCCTTAGAGGACCCTGAGGGAAAGATTTCTAGTAGTGACTCTCATAAGTGAGGAGGGAATGAGGTTCAAGAGAAGCTTTTGGGAAGCCAGAGGGTGTCTGTGATCACCTCACGTTTGTGAGTGTGTCTCTTGCAGATTCAGAAAAGACATTCCAGTGGCAGCATGGATGACAGGCCATCCCTGTCTGCCAGGGACTACGTGGAGTCCCTGCACCAGAACTCCCGAGCCACGCTCCTGTACGGCAAGAACAACGTCCTGGTGCAGCCGGTGAGTTCTGCTGGGAACCTGGCCTTGGAAACACTGCTCTGCCCCTCAGCACCTTGTTCTGTCCCAGTCTGCTCTTGGATGGAGAAAAGCACATTTTCCATCTGGGAAGGCAGTGAATGGATTGTGTTTGTGGAGGTCTTGGTGATATGGATCCTCCCGGTGGGATGGAAGAGCTCTGCTCCAGCCTGGGAAGCACAGGCTCCTCTCCCTGCCCATTCTTTACCACAAAACTCCTTCTCCTATCTCCTCCTGCTTCTTGTAGTCAAACAGATGAAGTGCCAACTGCTTTTAGGTGGAGCTAATAGGTTTTCCTTACTGGGCAGTTGCTCTCAGCCCTTTTCCAAGGCCTTGAGGTGTCCTGGAGTCTCTACTAGGAGTTTTTCCAGGGACACAGTGGGTTCCTCCCTGTTTGTGACTGGGTGGGCAGGGCTGTGTGAGGGGCCACAACTGGGCTCCAGGGCTCTGTGCTTCTTCCAGCTCAGTGTGTCATGTGTCACTGTGTTTCTCCTCCCAAGCGAGATGACATGGAGGCAATCCCGGGCTATCTGTCCCTTCACCAGACTGCTGACATCATGGCACTGAAGTGGACCCCCAACCAGCTGATGAACGGCTCCGTGGGGGACCTGGACTACGAGAAGAGGTGACTGGCTCTGAGTGTGCCAGAGCAGGGGGGGAAGCGTTCCCCTGGGTCAGAGTTTGGATGCAAAGCCATCACTGTTTTCCCAAAGAAACACCATCATCCTTGAGGCTGTAATGGGAAGGAGGCAGGGAGAGGGTGGCAGGAGGTGGTGTGAGATGTGTCTCTGCTGGGAAGTGCTCAGAGAGGGAGTGTTCCAAAACACACAAAGTGGTTTTGTTTCTTGCCCTGGGGGATTTTCTGAGGGGAATGCTCTCCCTCCCTCCCAGCACACTGTGCTCCCAGGTTTCTCCTGGCTCCAGGAAGGTGGGAGTGTTTAGGACACTGATGCTTTGACCTAGAGATCCTCATCAAAACTTGGTCTCAGTTTCATTCAGTGTCAGTTGTAGTTTTTTGTTTACCTGTGTACTTTTCATCTCCCCTTTCTTCTTGGCCCCTGGGCCGTTCAGTTGTGCCTGGTACCCTCCCCTAAAATCTGTTTTCATCTCTACACTCCTTTTCTGAGTTCTTGCCTTGGGCATCAGCCTAAGCTCTAAAAATTCCCAGTGTCAAGACGTGACCAAGGAAGAGAGGAGGCAGATGGCACAGTAAGTATGACTGTACAAGGAGTCACTCTTGCACACCTTCCTGTCCTTCACGAGCTGTTTTTAATGTTATTTAAGCACTATTTTTACAAAGTGGCAGATGCTGCTGTTGCTCAGAATCTGGAGATATGCTTTGTTGCAAAGAAGTGGGATGTGATTGAGTGCTGACACCCTTGGACAGCGGTGCTGGGCTCTCCACAGGAATGAAACCCTGCCTCTCTGCTCTGTCTGGTGGCCACCAGCTCTCCAGCATGTTCTAGATCTGCTCAGACACCTTGAGGTGCCTGTGCTGAGACAGTTCTTGAACAGAAGCAGCTGAAACCAAATCTGTTGTGAGCTCTGAAAAAAACCCACACATTGTGAGGGTTTATTTCCCCTCCCTGGGGCAGAGCAGCAGCACATTTCCTCATTTCTCACTGCACTTTTCCTTGGGGCTCCAGGGCTGCTCCTGAAGGATTCTTGGGGTGCTCAGAGGAGAGTGCTCAGCTCTGCAGGGCTCCAGTCCCTCCCTGCAGTTGCCAGGATCCATGGACACATTTCCTGTGCCTGGGAACAGTGTGAGGGCAGAGAAACCACCCAGGGCAGGTGGGACAGGACTGGCCCTGGCTGAGCTGAGGTGGCAGGGACAGTTCCTGGCTCTGGAGGCATGTTGTCACTCATCAGGCTGGCATCACTGCTCTGGGATTTCATCCTTTCTGCAGCTTTGGCTGCTGCCAGGGGATGAGGAGCAGGGTTTGGAGCTGCTGTGAGCAGCAGCAGAGCCTCTCACACCCTTGAGGCTCACAGCTTCCCTGTCCCTCTGTTCCAGCGTGTACTGGGACTATGCCATGACCATTCGCCTGGAGGAGATCGTGTACCTGCACTGTCACCAGCAGGGTAAGGCCACAGCTGGGGCTGCTGGGGACTGTGACACCTGGCTCTTGATCCCTTACCTCTGGGACACAGAGGATCCCTTTACTCTGGGACACTGCTTCGGCTCCAGGGCAGTTCCCCAGAGTTCTGGGTGGTCACTATGATTTAAGTGCTTCTAGAAAAGTCTTCCCCCAACTCCTGGCTGTGGTGCTTGGCTGGGAGTGCTGCCTGCAGAGCAGGGCTCTGATTTCCAAGGGGGTGATCCCAGCAAGCCTTTTCCAGGGCCTGTCTTATCATGGACTTAGAGAAGAATCCACCCAAGGAAGAAAGTCCTTATTTTCCATTCCCTGAGCTTTCCTGCTTGTGCTGTTTCCCTCACTGATGGCTGTGTCTGTTCTCCCTGTTGCCAGCAGTAGACAGTGGTGGCACGGTTGTCCTGGTGAGCCAGGATGGCATCCAGAGGCCACCTCTGCGCTTCCCCCGTGGAGGACACTTGCTGCAGTTCCTGTCCTGCCTGGAGAATGGCCTCCTGCCCCATGGGCAGCTGGATCCACCCCTCTGGTCACAGCGGGGAAAGGTGGGTGCCTGTTCCTGCTGGGGTTTCCCTGTGGACCCTCTGCCTGGCATTAGCGGCTGCTGTGTTTTAAGTCATCCCCTACCCAAATTAATATTAATATTTAATAATTGTAATTAATATTAAAATGTGGTGTTTGGGTTTAGCTCATGGCCTTGCCCAGCTAAACAGACCCTTCTGGAAAGCTGGGGGGTGCTGTGGGAGGGCTGCCCGTGAGGGTTTGGGTCTTTGGGCTGCACCTACCCTGTGTCCAGCAGGGGTAGGGATTCACCTGCCACTGGAAACTTGATCCAGGGGCTGCTCCAGCCCAGGGAATGTGTAGACATGGCAAAGCAGGTGGGGCAGGAGCTTGGGAAGGGCATGGTTGGACACGGGTGGCTCGTGAAGGGCAGGTTGTGCTCCCCAGGGAAAGGTGTTCCCCAAACTGAAGAAGCGAAGCCCCCAGGGCTCCTCCGAGTCCGCGTCCGACAAGGAAGATGACGAAGCCACAGATTATGTCTTCAGGATCATCTACCCCGGGACACAGACAGAGTTTGGTGAGTGCAGGGCAGCCTTTGGGGGGCTTGGAGGAGCTGGGACACGGCGCTGGTGGGCACGGGGCAAACCGGGAGGTGGTTCCAGGGGAGGGGCTCTGCTTGTGCCAGTGCTGCCCGATTGAAATGTCATCATTCCTCCCTGGGAGGGTGGCAGGCCTTGGCACAGAGAACAGCCAGATGTGGCTGCACCATCCATGGAAGGCTCCAAGGCCAGGCTGGATGGGGCTTGGAGCAGCCTGGGATCATGGAAGGTGTTCCTGCCCATGGCAAGGGGTGGAAATAAATGATCTCTAAAAATAAATGATCTGTTTGTTTTTTTTTAACCCAATTATTCCATGATTCTATCTTTTGTTTTTGTGTTGATTTTTGTGGGTTTGTTTTTTTTTTTTTTTTTTTTTTTTTCTGGGTTTTTTTGTGTTTTTTTTTTTGGTTTTTTTTTTTTTTTGTTTTGTTTTGTTTTGTTTTAACTTCCACTTGGTACTGAGTCCTTTGTTTCTGCAGCTGCACAACAGCATTAATGGTCAGCAAAACCCCCTCTTAATAATACCCACATAATATCAGTAAAAAGGTTCCCTTTGGTCACTTGGGGGCCACCTTCTGCCATCACAAGCCCCCAGGGATGATTTTTCTCTTGCTGCCCCCAGGCTGCACTAAATCCAGTGATGTTCCTTCAGTGTGGCTCCTGCAGCACAAACAGGAGGTCCCAGCACCCTGCCCTGGGTGCTGCCTGGCTGCACCCACTGCCTTCAGTCCCTAACTGGAGGGAGGGGATGCTGCTGGATTCTCCAAAGCAGAAATGCCTCTTTATGTCTGGTGGTGAATGACCTGAACCTGGCTGAAATGTCTGTACATATCTCCTTGCTCTTCTGTGAGGTGCCAAGAACTGTTTTCTGACCTCTGGGGACATCATAGGTGACTTTAGAAGGGGGAGAAAATGAGTTTTATATGGAAGACTTGTGGAATGTTTTTTAAAAAAGCTCTGAAATTGGATGGGAACCTTTTTCCTACATTTTGGAGGCTATGAGGGAGAAATTACATCCGCTGTGACTCCTCCATAACGTCAGTTGAGATTATACTTGGTTCTCCCTGCCTTCAGCTGACTAACACAATTCAGTGAGTCAGATAAAAACCTGATTGGAGCTAAAACAGCAGATAGAGATGTGCCTTTCTGTGGCTGCCTTTTGATCTACCCCTTAAAATTCCATGCTGGGGGCCACATTTTCTGGGAAATGAATTGCTGCCACCTCCTCAGCTGGCATCATCACAGCCTGTGCTGTTCCTGTGCACCTCCTCAGCCAGGGGTGGAACTGCATCATTCTCTCTTCTCCACAGATTCTTCCTTTCTCCCCTTTCACTGGTGCCTTTGTCCTCTCTCTGTGTCTCTAGTTGCCATTAATGGTGCTTTTCACCCATTCCTTGCACCTGTGACTGCTGGGAGAGGGAAGATCATGAAGATTCCAGCTGGAAGCAAGATGGTGGTGATCCCCAAATGGTGTCTGAGTCTCCCTGGCAGATCCCGAGCTCTCCGTGCTGCTCTGGGCCCCTCTTGGCATCAGTGTAATGAGCTGTTGGTTGGGTCTGGTGCTCAGCTCACCTGTGTTGTCACTTGAGAGCTCCTGCAGAGCTGTCCCTGTCACCACTGACTGTCACTCCCTCAGTGGGAGGGGAAGAGACTTCAGTATTTTTCCTGCCAGTGTCATTTATTCCTTATCACAAGCAGGGAGAGCCAGGGAGACCAAGGGAGAGTGAGGACACCTTTGCACAGCCAGAAGATGAAATTTCTACCACAATTTAATTTCCAAGGAGGAGTAAAAAGGATTATTCCTCATGGCCTGGGCTGTGTGTAGGTGGTACCTGAGCAGGACCCAAGGCCTTTGCAGCAGCACTTTGAGTTTAAGCAGGGATTAACAAGTGACAACATGCAGAGCTCCTGCTGTCCCTCTCAACCTCTTTGTCCAAGTCTTCATCTCCTGTCTTGTGATTTGGGTGCTCCCTTCTTTCCCTGAACTTTGGATGGGATCCTTTGAGGGATGGATCTTTTCCCTTCCAGTAATCCACTCTTCCTGGGGCAGCAGCTGATTTCAAACCTGTTTTCTCTCTGGAGCCTCTGCGTTGGGTGTTGGGTTTCTGCCTTGGTCAGCACGAAGTAGTTTAAGATCAGCTTTCTGAATTAGCTGGTTAATTAGCAATGGTTCTCTCTCATCAGTGCACTTTGTTCCCTTTCCTTTCTCTTGAGCTCACCAGTGCTGTGATTCCCTGTGGTGGCTCCTGCTTGGTTGCTGGAACCTCCTTGGCAAGAGTGGGATGCTGCATTTGCCAATGAAAGCTCTCTCTGTAGCTCCCTGACTGCAGGGCAGTGCCAGGCTGTAGCTGATGCTCCTCTCTGCCCTCCTGCAGTGCCCCAGGACCTGATGGACACTCCAGGGGCTGTCCTGCCCGCCATGTGGCAGCCCAGCACCCGCAAATCCTCCTGCTCCTCCTGCTCCCAGAGCGGCTCCTCCGACGGAGGCCCGGCCAACGGCTGCAGCCACGAGAGGTACGAGGGCACACGGGCACAGCAGATCCAGGGCTCAGTGCCCAGGAGCCATGGCAGGGTCACTGGGATGTGGCTGAGGTGAGGCTTGTCCCTGCATCCTGGGACATGTCTGCTGCTCCAAGCCTGGCAGCAGGAATTGCTGCTCTGAACCCGGGCAGCATCCCTGGTGAATCTCTGCAGGCAAAGCTGGATCAGTGGGATCAAAGCCAGGCTGAGGGGATGCACAGGAGCATCTTCTCCCCTCACATCCTGTGTGTTTCTGTTGGCAGAGCTCCGCTGAAGCTGCTGTGTGACAACATGAAGTACCAGATCCTGTCCCGGGCCTTCTATGGATGTGAGTACTTGTCACCCTGCTGCTGCCCTGGGATGTGTGACAGGATAAGGGATGAGGTCCTGAGATCCTGGGCTGGGAGTGGTGCTGGGGGAGCTGGGACCAGCCTGCTGCACGTGCTCAGGGTGGGGAGCAAACAGCTGGGCTCTGACTGTCAGCCTTGAGCCCTGTGAGCAGCAGCACTGGGTTACAAGATGAGGGATTTGTCCCGGGAGACCCCCTGCTCCAAGAGCTGGATGTGGCTGCAGGAAGGTCTCCCCCAGGATCTGTGAGCAGCAGCACTGGGGGTACAAGATAAGGGATTAGTCCTGGGAGACTCCCTGCTCCAAGAGCTGGATGTGGCTGCAGGAAGGTCTCCCCCAGGAGACCAGAGCTTTCTCCTGCTCTTCATCCTCGTGTTTCCCAGAGTTCCCCAGCTGAAGGTGTGGTGTTCCTGCTGCAGGGTTGGCCTACTGCAGACACCTGTCCACGGTGAGGACCCACCTGTCGGCGCTGGTGAACCACAACATCGTGTCCCCTGATGTCCCCTGCAGTGCCAGCGCGGGGCTCACTGTGGACATCTGGCACAGATACCTGCAGGACAGCTCGGTAGGGCCATGCCCTGGGGACACACCAGCTCTGCCGGGCTCGGGGAGCCCAGGGCAGTGTCACTGGAGTGGGTGTAGCACGGGGAGGTGGTGAAACATGTCAAGAAGTTCCTCAAGGAGGGAAGGCAGCCAGGCTGTCCCAGGCTGCATGGAGCCTGAGGCTTCTAATCCTTGGCACGTGAGAGCTGAGGAGTGAGCACTGCTCTTCTTCAAGTGCTTCTGCTCAGAGCCTGCCTGCAGCAGTGTCTGTCACCCGGGTCCTGCTGTCCTGAATGGGGTCCTGACGTGCTGCCAGCTCAGGGGCACAGCAGTGGTGTTTCGGTGACTTTGTGGGCCACTCTTTGGTGTGGAGAGCCAAAATGTCCACCCACAGCAGCCTCTGGCTCTGCTTAAGCCCAGGCAGGGGTCTGAGGGATCACGGGCAGTGAGGCTGGGGGCTCTCTAACACAGAGACTAGACAGAGTTAAAGAATAAAGTAGGTGTTTATTAGAAGGCCTCAATGGGTCCACCTTGGGCAGCACAAGAGCCCAGCCAGGGCTACACCCAAGATGAGCCAAAATGGTCATGAAATGCATGACCAGTTACAGGGTCTCTCACTTCTCAAGTTCTGTTCCATTTGCATGTTGGAGCTAATTGTCCAATTACAGCTTTAGCCCATGAAGCCCTATCCTTGTTTTTCTCTCTTCAATCTATGTTTTTTATGCTCTTGGGCCTGAGATTTGGATCATTTGTCCTTGGTCCCCAACTAGAGAAGGAATTGTTTTGTCTCCCTACTCTGTGAAGAGAGCTTGCCATCCCCTCATATGAAGCTCAGAACTGCCCACCAAAGCAGCACAGAATATGAAAAACATAAAAACTAAAACCTGAGGCATCAGCTGTGGTGCTGATGGGTGGCACAGCCAGGCTGGGGACACCAGTACATCCTGGCTGTGTCTGTGCCCTGACCCAGGCTCTTCCCACAGAGTTACGAGGACCAGGAGCTGCTGCGGCTGATCTACTACGGCGGGATCCAGCACGAGATCAGGAAGGCTGTGTGGCCCTTCCTGCTGGGCCATTACCAGTTTGGGATGACAGAGGCAGAGAGGAAGGAGGTTGGTGAGGGTGTGCTGCCAGCTCAGCAGCTTGGTGTGCTCACTGGTGTGCTCTGGTCCTGCCCAGTAGCAGAGGTCTGTTAGCTCCATGGGAGATGGTTTGAAGTAGGGGTGAGGAGGAAGAGCATGTTCCTGGCACTAAGGGGCTGTGAAGCATGACATTGGGCTTCCTGACTCCGTTTTCCAGCGTGGAAGAAGCCTCAGCACACCCCTATGAGCCCACTGGGCCTCCTGTCCACTCTGGACTGGGCTGTAGGTAGGAGTGGGGCAAACCCTTGGGTCAGCAGGAATTGGTAGGGCCAAGCTTGTCACTGGCCTGTGCAACTCCTCGTGTTCAGTGCCTTGTGCACCTTGGGAGGGCAGGGAGGAGATGGATGGGCGTTTTTCCATCCAAATTTTGGCCACGTTTTGTGCAGGGTAAGGGTGGCTGTGTGCTGCGAATTCACACAAATGTGCCCCGCCCTGCGTGGGGCACAGCTGGGGCTGGTTTGGGGCTCTCCAGGGACAGCCATTGCCAGCCCCTGTCCCCCTGTGTCCCAGGCTGACGAGCAGACCCGGGCGTGCTACGAGCACACCATGGCAGAGTGGCTGGGCTGCGAGGCCATCGTCCGGCAGCGCGAGAAGGAGTCCCACGCCGCAGCCCTGGCCAAGTGCTCCTCGGGGGCCAGTCTGGACTCCCACATCCAGAGGATGATGCACAGGGACTCGACCATCAGCAATGAGGTGAGGGCTTGGGCAGTGCCCACCCAGAGTCCCTGTGGGGTGCAGACACAGGTCCTGCCCAGCCTCCTCCCCTGACCTGTGCCCACCTGTGTGTCTTGTTGCTCGCTGTGTTCTGTGGAAGTGAAATATTCATTACCTGATGCACTCCTGGGGCAGGCTTAGCTCCATGGAAGATGGTTTGAGGTAGGGGTGAGGAGGAAGAGCATGTGCCTGGCACTAAGGGGCTGTGAAGCAGGGCTTCCTAGCTCCCTTTTCCAGCATGGAAGAAGCCTCAGCACACCCTCAGTACACTGTGTCATCCATGGGGACACTCAGCACCTTGGGTACTGGCTTTTAGCAATGCAGTGAGGAATGAGATCCACAGCCCAAACCAAAGGGTGTGGAGGGAAAAGTCTGTGAAAGGAAAGGCAGTCCTGGGAACAGAGTCCAGGGAGTGTTTCCATGAGAGTTTTGTACTTGGAGGAGAAGAGCCCAGCATGGCAGAGCATTCCCTGACCTCAGGCTGCTGGCCCAGAGGGGAGGGGAGCACTGGAGATTTGATCTGCTTCCCTCTGGGAAGTTTATGTGGGTGCTTTGGGAAAGAGATGAGCTCAGCCCCAGTCCTGCAGGCTACATGTGTGCCCAGAGAGGGAGAGATGCAGGGAAGGCAGGTCTGAGCCAGGGGCAGGGTGGAACTGGATGATGCAGCTCTCAGAGGTGCTGCTCCATTGGCCGAAGCCCTGGGAATTATTCCTATCCCCTCAGCATCTCCACCGAGGCTCTTCCTTTGGACCCACGTGTGGGAAGGGAGCTGGCAGAGTGAACACATGCAAAGTTCCCCCCTTTTCCCATCTCAACCTGAAATTTCCTGTTTTAAGTGCTCCCATGGTAATGGAGGAAAACTGTCGCGCTTCCTTTCCCCACCAGAGTCCTGCCCAGCAAACACCCACAATACAAGGGTGGGGACAACTGCTGTTCTGAATGTGCTGTATTTTCTTAAAATCCTATTGTTTGTGTGTGATGTCATGGCCATGCTCTGCACCTCTGCTCAGTTAATAGGGAGGACTTGCTCTCATTGTGGGCTGGTTGTTCAGAGGGACCCCACAGAGCCAGGCTGGTCCCTCCAAAACCCAGCCCTTCCCTCTGTGCTTCAGCTGGAAGCCAGAACAGGGTGCTCATGACTTTGAGAGGAGCTGTTTCCACCAAGTCTGGCTTAAAACATCAATATTTGTCCTTGAAGAAAAGGAAAAAAGCATGAATATGCTTGGAGGGACTGTTTTATAGCCTGACTTCATCGTTTATGTAAACGGAGCTGGGCTGAGCTGCATTGCTGCCAAATTAGGACAGAGATTTGTAGAAATTCGCACTCCAGGGAGGCAGCGTGACCTCCATGCAGGCCAGAGGAAAGCAGCTCCTTCAGACCAAACACACAGCACTTGAACAAGTGCATTGACCTGACAAAACTTTGGCTTTGTCACCTCCCCAGCAGTGTCAGGGGCTGAGGCAGGACACTGTGCTGGGTGGTGCAGCACCATGGATGTGACAGGAAAATCATGGGTCAGATATTTACTGAATGCATTTTCTGCTTGTTCTTCACCTGCAGAAGTGCCACCTCTGCTTGAGTTCCCTCTCCCTGACCCCTTTGCTTTTCTTTTCTTTTGCTTCTCACTGCCCTTTTCCCTGTCCCCTGCAGTCCTCGCAGAGCTGCAGCTCTGGCCGGCAGAACCACGCCCGGCTGCAGAGTGACTCCAGCTCCAGCACCCAGGTAAGTACCTTCTCCCTCCATTCCTTGTCCCCACGGTTCTGCTTTCCTTGGGCTGACCCCTCACCACAACCACAGTGATTTCTGGTGATTTCTGACCTGTGTTGGAAGAGGTAAATGAGTCCCCAGCCTGCTTTGGAGCTGCTAATGTCAGATCTGTGCTCTGCTTAGGGTGTTCAGTGTTCACCTGCCAGCTCTGCCTGTGGCCTCACACCTGAAGGTCCATGGCTGCTCCCTCTGTTCATGCCCAGGTGTTTAACACCTCTTGAAATTTCTGCCCAGTATATAATGCCAAGCAAAGCAAAGTCCTTTGGAGCAGCGGTTTGTGGGCTTGGAGTTGTGCAACTGACCAAGCACTGACTCAGATCCAGGCAGAAGAAGCTAAAGGGGGATTTTCCTCCCTCTCCACTGCTGGGAACTTGGGCACTATGAGTACACAGCTCTTGGGGATGTAGTGCCCATGTTCCCAACATTTGCTGAATGCTTCCCACTTTGCAGGTGTTTGAATCTGTGGATGAGGTGGAACAGACTGAAGTAGATTCTCAGCTGGAAGATGGCAAACAAAGCAAGATCCCCAATGGGACAGTCCCCAACGGCACATGTTCCCCTGATTCTGGGCACCCCTCTTCCCAAAACTTCTCCATCACATCAGGGTTCTCAGAACGCAGCTTCAGCAACGAGGACAGTGCCCTGGAAACCACCAAATCCTCATCCAGCTCCCAGGGAAAGGCTGCTGGCTCCGACCTGCCAGCCCCACCGGACACGGACGGTGTCCAGCAGGAGAAGCTGCAGGGCCAAGACAGCCTGGAAGGTGAATTTCCCACTGGTGGAAGCGTGGATTTTGTCCCCATGGGTGAGGGCTCGGCGGGGCTCCTGCGTGACAGTGACACTGTGGCCCTGACTGTGGTGGAGAGCTGGGCAGACAGCGAGGCTGAGAAGCAGAGCCTGGTGGAGAGTGAGGACAACCTCTCTGAGGAGCCAGAGATGGAGAGTCTGTACCCACAGCTGGACTCTCTGACTGTGACTGATCTGACCAGCAGTGAACCAGCTGCTCTCTCCTCCACGGGTGTCACCTACTCTGTAAGTACAGACCTGGCATGGGGGGGTTCCTTCCTGGCTGCCTCCAGGACCACAGAGCAGTTGGGGTGGGAAGGGCCCTCTGG
Source organism: Onychostruthus taczanowskii (assembly GCF_017590055.1). Classification (NCBI taxonomy): domain Eukaryota; kingdom Metazoa; phylum Chordata; class Aves; order Passeriformes; family Passeridae; genus Onychostruthus; species Onychostruthus taczanowskii. Next base: position 4,415,894 of record NW_024500572.1, read on the forward strand.
AGATCATCCCCTGCCAAGGGAGGGTCACCTGGGGTAGGTGACACAGGAATGTGTCCAGGTGGGTTTGGGATGTCTCCAGAGAGAGACATTCCATGCACTCCCTGGGCACTGTTCCAGGACTCTGCCACCCTGCATGGGAAGAAGTTTTTCCTCATGTTGTGTTTCAGTTTATGGCCATTGCTCCTTGTCCTGTCACTTGGTACGCCCGAAAAGTCTGGCACTCTTCTTTTGGCACATGATTTGAGATGTTTGTGTGGATTTATGAGATTTCCTCTCAGTCTTCTCTAGACTGACCAGGCCCAACTCCTGCAGTCTCTCCTCATCAGAGAGATACTTCAGACCCCAAATAATCTCTCTGGCAGCACCTTGTCTTTCTTGAGCTGTGGAGCCCAGAATTGAGCACCACACTCCAGATGTGCCTCACTGGGGCTGAGTGGAGGGGCAGGATTTACCTGCATTTACCCTGTGCTGATCCTGCAGTTGGGTGCAGAGTGACTCCCACCTTCCACCCAAGCTCTGGCCTGTCTCTCCACTGCCCTTGCAGCTCTCTCCCTGCTTTTGTAGAAAACAAATCAACTCTGCTCTTGTTTTGGGCAGCCAGAGCTGCTGGACATGTACACGGTGAACCTGCACCGCATCGAGAAGGATGTGCAGCGCTGTGACCGCAACTACTGGTACTTCACCCCCGCCAACCTGGAGAAGCTCCGCAACGTCATGTGCAGGTGGGGGCTGTGGGGGCCTTCCTGGGATTCACCTGCAGGCTGGAGCCTCAAACTGTGGTGTGGTTATGGAGTTTTGCTCCTTGCCTTCCTCCCCTCATCACCCAGCACTGGGGCTGCAGCTCCGAGGATGTGGCGGTTCCCAGACCGAGGTGTCCGGCTGTCCTTCCCCATCACTGCTGTGTCCTGGGGTTTTGGCCAAGGCATGGGCTCCCTGGGCTGCCCAGGAACCAGTGCAGCCCACCTGCTTCCTGCAGCATTCCTGGCAAATGTTTTAATGAGGGTCAGCCCACAGAGCTGTGGTGCTGATGAGAAAGTGCCTGAAGCACTGGAATGGTTTGTGCCTGCCCGAAATCCCAGGAGAGAGCCAGACCTGGGTGTATTTCTGAGTCCTTGTGACTCAGAGCTTGCTAGTGACACTCACACGCTCAGACCAGCTCCAGCTCAACTGCTGCTTCACAGGCAGCAAAGGCTGAAATATTGTTACTCATCTTGCAAACATGAGGAGAAGCTGCTTTTCCATCAGTGCTGTCACTTCACCCGACAGCCAGAGCTGGAGATCTCTGCTGAGATTAGACCTTCAGCACAGCACATTTTGGAAAACCAGTGGGCAGGATGGAAAAGAACTTTCCCTTGTGCCAGCAGCAGATCTGAGTCCTCTCCGAACACATTTTGCCTTGCTACCAAAAAAGGGAAGATATCCCTGCAGGGCTGGGTGCTTCCTGGGACACTGGGAATGGGAAGGGGAGGCAGGCAGTGTCTGCAGAGAGAACCAAGGGGATGAATGGAGGGAGAAGGATGAGAATGAGAGATGAACAAGTTCTATGTCTCTGTCCTTTAACCAATGACCCCACTGTGCTATGCTTTGCCATTTTGCTTTTCCCTGTGCTGATGTGCCCTGCACAGCCGTGGCACAGCCCTGGATTGACCCTGGATGTGGCCATGGCAGGGTGTTGATCCAGGACTGTGCCATGCATGCCTTACCTGAGAGGCACCAGAAGAATTTAATCATTTACAGCATAGGGATAACAGAATGTACAGGTATGATTTACCCCAGCATCCTGGGAAGGGAGACAGGGCATGGGCAAAAGAGGTGACAGGTGGTGGCACTCAGGTCCCAGGTCACCTCTCCTGCTCTCTCACACAGCTACATCTGGCAGCACATTGAGATTGGCTACGTGCAGGGCATGTGTGACCTGCTGGCCCCTCTCCTGGTCATCCTGGATGATGGTGAGTGGCTCTGCTCTGCTTTCCCTGTCCCTGTGTGGGGATCTGTGTGGGGATGTGCCAGGTGGGTGGTGGCCCTTTGCAGTGGAGTGCCTGGAGGTGTGGAGCAGGATCCTGTTTGTCTGTGATGCTGTCTGGCTCCCAGGAGCCCACCCTGGGGCCAGGCTGGACTTTCTGGAGGGATGTTGCTGCTGCAGGAGCAGCAGTGGCCATGCAGCCCTGCAGTGATTCTCTCTTCCCTGCACAGAGGCTCTGGCTTTCAGCTGCTTCACGGAGCTGATGAAGAGGATGAACCAGAACTTCCCCCATGGAGGAGCCATGGACACCCACTTTGCCAACATGAGGTCGCTGATCCAGGTGAGAGTTCCTGGCATGGGGATGGCGGCTCCTCACACCCAAGGGGGAAAGCTGGTCCTGGAGGGGCTGGGGTGGGGTTCAGTGTTGGGGAGCAGGAGGGACAGGGGCTCTAAGGACAGCCTGGAGCAATGTGTGCTAGGAAAGAAAGGGAGGAGCTGGTGCAGGAGGGGAGCAGTGGAATGGAGGGAAGTAGGCAGAGGGATGGCTGGTGCCTTGTGTGTGCATTCCTGAGTTTCCTTTTGCTTTTCTTGACAGATTCTGGACTCTGAGCTCTTTGAGCTGATGCACCAGAATGGGGATTACACTCATTTCTACTTCTGCTACCGATGGTTTCTCCTGGACTTCAAGAGAGGTGTGTGAGACCACCCAAGGGTGGGGCAGGGTCTGCTTCCAGCCTTCTCAGCAGGTTTAAACTTTTTTTAAAATTCCTTTTCATTTTTCCCTGGTTTATGTTTGGCTGATTGTTCTGTCTAGATACAGAACCTGTTGTTCCAGACCTGTTGCTGAGCTTTTCCATGAGTATGTCCTGGGGCCTGTGTCATCTGCTGCTGGGCAGAATATTTCTCCCTACAGATGACTGACTTCTGCTTCCAGCTGGAGCAGGTTCCTGTGGGAAGGAAGCACCCAGTGTGTCTCTCCAGTGCTGCTGTGAGCTGTGTGAGCCTGGGTGGGGTGAGTGGAGTGGTAACTGCTGTTCTCTGCTCACAGAGCTGGTGTATGATGATGTCTTTGCTGTCTGGGAGACCATCTGGGCTGCTGCTCACGTCTCCTCTGCTCACTACGTGCTCTTCATAGCCCTGGCCCTGGTGGAGATGTACCGGGACATCATCTTGGAGAACAACATGGATTTTACAGACATCATCAAGTTTTTCAACGGTACAGCTCGTGCTCTGTTTGGCTGAGTTTGGGGCAGCTGCTCAGGTGTGGGAATGTTTAACACCCAGAGCTCTGAGGGATCTGGTGGGGCTGGAATCCACCTGCCCTCCTCAGCAGTGGCCAGCCTGGATGTGTTGGAGGGAGCTGAGGTTTGGGCTGGTTAAGGATGGTTCTCCAGAGCCAGGTGTCCCTGCCAGGGGAGGTTGGGAATGTGGGGTGGGTGCTGCTCTGCTCTGACCTGTCTGGTGTGTGTTGCAGAAATGGCCGAGCGCCACAACACCAAGCAGATCCTGAAGCTGGCTCGGGACCTGGTCTATAAAGTGCAGACTCTGATTGAGAACAAATGAAGGACCCGGGGCAGATGAGGCACACAAAGAGGCAGGACTCCCCTCCGACGCTTCCTCCCTTCTCCTGTTTCTCCAAGTGCCACACCTGTGGGACTCAGGTGGTGGGACACGTGCTGCTATGTGAGCTGGGAGTCCCCTGGGCTCAGCACAGGCCCAGGCTCAGACCTTCTGCAGTGACTCAACCAAAGATCCCTCCAGGTGTGTTCCTGTGCTGGGAGCAGGACCAGGCAGTGGCTTCCTGGCCTCGGAGCAGCTGCTGTGGCCACCAAAACTGCTCAGGCACTGCCACATCCCAGGGTGGAGCTCGGGGGCTGGGAGAGCAGGGCTTGGTGGCACAGAGGGAAAGCTGATTCCTTGGAAAGCTGCTTCCTTGGGCAGCCCTTCCCAGTGGTGTGGGAAGGCAGCCAGCCCTGCGAGCACAGGCAGCGCAGGGATGCTGCCAGTTCTCTGCTTCTCACCAACACAATGAAGTTCTGCCAGTAATGGGGGGCACTTTGATCACAGAAATTCCTCTTTTGATCTTGTCCCTCAATGCATTGCTTCCCCTTCAGTGTTATCTTTTTTTAGGGCTCTGTTTTCTCCCTGGGATTTTACATTGTTCCTACAATATCTGAGCACACAAGAGGTTCGTGTCTGGATGGATTTTCAGAACAGCTCCAAATTCAGCATTGGGGTTATTTTTCAAAATCCAGCCTCTTTAATGTTCTCTGAACGCTGGGAAATCTGGTCCTGACCTCCTCTGGGAACTCCAGGGTGGAGGTTTTCTTACCTGCCTTACTTTAGCTGCTTGTGGTAGGAGTCTGGTCTCTTGTTGTTCCTCTGAGCTCTTGTGAGGGAAGGGCTCCTCAGAAGGTAAGTCAGAGCTCCTGATTATCCTGACTTTCCCTCTGACAGCTTCAGGGCTGGCTGTTGAGTCCCTAAACCCACTGAGCATCTCCAGTTAGGTCTTGGTGGGCTTTTCCCACAGGCCTGTGAGAGGAAAATAGCCCAAGGTCCCTGAGTGGGCTTTGCTTTGGGAAGATGCACTTGTGTGGCCACTTTTCCTGCACAGCCTGGAGCCCACTGCATGAAGTGCCTCTCCAGCTGCTGTGTCCCACACAGGCTGCCCTGCAGAGGCTTCGGAGTAATTTTTCAACTCAGGTAAAAACAATACAGGAAAAGGAGAGGGGTGGGTGGATGGAGGGTCCAGCCCAGCCTGGGAGGGCAGTGCTGGGGGTGCTGGGCTGGAGCTCTCTCTGAGGGTACTTTCTCTCAAGTTTTGCTGCAAACATTTATGTTCCCCCCTGGTGCAATGTGTGCTGTGTGTGTGCTCTCCTCTGGCACTTCTCCTTGCTGCTGGAGTGCTCCCACAGGAGGGAAAGGGGCCCTTCCTCCTCCTGTGGAACATCTGTCTGTGCTGGTTTGTGTTGGCTCGTGGCACGTGTCAGATGTTGCTGGAAGAAAAAAGGTGGTTGTCAGTGTGCACAGGAGAAAAGTGCTGCTTCAGGGAAGGTCTGAGCAGCGTGGTGGAGTGGTTTGCTGTCTCTGAGCAAATCAGCAATTTCTGTATTCTGGGACATGGAGGTCACAGCTGGAAAAGGCAGTGGCACGTCCTGAACCCTTTGGGGAAGGAGCTGAGGCAGGGGGAGAGCAGTGGGCAGCCCTTCACTCCTCATAATCCCAACAGATGTGTGCAACAATCTGGGAAATTCCCTGAAGCAGTAAAACCCCACAGGGTGCTGGGCTGCAGTAGCACAGGAAACAAAGAGCTTGAGATCTGCCAGTTCCTGAGAATCTTTCATCTTTCCACCAAGCAGTGAAAAGCTCGTGTCCTCCCTCCTTCCAGGCTGCTCCTGTTCCCTCAGGGCTCTAGGACAGGTCTGTCACCTGTCTAGAGGGAAAGGGAAGTGTTTGTTCTCCCTTTCCTGAGGGCCAGGGACCTACAGGTCACCTTAAACATCACCTGACCAAGCAACATTGCTGACACTAAACCTTTCAAGCTTCTTTCCTTGGTTTTTAAACAAAAACAGCCAAGAAATTCTGCACAATATTTGCTGTCTGTATTAACTGAGAGTGTCTTTGGGCCGCTCAATAGCAGTGTTTTTTGAATAATTTCTTGGGGGGGGGGAAAGTATTTATTTATTGATTGTACCTGACTGTGTGTCCTTGTGTGCTGGCGTATGAGTGCGCGCTGTTGTGCAAATGGAGATAGAAATTTTCAATGTTATTTACGATATCTTGTAAATGTTTACCAGAGAATTGTGTCTATATATAATATATATACAGTATAGAGAGAAAATATGTCAACTAAGTGGGTTATTTTTTGAGGGGGGGGTGGGTGAGAAATCTTTTGCTTCAAAGAACTGTGTGGTTTCTATAGCACCTATTCCATGATGTGCCAATTTGTCACTGTCCCTGTGCTGGGAGAGCTGTTCTGGTGGGGCAACAGGGAGCTCAGAGCAGAGCCACCATCACAACCTCAGTTTGGCTTCATCTTGGTTCTGACTTTAAGACTGGACAAGAGGAAAAAAAAAAAAAAAGAGGGAACACTAATATAAAAAAGATATATTTCAGCTGTATTGCTGGGCAAATTCTTGTGCTTGTGGAGACCCACAGTGAGACCACACCAGGAGCCTGGGGCACTCTTTAATGCCTAAAAGCTGCTAAGAAGCTGAAAAGCAAAGGTTTTGCTGTGCAGCTGTTTGTGGATCTCCTCTGGGCTCAGCCTCTCCTGCCTGGCTCTGCCCCCCTGCTGGATCCCCATGAGATAAAGCCTTGTTCTGGAATTCTGACAGGGGCAGTCGTGGTGCTGGAAGCCAGCAGGGATCTTTCCCAGCTGTGCAGCCCAGGATGGCCTGTTTGCCACGCAGGAGAGGCCTGTCACCAGGCTTGTCCATATACAGTAATCTTGTCTGGCCCCTTGGGGAAGAGGAATGTCTCATCCCAGCAGCTCTGTGCAGCTGAAATCCCCCCCACAATGGCACTGCCAGCCCAGGACTATTTTAGCCTGTTGTTGGCTCTGTGGGAACAGGGGCTGGAGCTCTGTGCCTTAAACTGACAGAGGGCAGGGTTCGATTGGATTTTAGGGAGAAATTCTGCACTATAAGGCACTGGCACACCCTGGATCCCTGGAAGTGTCCCAGGCTAGGTTGGACAGGGCTTAGAGCCACCTGGGCTAGTGGAAGGTGTCCCTGCCCATGGCAGGGGGTGGAACTGGGTGATCTCTAAGGTTCCTTCCAACCCCAACCATTCCATAACTCCACGCCTTCTGAGGAGATTGCTGCAAGGGTGGCATGAGCTGCCAGCCCACGTTCTCTGCCCCAGTCACTCCAAGCTGAGCCTGAGGAAGGAAGGAAGGATGGGCTCCGTGGGCTGAGTTCAGCTCCCATCCCACCCTCACTGAGCTCCCACATTGCTGTGGGGTTTGTGGTTTGTCTCACACTGAAGCTGCTGAGCTCAGATAATCTTGGTGTGTGTAAATCCTCTCAGTGTTTGTGTCCTGGCCCTGTGTTCCCCTGAGGGAGCGACAGACGGAATCTCTTCCTGCATTTGAGCTTTCTGCTCTTGCAACCTTCCAACCAGCTCTTGGTACTCATCTCTTTTGGTGTCACCTGTGCAGACCCTTCAGAAGTTGTTTGTTCCTAAATGTGTGATTTTCCTAGGAGTTTTTCTCTTGCTGTGTTGAGTCCCTGAATGGCTTTGCTGTGAATGTTTTTTATGAAGACTGAGGGGGATTTTTTTGTGTGGGAACTTCCTGCTGTGTCCCTGTCCTGCTCTCATCCAGCTTCTGGCATGGGGAACATAACTTACCCAAATGCACCTGGTAGTGCAATGTGAGCCATCAGTGGAAGTGCAGGTGTCAGCCCTTGTCAGTGACAGGTGAAAAAAGGCTGAGAGATGGAACTGTTGAAGGGGTGGGTCCCAAAATCCCTGGGGACACCAGCCTTGTGGCCAAGAGCAGTTTATGGGTTGAAGTTCTTATTCTTTGGTTTTTTATTTATTTATTACTTATTTTGCCTGACTATTTCCCCTCTCTTTCCTGGTTTTTCCTGAGGTTCATCCCCTGCACTGGGAGCCACTGTAGCCAATGGGCCTCTGACCAGGGATGTCCAGTTTTGGTTTCTCATCCCCTAAGTTTGCTTTTGAAATATCTTCCAATATCTAAATTCCTTTTCTCTAGAGGCACAGTGGGAGCCTCTGAGCCTTTGATCAGAAGAACCAAAATGATGGCCATGTCATCAAAACCTCTGTCTTATTTCTCATTCCATTTGGGAATTTCCCTGAGTGCTGAGCAGTTCTGGGCTTGTCTTCAGCATTTTACTATGGTGTGAGCACAAATTGATAGAGCACAATGTAGAGATGGGGTTCCAACCCTTCCTAGCACTATGGAAGGGTTGGAACTCACCAGAACCTGTGTCAGAAATTTCTGTAAAAGTTTTTTCAGATGCCCTGAAGTAGATCAAATGCCACTGATTGTTCCTGATTGTTCCACTCAAGGTCAGCATCCTCATTGCCCTGAATAAGCAATATTTCACTAATTAAGGCATCTAAACAATTGTGGTTCTCAGTGTGATCACTTTTCTCTCCTCTGGTGGCCAGGTGGGCCATGGCTGAGGCCATTTGGCACCATAGCCACACGTTCACACAGCTCAGTGTGTGGATTCCTTCCCAACTTTGCCCGAATCCTGAACTTCCTGGAGAATGTACACAGTTGGAATAGGAGTGGAAGTCTCTTAATGTGTCTAATCTAATCTAATTTTTAATTTAATTTTAGATTGGTGCATATTCCACCTTAAATTCCTGTTCAGTAGTTTAATAGCTTCTTTTCATAGATGGATTTTGCACATGGAAGCTGAGCAGAGCCTGTGGATGGTGCTGCAGGGGACAGTCCCTTCTCCATGGTGGTTCCTGAGCCATCAGCAGTGGGACATGACTGGGAGCAAGGGCACTTTGCATCAGTGCTTTGATGAGGGGAGGAAAAAGCACCATTTATCCTTTTTTTTTTAAATTATTTTTTAACAAATTAATGCTACAGATTAAACTATGCACAAGATCTTAAATACATGGAAGTTTTAGGAATGAGTATGGCTTTGCTGCTAAGGACAATAAATAATTGAAAATCCTGATCCTGGATACTGAGAGACTACAAATGTAATTGTTGTGACTATGTAAGATTGACTTAAATTCTCAGAAATTCATTCTCTCTGGAAAGTGATTCCCAGAAGCCAGGGAAGAAATTGTTTTCCCAAACAGAATTAATGAAAAGCTTTGAAAATGCAGCGTGGATGTAACCTCAGACCCATGATTGTCACTTCCCTTGTTCAAAGAGTGTTCTGGAGAGCCAGGCTGGGCAGCAGGGTGTGACAGCCATCGTGGGGGGCTCTGTGGGACAGGGAATTACCCCTCAGCACAGGGATTTGAATGTATCTGTTGTCCTGGCATTAGACTTTTCTGTTGCCCTACACAGAATTGCTGCTTTTCTCTGTTGGATGCCATTTTGGTCTCTGGGAGTTGCTCGATCTGAGCTTAACGAGCACTAACAGCTTTTAATCTATTTGTAGAAGTGCTGCTAATGTTCTTAGATTATCTGAATGCCACACTGTGGTAAAATATCTGTTTTATATTATTTTATTCATGCTTTTGAGGTTTTTTTTTTTTAATGTAAACTGTTCCTTATTGTTGTTGAGAAAGAAAAATTAAAGCTCTATTCTCTATGGTTAATGTATTTTCAAATCAATCAGATCTTGGTGGTTCTTTCTGTCTGCGTGGTCCCTGGGGAGGCAGTGAATGGGAATACCCTGAGCAGGGAGTGCCCAAAATGCTCTGTATTTCCATGCTGCTGACGGATTTCAGAGCCTCCTGTTTCTTGTGATGAGTGTCCCCTGTGCTGGGGGGGACCTGGGATCCTTTTTGCACCCTCCTTGTCCTCATGGTCCTCACTTTCCCCCATCCCTTGGCCTGCTCAGTCCAGCTGACACCTGGGCAGATGTGTGGCACTGACACCTCCTTGGCCCTGCTGGCACTGTCACCTCTGTCCTTTCTCTTGCTGTACCCCCCTGTAATGTGGAGATGTAAACTGATGGTGAAACAGAGCCATGGAAGAGGAGGAAAAGCACTGAGGAAGAGCTGGGCCAGGTCCTTGGTGCTGCATGGAGTGAACTGCCCCTCCCAGAAGAGGAGGTGACAGAGGGCCCTGGCATGGTGGCAGCCCAGAGCTGGGCCGTGGTGGTGATGGTTTGTACCTGTGTGTGATCCTGTGCTGCCAGGTGAGCTGGGCAGGAGGTGAGGGAGTGCATTCTGCAATGGTGCTCAGAATGACCTTGGACTTGATGTCATTTTCTTGCCTCAGTATTTCCTGGATCAGTCTCCAGACCTTTAAACTGGCAGTGATAGGATGGGCTGCAGTGCCTTTCTTGCAGGGAACAGGAGGGACAGGTTTTTCATCAAAAACATGAGGATGACAAGCTGCCTGTGCTCCCTGCTCAGGGCTGGCACTTGTCACCCCTCTGGACTCCACAAGATCCTTGGGTGCTTGTGGTCTTCCAGCTGTTCTATGGGGGGATGCCATGTGTGGGAAGAGGGAAGAGGTGCCCCCAACCTCCTTTCTGTGGTGTCAGTTCCTGAACTGCTGTTGGAAGGGTCCACATCACCCCAGTGTTGTGTTTGAAGCAGCACAGAATTTAACTGCATTTCTAAAAATGGGAATGCTAGGAAGGCTGGATGCTCACTCCAGATTCCTGCCTCTACCTACTTATGAGAAGAGGCTTAATTAAATAAATCCTGGTATTTAATTAATCCTTAATATGTTTGCTTCTTGAGGCATGTTTGCTCTAATGGCCCAGCCCCAGTTTCCAGTGCAGGCTGAGGTTTGCAGGGAGCTCACAGCTCTGAACTTCAAAAGCTGATGAAGACACTCCCCAAACACGCAGAGTTTGCAAAATGTCAGGGTGGGATTCAACCAGCCCTTGCAAATGTGTTAATTACCTGACATTGATTGGCAACCTAACCACCAGAGGCCACATCCCCAAGGTGCCAGAGCAGGAATGCTCTGTGTGCTGAGCGGACAGACTGGCAAAAATCCTGCCTTTTGGATGGAGGAAAGTAAATGATCCTAAAAGTGAATTTCATTAATTTTTAACTTGGGATAGTTTCTCACAAAAGCAGCTATCCTGAGGTTTTGCTTTGAAGTGCATGGAAATTTCCATCATTGCCACCTCCATGCAGTGCAGGAGACAGCAGCTGGTGGAGCAGCTCCGGAGAGGCAGGAGCTCTGTCCTGTGCAGGAAGAGAAATCCATTCCAACCCCTTGCCAGCAAGGGGTCCTCAAGAGATACTGAGGATGGGTTGGATTATGGGAGCTCCTCTGAGGGGTGGTGGCAGCCCCAGGACTTTCCATGCTCTGTTTTGCTCCTCTGCTCCAAAGCCCAGTCCTTTGGCTCCCAGGTGGCCGTGGCAGATGAACCAGTTTGGCTGTGGCCCGTGCCCATGGCTGGGTGTGATGGGGGGCACTGGGGGCTGTGCTGCTGAGCCCAGCTGGGAGTGCTCGTCCCCACACAGCCTCCTGCCAGGCTGGGGCACCGAAGGACCCAGAGTATTTATAGCCCTTGTTAACATGCATGAACGGACACGCTGAGTCCTGGCACAAACATCTGCCCAGGTGGGTGCTGTCCTGGCAACACCCTGTGCTCCCTCTTAAGGTGCTCCAGCACCTATTTCACAGAGGCCTTTTGCGAAGGAAAATGAAGCTGAAAATTCACAGCTGTAGCAATCCCTGGGTAAATCCTGCAGAGAAGCCCAGTTTGTACAGGCACCACCACCTGGCTGATGCAGGGTAAGGGGCTGACAGCCTTGGGTCCCTTCCCAGCCCTGCAGCACTGAGGGCTGGAGGACTGTACAACAGGGATTTTGTTAGCCTGGGGTTGGGAATCTCAGGGCAACACCAAGTGGTTTGGAATGGAAGAGACCTTAAAGTCTATCTCGTTCACAGAGGCACCTTCCACTATCCCAGGTTGCTCCAAGCCCTATCCAACCTGGCCTTGGACACTTCCAGGGATGGGGCAGCCACAATTTGTCTGGGCAACCTGTGCACCCTCACAAGAAAGCATTTCTTCCTAAACTCCAACCTAAAACTCCCCTTTCTCAGTTTAAGTTCTCCTTTTGCTTGCTTTGAGTGCAACAACTGAGGTGAAGCAATCCATGCTCTGGCATTTCCAATGAGCTGTGGATGTACCTCACAGCCATGAAAAACGAGCTCAGATCCAGGAGACAACAGCACAGGGATGTGTTAAGCCAGTCCTTAAGCACAAGGAAGTATGGTGCTATTTCCTGGAGCATTCCTCAGGAAGTGAAAGCACTTCTGCAAGGCTTTGGCAGCCGTGTTGGAACAACATGTGAGTGCTTAGGAGTTATCAGAGAGCTGTGATAGTGCAGCAACAAGATTATCTGTGCTGCTTCAGTGGATTTTCTGAGTAGTTTCTAGGAGTTGAGAGGTTGTTGGGGAGGAAGATCCTGCCGTCACTGTGCACAGCTCGGGGTTCAGTCAGGTTTAGTGAGTGACCTGGCCCTTGGGTGGATGAGTTTGAGCTTTTTTTAGTCCAGCAAATGGAACACAGATCCTCAGCTTTATCGCCGTGACTAAGGACGTGTTGTTGTTGGCTGAGTTACAGGAGTGCACTGAAATCTGAGTCACTCTTCTGCTTGGCAAAACAAAAGCAGACTCCCAGGAAATCTGCATCCTTTTGTTCTCCCCACAGCCCCCCAAGCCTGGCCATGTGCTGCTGGCTGATAGCACAGGGATCAGGATGGGGCCATGTCCTCAACCAAACCAGTGCAGGCAAAATCACCAGGGATTATATAACTGGCAACAATCCCACACCCACTGGTTCTTCCCTCTGTTGCACTGAAACCTCCGTGACGGTGCAATCTAACAGCTCCTTCCTACTGGAGAGCATTATACATACAAATTTGACACTCTATTATCCTTGTTTTTTAGTCAAGGATTCCTCGGCTATGGCTGCTTTCAGCAGCTGAGGTTTGACAGTCTCTGCCTTCCCAAACTTCTCCTTTCTGGAGGAAGAAATATTGTGTGGACACCACGGTGTAATCCCACAGGCTCCATGCCCCCTCAGAGGGGTGATGTCCTTTCCAGGGCCTGGCAGAGCTCAGCCTTCACAAGGACATTGGACTGTATGTTCAACAGACTATTCCCTTTAAAACAGGACTCTCTCTCCTGCCTTCCTCCTTCCAGCCCTGTTCCCAAGTCAAACTTGAGGATGGGAGAGGCAGCAGTGGGGTTTCATTGGGAAGGCAGTGCCAGGGCTGTGCCCTCCCTGTGCTCTGAGCCAGGCACTTGCTCTCTGTGTAGCTCTGCACTGATTTCCATGGTGGATGAGCAAGAAGAGGTGGGAAAGGAAATTTTAAGGACAGTTGCCGTGGTGGTGATGGAGAGTGGGAGGATTTCCTGTTTTCCATTATGCAGATTATATGTAGTGGGCAGTGGAGCACCTTCCTGCAGTGCTCAGTGCCTGAGGTGTGTGGGGAGCCTCTTTCCTCCTGGGGCTCATCCTGAGCTGTCATCAACAGTTCTGGATTTTGTGGGAGCAGTCACCTGGGGGAAGGTTGCAAGGCAGGACACTGAAGTGCTTCCCTGCTGAGGGCCAGAGCATTTCAATGCCACGTGGGCCTGGGGAGGGTAGCAGGGGAGCACTGGAAGATCAGTGTTCCCCTGACCCAGACGGGGTGTTTTTGCATACACCTCCACCTTTTCACATAACAGGAGCAACTGGCTCAGCAGGAAGAGACAGAGACTCTTCCTGGCTGGAACAAAGGAAGGGATTTTGTCGCACCGGCCGAAGTCAGGCAGGGGTGAGACAGGAACGAGACAGAGCAGGGGCTGGGGAGGGTCTGCCTGGGTCCCCCGGTGTTTGTCCCTGCCCTCAGTGTGCAGGTGTGTCATGGGCAGTGTCCATGTGCCATTTGCAATTAACCCGTTTCTCCACTGCAGGGCACTGACAGGCTGTGTGAGAGCAGCTAAATCACCCAAGCAGCCCACTGGAGCACAGAACATTCACTGGTACTCCCTGCTTTATGCCGTTCTTAGCTCAGTTCTGAAGAGATCCCAGCCTGGAAGTTAATTGTATGGTGGAGAGGAGAAACAGTGGCATTACTCATCTGAGGAGTGGAACCTTTTGTTTGAAAACTGTATCTGAAGAATGGAAACTTCATAGATAAGGGACCTGTCATTCTTTTCTGAGTGCAGGCACTCCTTCACTGTAGATTGCTGCTTGTCATCCCTCTGATGGCTCCAATGAAGTCATAAAACAGAGGGTCAAAGCTCAGATGTCTGCAAGATGGGTCTGGAAGTGTCTGTTCACTATTGCCATCCACACTGCAGGGTGGAATTACAGCCCTAATTCATATACATGGGGTGAGAGGCCAGGGCTCTGCATTTAACTCTGCCCCTTTTGGGGTCACCTCTGCTCTGCTAAGTGCTGATAAACACAGTGGGACAAAGATTCACGCTGGGTCTCAGGTGGGGACAGAGCACAGGGGAAGAACCTTTCCAGGAGCCAGGGCTGTGCCTCATGCCGGGTGCTGTCCTCGCCCTCTGCTCACTGCAGGACGCACACTGGGCTGTTGGAGCATGCCCAGGGAAGGGAACAAAGCTGGGAAAGGGTCTGGAGCACCAGGAGCAGCTGAGGGAGTTGGGAAAGGGACTCAGGTGAGACCTTCTGGCCCTCCACAACTCCCTGACAGGAGGGTGCAGCCAGGGGAGGGTTGGGCTCTGCTCCCAGGGAAGAAGGAACAAAACCAGAAGGAAATGGCTTCAGGCTGTGCTAGGGGAGGTTTAGATTGGATATTGTGGAAATTCCTTCATAGAAAGGATTGTCAGGCATTGGAACAGACTGCCCAGGGAGGTGGTGGAGTTCCATCCCTGAAGGGATTTAATGCATGTGTCAGTGTGGAGCCTGGGGACATGGGTGGCCTGGGCAGGGCTCTGGTTGGACTCGATAGTTTTAGAAGGCTTTCCAACCCAAATAATTCTATGATTCTAAGGGAGCAGCAGCACTGGGGTGGCAATTCTCCTGCCCGGTGCCAGAGTTGGGGTGCAAGGGCTGGCTGTGACAGCCGGGGAGTTCCCATCTCCCCAGGGAGCACCACCAATCCCACAGTTCTGCACTACAGCCATTCCGTGGGGTGGCAATTCTCCTGCCTGGTGCCAGAGTTGGGGTGCAAGGGCTGGCTGTGACAGCCGGGGAGTTCCCATCTCCCCAGGGAGCACCACCAATCCCACAGTTCTGCACTACAGCCATTCCCTTTCTCACAGGTTCGGGGTGTCCCCAAGGCAAGAAGGGACGGCTGAGGGTGAGGATCTGGCCCCTGCAGCCCAGGTGAGGGTGAGGATCTGGCCCCTGCGGCCCCACACGGGTCGGGCCCAGGCCTGCTCCGTGCCCCTCAGCGCCGCCATCCCGCCGGCACAGCTCTGCCCCGGGCCTGCTGCAGCTCCAACCAGCCCGAGTTTCTGTGGCCACTTTGAAGCTCCCAGGTCTCATCTCCTGGGGCATTTGCCAAGGCACCCGCTGAGGCTCCTCCTCTCACAGTGGGAAACAAGACAGCAGCTCCTTGGGAACACGGCTCCTCTCTTGAAGTGTCCGTTTGAATGCAGCTCCCAGGGCTGTGGAGCCTCCACAGCCTGGCGTGCCCAGTTCTCCCGCTCTGTCGCTGTGGAGGTGTTTTTGTGGAGGGAGCTGCCATTAAGTGGCTCCTGAATAACTGATCAGGCACTTTTCTCGTTCCTTATGACTTTTCTGAGAGCCCCGTGTGCTGGAGCAGGGGTTCCCAGCCATGGGTGGAACAAGAACCACTTCAAAGAGGTGCAAAAGGCAGGAACACCCTCCTCGCAGAGGCGCTGATCCAAGCCATGGATCGCCCTCATCTGTGCCGGAGCTGCAGGGAGGGTGCTGGCAGGGGAAGGTGGCTGAAGGGATGGGTTACGGCTTGGCTTCTGGAAAAGTGGAAAGGCAAATGAGTCATGGAATTGGGATCCCTTGGTGTGGTGAAGATAAAAGGATTGCTAAGGTGGGGAAAACACCTATATTATCCTGATTTGGGAGCAAGGGGGGAAGCTGTGGGAAAGCGATCTTAATTTAAATGGGAGGTGGGTGGGAACAGAGGAGGCAAGGCGAGCTCCATATTCCTGCTGTTGTTACAGGGCTGGATGTTTTTCTGCTGGAACTTTTCCTCTTGCTCCCATCCATGCACCTGCTAAGGGGCAGCTACAGAGACTCTGGCTTCCTTGGAATGGATCACGGAGAGATCCAGTGGCTCCACTGGCTCAGGAGCGCTGTGCCTGCAACAGAAGGAGATTTGGGCTGGTTAAAGGCAGAATGAGTTCCCCATGGAGGGCAGGGACACAGGACCTGCTGCCTGGTCTTTCCCTGTCCTGCCAAGAGCTGGGATGAGGACATGGAGATGCATTTTCCCTGTGCCATGGCATCACCCTGGCCCCTGGCCAGCCCATCATCCACACTCCCCTTCCTCCTGCTGTGAGTCATGGCCTCGCCTCAGAGCTGACTTTGGCCTCCTCGGCAGAGAGCCACACCTTTGGTAATGACAAAAAGCAGCATTTGGAGCTTTTGAAGCAGCATTTGGAGCTGTGACAGCTGTGGCATGGAGAGGATGCCAGCGGGCAGATCCCATAACTTGGGTGCCATTCCTGAGGGGACTAAAGAGAAACACTCCCTGGTCTGAGCAGAAATGTTTCCTTTCTGATTTTCTCTGCTCTGAGGCAATGTTTCCTGGACTGGGTTCCACAGCTGTGCTGCCCTGAGGGTGACAGAAGGACAGCCAAGGGGCTGCCACTGGTGACCACAAAATTGGGTTTTTTACCTAGTGTGCGACAAGCCAATAATGACACAATTCAGAGAGAGACATTGATTATTTATTTCAGGGTTGTGCAGCCTGGATGCTCAGTATATTCCACAAATCCAGCACACCCCACTGACTTTCCTGCTATTGTTTACACACAGAAATTCAGATTTAGTAACTTTCCAAGCACAATCCTTTATTAGGATTTGTCAGTAATTTTCATACAAGTTGCTTCTCCACATGCCCAAGGGAAGGGTCTTCACCTGGGCAGGGTCTTTCTAACCTGTAGGTGTGATTTTTATTATTGTAACAAACATAGTTCAGCTATAGAATGTACCAGCTTTGAAAGTGACCAATGTTTACAGAAACATACATCACCTTCTTAGTTCAGGTCCTTAAAGCTTGTAGTTTCAGGGTGTTCTTGACTAAGGGATGCAGCTATTGCCTGTTCCACTGATTAGAATCACAGAATCCCAGAGCAGTTGTGGTGGGAAGGGCCCTCTGGAGATCATCCAGTCCAACCCCTCCGCCAAGGCAGGGTCACCTGGAGCAGGTGACACAGGATTGTATCCAGGTGGGTCTGGAATGTGTCCAGAGAGGGAGACTCCTCCCTGGGCAGCTGTCCCAGTGCTCAGCCACCCTGCATGGGAAGAGCTTCTTCCTCATATTGAGGTGGAATTTGTGTTAACTGCTCCTTATCACCGGGCACCACTGAACAGAGCCTGGCACCATCCTCTTGGCACACTATTTGAGGTGTTTGTATGGATTGCTGAGATTCCTTCCACACTGACCAGGCCCAGCTCCTGCAGTCTCTCCTCATCACAAAAATGCTCCAGATCCCTCATTATCCTTGTGGCCTCTGCTGAACGCAGTCCAGTATCTCCCTTTTTCCTTTGTCCTTGTCCAGAAGCAGACACAATAAGATAATCTTGACACACCCCACATTTTCCAGCCCTACCCACGCCCAACCCCGGTCCCTCGGGACGGCGGAACCTGGATTCGAACCCGCGCCCCACGCGGAGCAGGTGGAGTGGGGCGGAGCCAATCGCGGCCGCGCAGCGCGGAGGAAGCCCCGCCCACGGCCCGCTCCGCGCGGTCACCATGGCAACAGCGGCGCTTCCCGCGGGGCCCCGCGGCCGCCGGGGCGAAGGGGCCGGACTGGCACCGGGGCGGGACATTCCCGCCTCCCGCCGCCCTCCTGCCGCCCTCCCGCCGCCTTCCCGCAGCCCCTCGCTCCGGGGAAGCGCCGAGGGACGGCCCCCTGCCCGCCCCGCCCCCGGCCGTGCCCGGCCGCCGCTCGCCGCCGCCGCGGGGGAAAGGCCGCTGCGCGCCCAACTTCACTTCAAGCAACTTCCCCGGTGCGGCGGAGCCGGCGCCCGGTTTTGCGGAGGGAGCAGCCGGTGGCTGGGCTGGGTGAGTGCTGCTGGCGAAGCCACGGGGGTGGGACAAAGGCGGGCAGCGCTCGCTCAGCCGTAGGGCCGGCACGGGAATCCCTTCCCCGCTTCCCCGCGGGTGCCTCGCCCTCCTCGCCGGCTCCGGGGGAACCGGGAGAGGGTCCGGTGCCCAGGGGTGCGCTCGCCGCTCCCGCGTGGACCCCTGCCGGACCTCCTGGCTGCTTCTTTCCCGCTGCGTCAGAGCCAAGGGCTTGTGTCCTCGCGTGTTAAAAAGAAGAGAAAAGCCCCCCTCCAAAAAAAAACCCTTCTGTGGTTCCAGTTCGGCGGCAGGAGGTGGGCAGGGGTTGTAGGTGGCTTTTGGTGGATGGTGTTGTTGCTCGTGGTTCTGAGGATTAGAGCGTAATTTTGTAATCCACGAGGGCTGCAATTATCTGTTCCTCGCTGGATTAGGGATGATAATGTGCTTGGAGGTCTTAAACGGACAAATAAAGATGCTCCCCCTTTCTCCCCCCTGGTTTGCAGCCGGGCGACGGCTCCTTGGGCAGAGCAGGAGGGATTCAGGCTTTCCCGAGAGTGGTATGTGACTCCTTAGTGCCTTGGATTTCGGGAAATATATTATCTGCTCGTTAAAATTACTTCGAAGTGCCCAGTTTAAAGTCATCATGCTGCTTTTTAATTGAAGATGCACATAGCTTTGTTTGTTGGCATCGTGTGTGCATAGAATCTCAGGATAGTTTGGGTTGGAAAGGATCTTAAAGCTCATCTCATTCCAACCCCCCTGCTAAGGGCATATATTTTTGTTTTGGAAGCACTTGGGTGGACAGATTTGTGTTGTTCTGGTGATATGCGGCTCATTTGTTAATTTTTCCTCCTAACTCCACATCCAAGCGGTTTATATGTGCACGGAGAGATGTTGGAGTGCTGCTTCTGGGTGGAAATAGCTGGTTCAAAAGATCACGTGGAGGTCAGTTCCTTGAATTTGCACGGAGTTCTGAGCTCGGATTTGGGAGGGAGCAGCGCTGGGATTCTGGATGGGTGAAGCTAATCAGTGAAATCCCAGAATTTCCTGTGTGGTGCTGCACGGAGCCGGGTGGAAAGCTTTGCCTTCCTGAGCCTGCCTGCAGCATTGTTGCTGTTCTTGCCTTTCTCCCGTCTGGAGGTGGGAGATTAATCCCGTGGATTCAGGTATTGACTTGACTTCTATTTCTGTGGCGTAATCCGGGCGATTCTGATTTGTGTGTGAGGAATGGGATTAAGGGAAATCACACTTGGCAGATGGCGGAGCCCTTCTGTGCCATTAGGAGATATTGTAACCTTTGATTATACCTGCAGGTCTGGTAATAGAGCTCAGGCTCTTTGGGGTTCGGTAATAGAATTCCATTCCAGATCTAATATTGCTCATGATAAATTACTGGGATCACTTTAAAGGAGCTGCAGCAAACAGAAATTGATGTTTTGTCCAAACTGGTGCTTTACTCCGGGGTGGTAATTGCAGGCAATTTTTCCTGTCTGCTGAGGGGTAAACTCTGTTTCCAGGGTAACTGGGAAGTTGTTCAGCTGCTTCTGAGGTACTTTTTTGCCAGAGCTGAAGGTTGTTGGCATTTTCTTTTCCTTGTCTCTCCTCCACAAACCAGAAGGATTTGCATCTTTCTAACGACCACATGAAAATGGGAGTTTTCTTTGTTTTCCTGTGACGTTTGCAGGGTGTGTAGGGGAAGCAGACAGTTGTGTGGCAGAAATGCTAATAAAGTTGCCTGGCAGCTTAATCCCGGTAAAGACTTTCTCAGAAAAAAAAAAAAATCAAGAATTTATAAACTTTCCCCCTCTTTTGTTTTTTGGCTAGGATTTTCTTCACAGTGTGCTCTGCCTTTTCCTGTAAGAATTATCAAGGATATTTATTAGTAAGCAAAGCTATAAAGCCTTTGTGCTTCAGAGTAGTTAAGGAGGTTGGAATCCTATTTAAATAGATGTTGTAGCCTGTAATTCCCTTTTGATAGGTGTAGAGTTTATTGAAAATGGGTGTGTAAACTTTTCCTCTGTTTCAGACAATGCCCTAAGCTAATTCTCAGCTAAACGTTTCCTTCTCAATGTATAGAAGACACAGAATCAAGTCACTCTGGAGTGTCACAGTATGGAAAGTCCCTAAAAGGAGACAAAGTCTAGGACCGTTTCCAACTCGAATACTTTAGTTTGTCATTTTTTGCTGTCTCATTTTATATGTGGCAGTAAAGGACGTGCACAGCCCCAGCCCCAGGGTTGTGCTCACGCTGCAGTTCTGGAGCTGCTGCTCTTATGGCAGGAGAAAGGGCACAGTACCCATCTGTGCTCCTCCTCACGCGGCTCTGCCCTGACCAGATAACCAGGGATTCAGAAAATTTCCATGGCTGATGATGAAGCAGTTTTCCCCTCTGCCATACTGAGGCTTTGTGTGGCTGCAGGATTTTTTTTTTTTTGTGTTTTTTTTTTTTAAACTCTGTTTTCAGCCATGTGCAGCACCGTCACCTTGGGTGTTAATTGATCTTCTTAAGTGTGCAGACTCCTCTGGCAGTGGCAATAGGCTTCCCAAATGCCTGATTTCTTCCAAAGTGGAAAAAACCCACTTACAACTTGAAAATAGGCTTTACTGAAAGCAGGTATTTCAGACTTTGTGTTTCATAAGTTTACCAGCCCTTCCTGCCCCATGTGCTCAAGGTGACATTCAGACCACATGTGAAAGAAGCAAGTCCTGACCAGCAGGTCCCAGGTGGATGGAGAGCTGAGGTATTCCTTCTCCTGGGATTCTTTGCACAGCTCTGTGATTTCACTTGGGTGTTGTCCTGGACTCTGCTCCATTCAGCACTCATGTTTCTCTGGCTATTAGATAATTTTGAAACCAGTCATGTCACCTGCCCTCTCTTTGGCACGTGTTTGGTTACTGCAGAGTGCAAAAGGAACTCCGTCTCTGTGGTAATGAATGTGTTGCTCTTCACTCCCTGGTCCTTGCCCTGGAGTTATTCTGTGTTTGGTTGTTGCTCATGGAGCTTCCTCCCTTTTGGCAGATTTTCCAAGTAACATGTGAATCAAATTGATATGATTTCTCTGTCCTTGAGTTTGTAAACAGAGATAAGAAAACTTCGCACAATCTTGAAAATTCTGGTGTAGTGTTGCTTGTGGGGAGTGCTGTGCAGATCAGGGACAGGGCTCAGGATCACATTGGAGAGGATTTCCCTGTGTCAGTTAGGGACACCTCACAGTTGTGATTTCCTCTCCTTGCTGCTCACGTGTTTAAAAATTGTGCTGGTTTCTTATTGGGCAGTTTCATAGACAAAGGTATTTCTCCAAGTCATGGTGTGTTTTCTGAAATTGATACTCCACAGAAGTTGGTAACTTGGCACTGTCCCTATCCAGGGAGGTGTCCTTTGGCAGTGCATTGGTCATGCTGGGTAGTTAGTGAAAAATTTGACTAATTGTGAGCATGTCTAAATGCAGATTGGAGTGTTCTGCGTCCATTTATGTGTAATGTTGCTGTTCTTTCCTCATTTTCAAGCTGTTTATTTTAATGGAATGTTTTCTTGCATGAGGTTTGAAGTCTTTCACTTCCCGAGCTGGGTGAATGTCCATGATGCTGTTGATCATAGGGAGGTGTGCAGTGCTGCAGCCTTTCTGCTCATTGATTTTATAAATTTATTTATTTCTTAGGGTAGGTGCAGCTTGTTCAATTCTCAAGTAGCAGGCAGCATTTGAGGAGGAAGGGACCATTCCAGTGAATCCTTTCTGGAGCAGGAGATCCTGCTGTGTGCTGTGGGCTGCTTGGAAAAGCGAGACTGAAATAAATGCTCAATCCTGCAAGCCCAGGCATGAGGCTTGTGGTGATGCTGTGAGCCCAGTCTGTATCACTGCTTTGTGTTTGGTGCACAGAGGTGACTGGAACCTGGGAATGTTGCAATGTTTTTAGGTGTGTTTTTAGTTTTGTGTGTAAGAATTGCCCAAAGGCATTGTAGGGCAAAAGCCACAGATTTTTTGCTTTTGCTTCAGAAATCTCTTTAAATGAAGACTCCCTGGTTGTGGTACTAGGACTTGCAGTGTAAACCACTGCGTGGTTGTCTTGAGCTTGCAGCCAAAGAGACTGGAATAATAGCATCAGGAGAGCTGAGGAATTCTCTCCACAGCAACCAGTCTTGAATCCTAATCATGGTCCTTGGAGCGACCACAGGCTTCGTAGGTTTAACAGCTTAACTGGAAGACTTCATGCTTGACAAACTCAAGATACACCTGCTCTAGGCAGCTGGATGTGCAGACTGTTCCTAAAAATGTCCAGGAATTGGCTCTTGATTGCCTGGATATGTGCTTCCAGTGAGAATTGACTGCTGATTCCGAAGAGATGCTCTTCTTGCTGGGTTAGAAGTGAAGTTGGTTCTCTGTTCTCTTGTCCTTCATTGACCCTCAGTGAGACTGAAGGACATCCATGAACTTCTGAACTCTCGGGCCATTCTTTTCAAGCTGAGTTCCAGGAATAATTAAAATATTTACAAGTAACAAAGCCAGAGCAAGTCAATTGCTCTTTGCCTTGAGAGGGCTTCTATAGGTGAAGAGGACTTTCCATGTCTTGAGTTCTGTTAACTGACAGGAAAAACAAATTCTCATGAAAACCTGGATATTGAGTGTTGCCAAAACATACTAAATTTGGTGTGGTGACTGTTTTATCTATTTGCAGCTATTTCTTTAAAAAAACCCCTAATATTTCCCTTTTAGTCTCATGATTGGTATGACCTGAATATCTGATCACAAAAGGATGTTTTAAGTCTACAGGGTGGTGATTTTCCTCAGGCCTAGGCTTAAAGAATTCAGACTCTTAAAATTAAGCTGTTTATGGGAGCATACTTTATCTTTAGATTCTTTTCTCAAATCAAGGAGGTTTATTTTCTTGGTTCCCACTGTCTTTGTTCTGGGAATATATAATGCTGGAACTTTTGCAAACAAAGACACTTTCAAACAGCTTGGGGATATTTTTCAGTGCACATGTATAAATAGGAGATCATTAATACATTTTTCTGCAGTTTCTGAATGCCTTACACTTATGTTGAAACAATGGGAGTTGAGCTTTCTTTTTATGCTCTTCATCTCTACAAAACACGCTTGAGGAGAGGAAATGAATGTTTTCTGGGGGTTGTGTGATTTGTGGTGATGCAGCTTGAGCAGTCCAGGGCACAGAGAGGGTTATTATCCAAAACACTGCTTGTTTGTGGTTGAGTCATGTCCAATGAGCACACACTTAAACATTGGGGGTGGGGGGATCTGGGCTCTTCTAAAGCCACTTGCAGAGCTGTTCATTAAAAGTTCTTATCAGAATTAAGTGCCAAAACTTCCAGTTTTGGGCTAGAGTAAAGCCTCTGCTTGCCTGAAAGGAGATAGTGTTGGTCTTGGAGCAGTGTGAGAACTGAAAGCTTCTTACTATTGTAGTAATTACGAGTCAGGATGGTCATTAGGCTGGTGTAACGAGCAGGAAAAGATAACAATTCAGTTGCTGGAGGTTTGGTGTCTCCCCAGTTTTCACTTGGAGGGAAGAGGCATGTGCGCTCCAGCAGCTCCTCCAGAGAGCGATGCCGCAGCATGGGCATCTTTGGAGTGAGGCTTGTCTTTCTGTACGCAGTTAGATGGGCTTTAATGTGGGCAGGGAGGAGATCTGAGCCTTATTTCCAGGTCAAAACACCCCTTTCATTTGGTTGGGGGCTGGGAACTGCCAGGAGCCGAGTGGGCTGTTAACTCCAGCTCCAGGCTTGACCCAGTTCCTGCACAGAGCTCCGGGAAGCTCCGAACGGGCAATTCCAGCTCTGCTGCAGGGCCAGCGCTGGGATGTGGAGATGGATGGCAAAGAGAGAGGAAAAATGAGTTAGCTGCATTCTGTTGTTTAAATCTAAACGACGTGGGTTTAGTGCATTGGGGAGGAGGTGAAGGAGTGAAGATGCTCGGCCTGTACTTTGTTAGTTTTTCTTTGATTTTGATAGTTACTATTCATAACCCTTCCTACCTCTTTCTGGCAGGGTAGGAAGCTGCCAGTGTTCTAGTGAAATGCATAAAAATAAGAGGATTTGTGTGTGCTTTTAATGCTGCTACATTGTTGCCATACCCAGCAGCCTTCCTCTTCTGTTTATATTTTGTGACTGTTTTTGTAATCACATTATTGGTTAAATATGTGCTTTCAGTGCCTTTCAACGAGTGATGTTAATAAATGTCAAGTTCTAAAACTGGTTATTCCTGCTGTTGTAAAATGAGGACCATCATTATTTTACGGTGTTGGTGAGACTTTGAAAGGCACGAACAGGAGCGGAATTTTAAGTTTGTCTTTATTTTGCTCTTTTAATGAGCTCAGCCTTGAGCCTGTGCTGGGCTTGGCTGTCTCAGTGCAGCCGTAGCACCGGCGGCTCCTCGCAGGGAGGGAGGTGTGCCAACATTTAGGAGGGATGTTTATCTGCTGGAAGTGTGTTCAACCATACAAGGCTTTCGATGGACAAAGCTGCCTCATCCATAACGAGGCCAGCAAACCAGGATGTGTTTTAAACAGAGTTGGAATTTCTGGCCACTGTAACTGTTTGATATTTCATGAGAATACTGGGAATTCTTCATTGACCCAAACGAGCACAACAGACCTTTCTGCTGGAGCTGAGCAGCACGGCTGGCTCGCTCCCTGACTGAGGGACTTTACAGAAATGTCACTGTTGTTATTGTTGTCAAACAGTGTCTTACTGTATTGGCACTATTGAATGTCAAATATTAGTGTAATCTGTCGTTAGAATGTTTTCAGCAACATGATGGCTGGAGAGTTATCTAAATACCATCCTGTTCCTGCTGTAAACATGATGCAGTGTGGGTTTTTTGCATGTTTGAGCAGTAGTAACAGTTCTGTCCAAGAGAAGCTGGGGCTGCCCCATCCTTGGAAGTGTCCAAGGCTTGGAACAACCTGGTTTGTGGAAGGTGTCCCTGCCCATGGCAGGAGATGGAATGAGATGAGCTTTAAGATGCCTTCTAACACTTCTCTTCTTCTATAATACATATATTCATTTATCCAAGTAGTATTAGATATTTCTAAAATGTATGGATTTATGTATAATAATTCTTACAAGTCATCATAATGTTCAGTTAATGTTCTTCACAAAATGAATATTTAAAAAGTAATTAAATCACTGCAGCTCTGTGGCTGTTGTCTGCTAAGGAGAGATTAAATGAATCACTCTGATTACAGCAGAGTGTCGAGTACAACTTCAGGTCTTTGTTACTCTCCTAAGTACAGTTTTAGTCACTGTTCCTGTGTGGATGTGCTGGAGAGGTTTCCACGTGTCTGACCTGCTCTCACTTGACAGGGCAGTGATGTTTTGTTGCCTCCTTCCCCAGCTGGGTGAATCACAGCCCCCATCAGAAATGCTCATCAATAGTTACAGGTCAGCATTTCAAGAAGGTCAGGGAGGCTGCTTTCTGCCTCGTGAGCATTATGCTAATTCAGTCGTTAAACATATTGGAATTGTGCTTCCTTTTGCTTCTGCAGTGCTTGCAGATTCCATGGGAGCCTTTTCCCTGAGCTCGGAGCACAAAGGGTTAGTTTTGGGCATGGAGAGGTTTTCTTGTAGCCTGTGTTGTAGTCACACACAGGAAATGTGTCTGTAGATGAGTGTGAATCTGTTCTTCGTGTGAAATATTTGCTTAAATAGTGTCACTGTCATGTTGGTGCTCGTGCATGAGGAGGAAATTGAAGGGAAATGATAGAGAGGCTGAAGGATTAAGATGAAATGCATATTTTCCTCTCCCAAAGGCACTTCACTGAAGCACCTGTGTAACTTAGGTACTGACACTTCTGAGGAACCATATTGAGCCTTTTCTCTCTTATTTGTTCTTAAATACTGGGAATGTGTTTTAGTATTGCTTCCACATCACCACATGTAGAATCTTCAGAGA
This sequence comes from Onychostruthus taczanowskii, assembly GCF_017590055.1. Classification (NCBI taxonomy): domain Eukaryota; kingdom Metazoa; phylum Chordata; class Aves; order Passeriformes; family Passeridae; genus Onychostruthus; species Onychostruthus taczanowskii. The sequence continues at coordinate 4,441,586 of NW_024500572.1, forward strand.
TTGTTTGTGCTTTGTTTGTGTGATCTGTGTGTAAAGTAATGATCACACAGAGCATTGTCTTTGTTGATGTTGGACTGTTGCACACAATGTACAAAGCAATTGATCTGGAATCCAGGTTTGTTCTGCTGTAGATTTATGGCTGGCTCAGATGGTGTTTTCACACACTTGGCTCTGTAGGGAGCAGGTTCATATATTTTTCAAATTGTCTCAGAAATTCTTGTTTCACTTCCATTGTATTATTTTATTTATAATTTAACAGCTTTCATGCCAGATTTGCACGCTTCAAAAATGCTGAAAATGGTTACTTTAAAGCTTTTTCCATCTTTGTTCACCTTGACTGTAGAAATGGTTGTGCTCTCTTCTCTGTCATGTCTTGTCTAATAACGCTGGAAAGCTGGGCTTGAACCGAGCTCCCAGAGCCCAGGCTTGGAGCTGCTCACAGAGAGTCAGCACCACAATTTGTCAGATCTAATGGCTCTGCTCCTGCTCACATCTGGACTGAAGGCTGGAGTAAAAAACTTGTTAAGACATGAGTGTATATTTTAAAATATATAATTAACAGAAGGTTGTTTATAACTGTTTACCAACGTGCAAGACAGTGTTTGTAGTAGGTTGGACTGGCTTTTATTAGACTTCAGAATCTGTGGCGTTTATCACTTTGCTGCAGAGCAAACAGGCCACACACTGCCTGAGCACTGGGCAGGTTTGGTCAGGCAGAGCTCTTCCAGCCTGTCTGGCTGCTTTTTGTTAATGCTGATTTTTGAACACTTTGGCTGTTGAACCTGATGACTTTGGGGAGGAGAACTCAACAGGCTGACCAGGGCAGTTCCTGGGCAGAGTTTGTGTCCGGTAGTTCATGTGGACCTTTTGTCCGTGGTTTGCTGGTTGGTTCATATGTGATGAAACAAAATGAAAAAATTGCCCAATCTTCTTCACTGAGCAGGTGTCTCCTGTTGTCTTATCATGTTTCAAAGCTGCAGATTACTAGAAAATGAAAAGAAATTAGATTTTGTGCCTAAGTCACTTCTGAAGCATCCTTCACCAGCTGCTGTCTCATGAAAGATATTGGGACATGTGGATCTTTAATTTCCTTTCCAACTTTGCCACTTCACATTCATTTGCTTGGATTAGTGTGGTCACAGTGGGATCAGTGGGTCATGCTTCACTGTGGGGCTCTGTGGGGATAGGCATGAACAGAGGTGGGGAGCTGGGAGAACTCAGTGTATCCTGGTTTTCTTTTGAGTCAAATTTCAGTCCAAGGATTCTTCTTTGTAATAACTTCAGAAGGGTGTTTCTAAATTCAGTGTGAGATTGTTTTCAGGTTACTAAATCTCTTCCTTGGATATGCTCTGAGAAACTGGGATCAGGTACCAGGGCTGCTGTAATTGTGGTGTGAGTGTGGCTGGGTGGGGGTGATTTGAGGGAAGCTTCATGGTCTGGCTGCTCATGGGCAAGTGAGTGCTCGTGCTGAGGCACTCAGGTCTGGATGAACTGGTGAGGACAAACCTGTGATCTTTCACTCCTCCTAATGTTTGTGAGCTGCAAAATATGCCTGTGTCAGCTATTCATTATCACATTGCCTTAAAATGTAGGTGATCTCTACATTGGGCCATGAGTTCCAAGTGCTTTCGTGTTACTCTTCTATCTTCGTTTTGATGTTTAAGTGCCTCTCTGCTCTCTGTGCTTAAAACTTCTCAAAAAATTAAAAAGCCCCCAGGGTTCATTTGTGGTTCAAAATGCCCTTCTGTGCCAAAGCTGTGAGTGTGGTTTGAGCAGCCCCTGGGGGTCCCTGGGCCTCCTGTCCCTGTGTTGGGCATGTTCCACACCAGTGCTTGTGCACATCCAGGCACTCCCAGGTTCCCAGTGCCACCAGAGCTGCTTTTTCCCACTCCAGCTATTTCTTTATCTTTCACCCCGCTCAATAAATACATTAATGTTTTTAGTGCCTGAACTGTTGTCTTTCAATTAATAGGCTTTTTTTCCCCTTCTGTGCTTTCTCAAGCGTGTAGGGAGGTGGAGGAGATTGTTTAGTACTCACAAAGCTTTTGGGTAGTGTACGTGTTATCAATAATTCATTACAGGCCTTGATTTTGCTGAATAACGTTGTGTTTCTGAAGAACAAGGTAGTGTTCAATGCATGTGCAGGCTTGTTGCTGTCAGAGTTCTTGGCTTAAACATCCTTTTGTTCAGAAATGAGTAGAAATGCAGCATCACTGCTCTGGCTCCTCACAGTCACACGCGACCCTCTGTGCTCTGTTCCATTCCTGGGGCTTTGTGGGAAGAGGAAGCTCCTTTGTGGAATGCTGGTAACAATGCCCTGCTCACAGGCAACCAGAGGAACGCTTGTACAAGCTGGCAATACCCAGCCAGTGGTTCTGAGGTGGACATTTGCATTAAAGTGGGGGGAAAAAACCTATTTCCTGCATATGTGAAAAGCCAGATGTGCCCACTGAAGGAAAAAGGGGAGCCTTATCATCAAGGCAGCAGCAGTAGCTCCTCTGGCACAACGTCAGGCTTTGTTGACAGAGCAGGTTTGTTCTGGGTGTGCAGCTCAGGGCGCTTTATTGATGGCTGGCAGGAGGCAGCACCCTGCTGCAGCACCGTATCCTACCTGATTTAATGCCAGGTTCAGTACACAAGGAAGAGATCAAAGAGCTGTTGGAACACTGGGAGCAACCTGAAAGGCAAAAGGATTTCATGTCTCAGTATGTCAGTGTGTTTAGGGCAGTGGGTGACATAAGGGATTTTGGTTCAAGGAATGATACATGCCACCAAGTATTTGGCTTTTATAACAAATACTCAGACTCAGAATAGATCCACCCATCTCTCCTTAATCCAATGCTTTTTTCACTATCTTTGAGACAGGAGTGGAAATGGTAAATCTGAGGGTCATGTCCATTTGATCTTAATGAGTTTTAATGGCTCCATCAGTATCCTGAAAGACATAACTGGAATAAAATTAATCCAATTTAATACTGTTAATAATTTTCTAGTTCCGAGTTGGGTCATCTTTTCTGTGGAGCACTTCAGTTGCTGCTGTAGAGCTGAGGATGGAGGTGCTGCCTGGGAGATGGAGCTGTGTTGTTTATTAATGCCAGCTCTGCCAGTCTTTTGTCACAGTGCTTGTCTCCTGCAGCAGCACCAGGGAGATCTCCTTATCTCCAGCTCAGCACCGCTGTGCTGCAGCTTTGCAGGCTTCATCTTCAGGGCAGAGGTTGTTGTGACTCAGAGGAGCAGGCTTTGAAATTGTTCATTTGTTCAAGAGCAGAATCATCTGTTCCTGGGAACCCCCTGGTCCAGCCCCCTGTTTATCAGTGTCTTGCTGCCATGCAGCTGCAGTTCATTTCTAGAGCACTGCCTGGTACGAGTATTTTGGGCTCGAGTGTATTTGCTTGTTGACTGAACTTGACTACGTGCTTATGCTCTGACTAATCAAATATCTGAAAGGTGGAATGATGGACTGAGTGGAGAAATTGCTGTGACGCAGTGTTGGCTCTCTGTTTTGATAGAAAATGTCTCATTAGCAGCCAAATCGAAAGCTGTTGAACACAGAGCTTTTTGCACACGACTTTTTAAGATCACAAGTAGCAAACCAGCCATCAGAGAAGACATCTGATAGCAGAGCTGTGAGAGCTGAAGCAGTACATAAATATTCCTATCAAGAATGTGCAGTGACAGTTTTCTCCAGATCTCCCAGGGAAGCTGTGGAGTCTCCCTCAGTGTAGTTATTCCAGAACCATGTGCTCTGAAATGACCCTGCTTGAGCAGGAAGATGGGACCAGATGACCCTCTGTGGTTCATTCCAGCTGAGCCAGTCTGTGATCGTGTGATTTCTTTTAGTTCAGGTGAAAGCTTAGGAGCAGTGTATAATCTATTGCAGCATCTCTGCTCTGAGTGTTTTATCAGTAGCTGCCACGTGCTCTTTGTGAATGAGTCTTTGCTGGCGACTGTGCAGCTTCCAAATGTGCCTGTCAGGAAGAGTACAGGTATAAAAATAATGTACTGTAAACCTGCTTTCTTGTTTTTGCAGAAGCGAAGGAATGTTAATTCTTAGCCCTTGGATACACATTAGTCACCATAGCTATGTATACACATATATGATTTTTAATGTCATGGTTTTGGTCTTCTTGCCCATCACTCTCTTTCCTTTGTCCTCCAGTTTTATGGGTTCAGGTTTTCTCCAGATTACACTGTTGAAGTGATCTCTCGGTGTGTTCAAGGTCGTGCTCAAAGGCCAGTAGCCTTAAGTTTTCTGAAAGTCTGGATGAAACCACTTTTTTTTCTCTCCGTATGGCAATACCTTAATTAATTCTTCAGCACTGAGATGAATGTATAAAGGCTCAGGATTTATAAATTCGTCCTGGTGACCCCACATCAATCACAGGACAGCTTGAGCTGGTTGTACTTTCTGAAGGTGGTTTACTGTGCCAGGCCACAAATGCGTTTTCCAGCGCTGGAAATCCATTAGAATTTGAGGAGGCAGATCAGAGGATTAGGGGCTTTGTCCTTCTGACACAAAAGCACCTGCTGTGCATGAAGACAAGCAGGAAATGTCTTCTCACCTCATGCTATTTCTGTGTTACAGTGACCTTCAGAGGCTGGGTTTGTTTGAAGAGATCCTTCCCCTGATTCCTGCCTGGGGGCACAGGGCCATGGGTCAGCTTTATTTCTGAAGTCTTCAAAGTGCTGTGGAGGCACTTGCCTATTTTTGTAACAAGTAGGTGGATTTTTTCAATAAACGAAAGCCCACGGATCTGCTTCACTCAATCCTTTGACTTGAATTCCTCAGCAGGTCAGCCAAGCCCTGTCTCCCATGGGAGTGCTGCACCTCCCACAATTCACATGAGCTTTGGTGTCCCCACCATGGCTTAGCAAGGTGCTGTGCTGCAGGGCTATTTTTACTGCACCTTTGCTCATCAAGGAGTTCCAATGTCAGTGTCCAAGTAGCTTCCACCACTGTTTTAGGAGGAAAATGTCCCAATTATATCATTGCTGCTTTTAAAGCATTTGCAGCAGCTGGTGGCTCTGAAGGCAGCGAATAAAACAAAATCCAGTGGTGATATCCATGTCCTGTCAGCTCTGAGATCAAACAGTTGTCCTTCCTCTTCCCTTGTTGCCAAGAGGATGAGAAATATGCACAGTTACAGTAAATATTTCCAGGTGTGGGTGGTCTCTAAGCTCCTTTTACTGCTGGAACATGGTACCGAGCGTGGTGTTGGGGAGGGGAGTATCAGTTGGAAGAATGCCGAAGTTGTTTTTCAATCCCATATTTCTGTCTGTGCTGCAGCTGGCTCATCCATCTCCTTACACTCCTTCAGCTGTGTCCATGGTGTGCCTGCCAAACGAAAGCATTCCCACCCAAAGCTGGAGCCTCTGGAGAAACACAGCCCTGCCTCAGTTCTGGGGCTTTGGAAAGTGCTGCCTGTTCGAGGTCAGAGGGATCAGTAGCTGCCTGATGTATTTATGAAACTATAATGAGCCAAATTTCACCTTTTTAAAGCAAGGTCGTGGAGAAAATACACTCAAAGGACGTATAAATAAATTAGCTTTTGATTAATTCTATCATATTCAGGATGTGCGGCATAAGATATCAAAAAGAGAGTCAGGGATTTAACCCATTCCTTCAGAATCCATGCAGAAAAACTTAACTCCAGCCAAAATTTATTTTAAATACAGTCAAAAGTGAAGTTAAGCTTCCTTCAACAAGAAGACTGTGTTGCAATTAGCCAGCAGGAAGTTTAATGATGATTTTGAAAAGGTATGAGGAGAAATTTGCCAAATTGCAGATTCAAGTACCCACCCTCTGCTGTGTCCAGGACATGACCCCATTGACCTTTGGGAGTGCAGATAGAATAAAGTCCTCCCTGAAACAACCAAACATCTTCCTGGAAGAACCTTAATTTGACTTACTAATCTTTTTTCAGTTTCACAGTCAGTTTTTCTTGCTTGTAGCCAAACCTGATCATTAATATTTTATCTGGCACGCAATGCAGTTGTTTCTGGAATGTCTTTTTTTTTCCTGCTAAACTGCATGGGGAGGTTATTTGCAGGTCTTGTTTGTGGTTTAAAATAATTTGCAAGGATGAAACCTAAAAGAACATTATCAGGAGTTGAAGCTGACCACAAAAGCAAAGGTTTGATGAGAGAAGCAAACAGAGCAGCATTCTGAGGCCTGCTGGGAATATCCACCTTCTGCACAAATACACTTTTAGCCTCACTTCAGCCTTATCCCATAATTCATGTTTTTCTGCAGAATGTCATCCTTGTCTGGCAGAAATCAGGATTTTGCTTTTATTCCCTATTTCAACTGCCAAAAGAATTGGACTTTCTGAAAATACCCACCCAGTAATGAGCTGCGTGGAATCCCTTGTGTGAAATGCTGGAGGTAAAAGATGATTCACACAGGAGGGTGAGGATATGCAGCTTCTGGTACCAAAAAATGGTGATTCACCAACACTTAATGTGATTTTCATTTGGTTGGGTTTTTTTTCTACCTGAGACTCAAGAGACTTTCAAAACAAATTAAGCCTACTGTGAATCTGGAAAGGGAAGAGAGTTTCCTCTGAAACTGGCAATGAGAGGTTTGGGAGAGGGAAATTGTGGAAGATTGGGGTGAGATGAGGCAGTTGTGCAGGTCAGAGGAAATGCCAAGCGTGTTCTCTCAGTCCCTGTGCTCGTGAGGGATCTCTTGAGTAGAACACGATGTACAAAGAGGAAAATCTCCAGCCAAGACCTGGCTTGGACAAAATTGATCTTGACCAAGGTGTTGGTCTGAATTGTTCGTAGAGCAGCGGTCATTGCCCCCAAAACCCAGTGCAGAAATTTTTGGAGCTGAATACCCAAAAATGCGTACTTGATACTAAATCTGTGGTAGCAAACTGTTCCTTTCTGAAGGGTGATATTCTGAAGCTGTTTTCTAGAAAGAACTGGAGCAATCTTTTGTACATTAATGCTGTTGGGTTATGTTTTATGTGTGACACACAGACATTGTTATGAAAATTGCACAGACTGACAGCTGTGGAAACAGATTATTACATGTAATTTTTTACCCAAATCATTCTCTCCAGACACGTCTGTCTCATGAATTCAAGGAAATTTGTAGGATGACTCCCTTTGCCCTACAGCCATCATGGTGCATTCTGTCCTGGTTACACACAGTAGCATTTTGCTGTTGAATCCTACTCTACCATAAATTAATCACAGAATCCCAGACTGGTTTATGTTGGGAGGGTCAGGGACAGCTTCCACTAGCTCAGGTTGTTCCACATGGTATCCAACCTGGCCCTGGACATTTCCAGGGATGGGGCAACCTATGCCAGGGCCTCCCACCCTCACTGTGTTTTCCTGAATCCCTGTCTCAGCTGATTGTCCTGCCACATCAGGAATGTGATCTTAAATTCATACTGGCCATTCCAATGTATTTAACATAGAATTTTTGCTTTACTAAATAAATATTGCAGCCTCTATGGGGCCAGTTTGAATTACTGAAACTGCTGTTCTATAACTTGTTACCATTTTAACTGCCCAGTCTTTGCAGCATGGAGATTAAAATACAAGGTGTAAAGTTCTTACCGTGGGACTGAGGTGACAGCACTTAATGGAAAGGGTGGTTGGAAATGCTGCAGCTCTTTAGTGCAGCTGCATGGGGGTGAAGCTCTGGCAGGTGATGATCGTTATGCAATTGTACTGGCAGGAGCAATTAGAGATTTAGAAGTGCTTGTAAATGATGCTATTTATAGGTTGGGCACTTTATTTAACAAAATGCTAATCTTTTCTGAAGTGGGAGGAAATGTCAGAGTGGAGTCTTTCATCCTTGGGCTGGGACTGGACTCTGATGTCCAAAAGAACAGCACTTAGTTCTTCTTGTAAAAGAGAAGAACTAGAGGTTTCCAAGAGACTTGGACATGGGAAATGGAGGAAGGATATTTTGAATTTTGCAATACTTTGGAATTCTAATATTAATGATCTGTGGTGTATTGCAGATCTATCTGGCTTGTGAGATTTGGAATATGTAATTTTAATTCTCAGCCTTCTAGTTTTCATTATTGAGAAGCAGAACTGAGTTACTGTGAATCTGAGAAAAGATTACTTAAATGCTTTTTATTAGCTGTTTTTACTTTGGGAATAAACTTGTCATCGCAAATTAAAAATTAGAGCCATTAGGAAAGTATTTTTGATAATCTCTCCCTTTAAGAGACCCTGAATGTCCTCTTAAATACTACTGATGGATCCCACTGCAGAGAATAATAACGTGAATCAGGCTTAAACCCAAAAATAGAAAAAGCCTGCTTTTTACTGAATTACTTTCACTATCTGCTTGGTTATGAAAGTTTCAGAATAAGGGTTTTTTTTGCTTCTTTGTGTTATTTTTGTTGCGCTGTAGTAAGTTATGTTCTTGTCAGCACTCACACTCGTACGTGCACAGTGAGTGATAGGATCTGCTCTGTTAATTCTTATTTAATCCAATCAGCACCTCTCCAAGCACGGGAAGCAGCAGAAGGAGGATTTCTGGGGAGAACAGGCAGGGATCGCTGCAGACTGACCCCAGGGTTCGGTCTGTGGGGACAGGAAGGAGAAAAGAGAGAAGAAAAATGTTTGTAAAGACTGAATCACTTTAGACAGAGGGGCAACCTTTTGTAGGAGGGATGAAATAAACCTTGGTTTATGATCATTGCTCCCAGTAGCTCCTGTGGCTTGTTGGGCCAGGGGAATGTACAGAATCATGGAATCCCAGACTGGTTTGGGCTGGAAGAATCCCTAGACGTCATCCAGTCCCATCCTCCCAGCCACAGTCATGGACAAAGCCATGTTTTCAGGAGCTGATAATATATGTTGTTATACAAACTTCTTGTATGTACACAATAAGGGAGTAGATTTTTTATACTGGGAGCAGATTTGCTGATGAAGTTGTATATAAAGAAGAAAAACTTCATGTTTATGAGGTGCTTTTCTGTGGAGTATTTTTAGTGGGTATTTGCTGCTGGAGCCAGGCTTTCTGCTTGATCTCCATGTCATAAACATATTTGGTTTTGTTTTTTGTTTGTTTGGGTTTTTTAATAGCAGAGACATTATCTTAGTGGAATTTTTATGCTTTCCACCCTTAGAGAAGACAGATGGACTTGTTTATCTGCTGCAAGGTTCAGGGCAAGATTATAGATGATTTTGCTTTGTGTCATTTAAAACATTCTTGCTTCTGAGCAAGGAAGTTGGCAATAGTCACGTGATTCATGGTGGAAAAATTATCTGCAGGCTGTTGCTGTTGCCTTAATAGGCTTAAAGGAATTAGCAGTGATGTAAATAATAGTTGTGTGTGTGGTGGGTGGGCAAGTGCCAAAGCGAGGGCGTGTTTGGGGTGCAGCCCTTCCCAAATGATCTGCAAAAATAACCCTGAGAAGTGAATAATCCTTTTTTATTTCTTACAAGGAAATTGTTGACAATTTTTTGCGATGATCTTTAATTAAAAATGCAGGCAACACCTGAGGGCATTAAGATTTGAGGGGACCTGGAGCGGTGTTTGCATTTGCATCTCTGTGACACCCTGTGGTGGCTCAGCTTGGCCCAGGAAAAAAAAACATCCCAGTCGCAGGTGTTTGGAAGCTGAGGAAGAGGAGCAGCAGGGAAGAGCCAGGCCTTCATATGCCAGCCTTTCTGATAAAAAAAGCAGGAGGATTTCAAGAGACATTTCAGTGCCATTTATAATTTCATTTGTGTGCAGAATGCGCCTGCCACAGCCAAGGGGAGCGTGGGCACTGCTTGGGAGGCACGGAGAGAAACAGTGCCCAGAAATGGGGATAAGGTGCCCAGAAACAAGGACAAGGTGGCTTTGAGGCTCTGCCACACAGGATGGGACATGCAGGGGCAGCATGGACAGCTTGGCTGACTGTCCCTGGGCGGAGGAGGTCAGGGAGGCAATGACATGATGTAGCTGATGGTGAGGGATTTACAACTGCAGTAGTACGATTACAGTAGTATTACTAAATATTAATAGCCTCTGAAATCCTCCTGCAGTTCAATTTACAGTTGATCTTTATAAATTGCCCCAAATTTTGTATGTTGCCAAGTGGACTAGAGGTGTTTTATTAAGAAAGAAACAGGTTTATCTAAAACAAGATATGTTTCAAAACTGAGACACAGTGTCTGGTGTATGTTACACTTGGCATTGATGACATGATTCCTCTTTATCAAGTGTACTTGTATCAAGGAGCTTTATCATTTTCAAAGTTGGGTGATTATTTTTCCACTAAATTTTTGTTCTTTTTCAAACACTTGTCTGTTTGGGGCCACGTATCTGTTGTAGGGTATCTGAATTTAAAATATGAAAACTGACTTGGCTGGATTATGTAGGGGGAAAATGGGGTCCTGTAAAGGTGGAGTACAATGAAACTGAGGAAGGGGTAAATTTTGTGTTAGGAATATTGGCTGGAGAAGCAAGTTGTACTCTGTTACCAGGGATTAGGTCCCACATTATAAATTCACTGCCCTGCGTTCCATTGAGGATCAAGTTTTAGTCCATTTAAGAAGCTCTGTGCCCCCTTCTTCTTTTCCAGAGAAACAGGGACTACAGAATGATAGGAGAGAATTTATTCTCAGCTACTGCAAGACCAATGCTGTTTTCACAGCTGAATTTTTCCCTTTGCAATGTTGCCTGTGAGCATCAGCCTCATTCCAACAAGTTTCCTTTTACAGCACCTCCCAAACCTTTGCATCCTTGGAATGTGAGAGCATTTTAATCGGATTTTGATGGTGTTTCTTAGGGCGAGGAGTGGGAGAGGGAGGAGGACTTCATGGAGATCTGTGAGATGGTGGAAGGGGCAGATTGATGTGGATAAGCTGATTGGGTTAGTGGCTATTTTGGAAAGACGAGGTCATGGGCTTGGGAGGAGGGAGATGGCATCAGGGATAAGTGGTTGAGACAGAACTCCAAGTGGATTGGAAGATGAAAGAGAACGGACAAGGTGAGTGGAGTTCATTCTCCTGCCTGAGAGAGGGAGCACAAGCAGGGACAAAAATAAATCCCTCCAACTTCAGTGCCAGTGTGGGCTAAGTCTGGTCAAGGGAAGCTGAAGGTGAAATAACCACTTCTCCAGACTGCAGACTCAGGAAGGCAAGATTCTGGTTGGGTTTTTTTAATAATCACAAGCAGGAAGCTCCATATTCCAGGGAATCTACGAATAAGTTTATTTGAATGGTAAATTCACACCAATATAGGGTCCAGTGAGTGAAGTCCAAAACTACCCCTTTAGAGGCTGCCCAAAGGAGACAAGAGAGTGGCAACACAAACTTGGACCCCTGGTTATGAAGTACAGTGTGAGTTTTCTAAAAATGAAGAGTATGACAGCTTTTGAAGGAAAAAATAATCTAACCTTACATAGCTGCCTGCATCTGCTACGAGTTTAAATATACTTCTGCTAGGAAAGATTCAGGTTACTTCTTGTAGCTGAAATTCTAATTACTGCTGGTTTTCCCACTTCTCTGCAGTAAGAATATAATTAAAGCCAAAGCTCTTCTCCTGCCTTTGCTAGCCAGATACAAAACTGCTTTGTCATGGTAAAAGTTCCATTTTGATGGAAAATCAGCCGTTTGCAGGTCAGCTGCTCAGGTAGCACTTCACAGACTGCTGCCCCAGAAAAGAGCTTTACAATAGAAAGTAAATTACAGTAATTGAGATTACAGTAATGCAAAGCTCTGTGTTTAACCAGTGATTGGCAGCACTTGAATATGCAAACAGTCTTACCTAAATGTGGTTTTAACTGTTCAGATTTGTTGTGTCTGTTGTGCAGTCTGAATTATTCCCCCTTCACCTTTTAGTTACACCTTTCAGTGGTAATTTCTTGTAGATTGTTTCTTTTTCAAACAGCCATTAAAGATTCTTCTGCTTTTTACAGTTGCATGAGGTCACTTTTGCTTGGGTACCAGCTTTTTCTCCTTAGAATACTCTGGATTTTTGTCCCACATGGCATTGTCTGGGTATGTGCCGCACCTGAACTGGAATATTCTGCTTATTTGCAGGTGAGGTCTGGGCAGTATCTCTGGAGTGATCACATTCCCTGTCCTTAATGTGCCCTTGGTGACCAAGCTCTTGTTGTCGCTATGAGAAAAGTTTCAGGCCCTATGGATTGGTTGCAGCAGCAAATTATGGTAAGTGGAAGCCTGGAAATTTGTAGGATATATTTATTTCCATTGTATTTGGTTGTTGGGCCAAGTTAGTAAATGATGGTGTTTCTTGCCTTTTAGAGAAGGAACACTATGTCTTTCAGAGTGATAAACTCTGGGATCAGCATATCTGAAAGGCACCTTAATCTGAGTTTGCTTCCTTGTGAATTTATATGAGAATGATCTTATTTGATGTTCATGCTGACTCTACATCAATACTTGCATTTTTCTTTTCTTTTTTTTCAGATTCTTTTCCCTTGCTGGAGTTTTTCAGTTCTGTTGAGTGTGTAATTCCAACTATGGCAACAAGAGTAGAAATAAATTCTACTTTGGCGTCTTTGACGACAGTCCCTGACCTAGCTGAGCTCAGGGCTGAGGAGAAGGCACAGCGTGTGTATGTCAGTGTGCTTTCAGATGCCAGCAACAAGGCAAAGGAGGCCTCAGCATCCCTGACTCTTGAAGAGAACAAGAAATTTGGGAATTCCTTGAGATCTGCAACGATGCCCTCGCTGGGATCAAGGCCCAGACTTTTCCCAAAGCCTTTTTGTAAAGAGAAATCCTCGGATACTTTCGCAAATGTCAAACCGCCCGTCCCAGCCTTCAGATCCAGCAGCATGGTGAGAAAGACCACTGAGGAAACGTCCTCTGTGAAGGTGCTGAGTGGCAGTGTCCCTCCCTTAGTGGATCAGAAAGCCATTGGCACTGAAAATCAGGCTGGCAGTGACATGGTGACAAATGTGACTTTCTACACGGGGCCCAGTGCCAACACAGTCATTCTGTTTGAGCCAGGGGGCCCCGAGCAGACCAAGCTCAGCCTAACCCAGGAGAAAAAAGCTCAGGAGCGCAGGGGATTCACTGCTCTGCAAAGCAAGGACCTCCAAGGCTCTGGGAAACCAGCAGACACAGCCAGGAATCCTGATGGGGCTCTCCATAGGCATATGTCATTTTCCTCCAGTCTCAGACCAGAATCCTGGAGCTCCCTCAAAACCGGTGAAAAGAAAGATGCTCGTGAAGTTCATGCAGGGGAGAAGAGCAATGATGATGCAAATAATCTCAACAATAAAGCTGATTTCTCTGTTGATATCCAGCAAAGGGCAAAACATAGACCAGTGTCTGCTATTTTTCTGGAATCATTAAGAGATCAAAAGCATCATGCTGTGGAAGCTACTGAGGAAAAATCTCCTATGGAGAAATCTGGGGTTAGAAAACCAAGACCTTTGTCCATGGACCTGACAGCTAAATTTGAACATAAAGATCTTTCTTCTTGCAAGAAGGCTGGTTCATCCCACGAAAGCAAGGAGAATGTATCTGTAATTGCTTTTACTGATGTGGGTAGTCATGATCAGTCTGAAACGGGGCCAAAACACGAAGAAACTGAACTGAATAAAAGCAGTTCTTCTAAAACAAATCTGAAATGCAGTAGTCAGGACATTGGCATCCTAAGTAATGGGAAATACACCTGGGAAACAAAACTTAAATCTAAAAGTGAACAAATGGAGACAAAGCCAGAAATAATTATTAACTTGCATGGTCCTGAAAGAAGCCCTGAAACAACCAATGAAAGCAGAACTAATAAGGGGGGGAAAAGAGCAGATCAGAAGGAAACGTACACGTTCCTGGGCTGTGAAAGTCCTGCAGCTTCCTCAGAAAAAGAGAATAATATTTTAAGAGGTAGTGTTAAAAAACACATTAGTTTGTTTACTTTGGAAAATCCTAGTGCCACAGTGGATACAGAGATTCTCCCAGCAGCTGCTGAGAAGGAAAACAGGTGTGTGACCATCCAGCAGAGGATCAAGGAGCTGACAACAGAAAATCCTGAGGTTAAGGGAGGAAATCTGCGCCGGTCACTGCAGTCACGGCCACTCTCTGCAGACTTAACCAAGATGTAGGTTGCAGAGAAATTCTCTTTAATCCTCTTGGCTTCATGTTCTTCAGTAAAACTTGCTCTCTCAGTTCAGTAAAAAAAGCTTGATCATTTTGCTTCCACTTAATGTGATTTTTTTAGTATTATTCTTAAGCTCCTTTCCTGCCTTTTTTAATGGGAAAGAGAGAAAATTAAATATATTCTGACAACAGCTGAAAAAAATGAAGCTGTCAATATTGTGACTTTTACATGTAAGTGTAACTGTCAGTTAGAGATATTATGGCTTGTTGTGCATATCTAAATCCTTTATTATCAATTAAGATGCATAATTAACAATATTATTTATAGTAACAATAACTAATATTGTTGTATTAATATTAATAATTAGTATATTAATATTTTGGAAATTCCTTTGGTCTAGATGCAATTTAACCACCAAATACAGTCATTTACTATGAAATAGTGATGTTTCTCCTTTAGGAAATGTGATTTGATGAATAATTTCTACCAGCCTGCTTTGGTAGGAAGCCACCCTGCTCACTGACCAGCTGGTCTAAAGAAATAACACCAGTCCTTTGTTTTAGGTTTTCAAGTCTAACATCAGGGGGTGAAGCAAAGCCTGAGAAACCTGGGGAGGCTGGAGCTGACTCAATCCACGACCTGCAGGAAAATCCAAAAGTAAGGAACTGGCAGCAGCTGGTGGGCTCTGTCTGGCTCTTCAAGGTCCTGTTGTGTGTGGCTTTATCAATCAGTGACTTTTTAGTGGGTATGGAGATTATTAGGGCTGACACAACCCCAGTGGATCTGCTGGTGTGAGTTTGTCTTTAGGATGTGCAGAGAAAAGTTCAGGAGTGTTGTGTCAGCTGAGTTTGTCAAGCTCTGTGTGCACACTGTTCAGTGTAGGAGTGGTAGAGAGGGAAGAATATTTTGTGCTCTGTTTTTAAGGGATTTCTGATGTATGAAACCCCAGTGAACTGCCTGTGGCTGTGGTGGGTTTGTGCAGTGATTAGTCTTTATTTTCTCCAAGCAGAGCATTCAGATTGTGCTTTCCTGCATCCATTTCCCAGCTCCTGATAAATCTCAGCCTGGACCTTGGTCGGTCTCCTCAACAACATTTACCTGAGCAATTTAGACAACAGAGTGTTCCAGGGAAAATGGGGATTTGCTGTGGAAGCTTTAGGTTCTCTCTGTTTCTAAGCAACGCTTCAGTGTTGCAAAACAGAACTTCTCTGGTGACAGTTCTTGGTAGAGGAGATTTAATGTAGTTTAAGGGTGTTAGTAGTGAGTTCTTATTGCTTTTTTCCTGTCCAAGATAGGAATATATGGTAAAGAAAAGCTACAGGTACAAAGTTTCCGTAGTTCAGTGTTATTTTCGAGGAGAACAATTTGTTTTAAAATGAAAATCTTTCATTAGTGGAAGTGCTGTTTTCAGAATCTCACAATAAAGTAGGATTAAAGAAATTAGTTGAAGAGTATAGGTCAGACCTTAAAATTTCCATTTATAAATACCTTTAGTGTTAATTTTCTGATGTTCTTTAGCTTTTTTGAAAGGCAATCTTAAGTCAACTCTGAGTTTTAAATTTTAAAACCTGAATAGAAGATTGAACTCCTGTAAGACCTCTAGTATTCTGATTCCCTTTATTATTTGCATGCTGTGCTTTTTCAGCAAGTGCTATTAAAAATACCACCTTTTAGGATGCTGCTTATATTTTGCTTGTAGATAATAGTGAAGCATTGGTAATAAATATTAATTTCCATCTTTCCTTTCTTACTTTGGCTCCGCTTAACATTTCTCATAGCTGAGCAGCTCCAGCTGTGATATTTACTCAGATCTTCATGTTCCTTGCAGTTTGACCATGTAACTGGTTATTAGAGAGATAATTCTGTTAAAATCAAGATTGAGGAGCTGGAGCTACACATTCCCTTAGGTTACCTTGGTCTCAGTGGAGTTTGTGTTCAGGGAATGTGGATGTCTTTGACTTGTACAGGCTCTGTTGCACAAAGTAGGTGCAAGTAAGTTTTAAAATAAACGTTATTACACAGCTTTAAATTTTTAAATTTAAATTTTTTGAATTTTAAAAGAAACTGAAGATAACTGTTGGATTTTGTTGTTCCAGAGCAAGGAGCTGAAGCTCACCCCTGGCACAGATTTCACCGAGGCGTTTGCTCCTGGGAAGCCTTGGAAATCTCGGCAGGTTTTAAAGATAACCAATAAAGCTGATCAGCTGGAGAGGAAAGGCAGCTTCCTTGGAGATGGTCAACATTTCTCTCAGCAGAGTGAGAGTTCTGTCTCATTCACAAGCAACTATGAAAAGAAATTAAATCCAGCTCTTCTGGAAAAGCCCTTCATTAAAACTGTCCGGGCCACCGTGTTTGAGCACAATGTGCAGAAGCACAACGTTGTTGCTGAGCATTGTGGGGCTGATCCTGCACCAAAAAGGAACCAGGAGCCTGAGGCAAAGCAGGACCTGGTGGTTTCAGGGCACAGCAGACGCTCGTGGATGGGAGAAGGGGAGGAAAGCACCACTGCAAAGGAGCATCACAAACAGCCTGATCCATCAAAACATCCAGCACATGTAGAGAAAAGTCCAAAACCAGCTCCTTCAAGTGAAGACAAGAAAATGAGTCCAGGAATTGTCTTAGAAAAATCTTTCGTTGAGAAAAGTGAAAAACCCGCTCCCAAAAATGCTGAAGATTCTCAAATTTACCAAAGAATAGAGCCCAGGTATGAAATCTTTCAGACTTGTGGTGAGAGGGCTCTTAGTGAAGCCATCACAATGGCTTCTGAGAAAAAGGCCATGACACTCAGAACTAGAAAGTCATCTGTGAAAGAGAATAAGACTGATGAGGACATTGTACCTACAGGGCAGTCGGTTAAGACAAGTAGTCACACTCTTTACTTGAAAGAAGATAATGTTACTTCAGAACCCAGAGAGGCAAAAGTTCTCACAAGCAAGGCTGTGTTGAGAGAACCTGCTGGTTTTCTCTCCAGTGAATGCACTTTACCTGAACAGAAAAGAGACTCTGATAAAACTGATCCTGAGCCACTGTTCATAGCTGAGAAAATACCTTATTCCACAAACAAAAGTAAAGGTTTGGGAATGAGTGAAAAAGTCAGCAAACTACATGCTGAAATTAAAGGTGGTAAGAGTGAAGTGTCTTCTATAGAGAAATCAGAGAGGATTAATGTTGTGAAATGCTCTTCTGAGAAAAGGAGTTTCAGGGCAGGTGGGACAGACATCCATGAATTCCGAACCAACTTGGATCGTGAAGTGATTTCCACAAGTGTCAACAAACACGGGGCTCAGGCTTCAGTGCTCACAAGTGGGCAATATTTTAAATCTTCCAGTAGCCACCCCCCTGATACAAAAGGACTGAATGTTACTAAAGAGGAATCTGGGGCCTTTGAGTTGAGGAAAAGTCTGGAGTTAAACTGCAAAGAGCAAGACTTCAGCTTGGCTTGTACAGCTCCTGAAAACAACGAGAAACTCCGAGGAGCAGATCCAGAAGAGAAAGTCAGGAGAAGCAAAAGTAGCGTTTCTGACTTGAAGATTTCTGAAAGGTGGAGGAGGAGGACCTTGCCTCAGGAGTCACTCAAGGTGGAAGAAGTTGTGTGGCTCACTCCTGAAAATATCAAGAAGCTGAGCCGGACAGATTCATTGCAATTGAATGAAAATTTACTTAAAAAGAAAAGCAAAAATATCAAAGATGGGGTGGAGGGGAGTGAGGCTAACCAAGCTGTTCTTGGCAGTCCTGATGATTACATGAAACATCAGAGTTCTGTCTTTGAGCCAAAGGCAACTTATTTTGCAGTGACTTATCAGATTCCTGGTATCAAAAAAGAGAAAAGCTTTGTTGGTGCTCCCAGTGCAAGTGAAATTAATACGGTTTCTGGTTCAAACGAGGCAGCAGCAATTAATCTGGACCCTGTTTTTCCTGGAAGGTCCAAACCTTTATTGCAGCAACCAAATAAAAACGTGACAAGTTCAACTTGTAGAGAAGACTCCTGGGAAGCACGTATTAGCAAGGATTGGGTGAAAGAAGATGAAAAAGATGCTGTTTCCTCCAAAAATGTTGGATTTGGTAATTTTCATGTGTCTAGGAAAGACAACCAACAACATCACGAAAAAGGTCTGGATCATTCTAAAGAGAAAATTATAGATGTTGATGCTTTCCTGTTAAAACATGATCTGGAAAGTACAGCTCAAGCTGATCTCAAGAGTGGCAGAAGGAAAATCTCCTCTTACCACGAACCCCGGTCCCCGCCACGTTCCACGCAGGTGCGTAAGGACAGTGAGCTGGGCCCCCAGAAAAGGAGTGACAATAATTCTGATCTGCCTGGAAGGAAAGCTGAGGATGGGTACAGATCCCAAATTCTCGATATTGATGCGCTTATGGCAGAATATAAAGAAGAATCAGCAAAGGCCAGTAAAGTTCAGGAGAAGCTTTCTGAAGATCTTGGCTCACTGAGTAGGGAGAGATCAAAGAACAAAAGAAATGTGTCGGAGAGAATGACTCTTACCTACAGCTGGAATGAGTGGAAGAGTGGATCAGAGCACTGTTCAGTTAATAACAAACCAGGTGAACGTGCAGAAGAGCAGCACAGGCCAGA
The DNA here is from genome assembly GCF_017590055.1 of Onychostruthus taczanowskii. Lineage (NCBI taxonomy): Eukaryota > Metazoa > Chordata > Aves > Passeriformes > Passeridae > Onychostruthus > Onychostruthus taczanowskii. The sequence continues at coordinate 4,460,215 of NW_024500572.1, forward strand.
GAAACTAATCCTAAATGAAAAGAGCAAAGAGAAACTGGAATTACGGAGCCCTGAATTTGATAAGCAGAAGTCCAAGGACAGAAAGGTCAGCCCTCCTTACTGGGGAAGCCCCAGCAGCATTTTTCCAGACAAATTTGTAAATTCACCTGTGGAATTTGCTAGGAAGAAAACTTTCATTGTTGATGAGGATGAGGAAGTGAACTTGACCTCCAGAAATCAGGGTGCAAAATTTGTAATTGAAAAGGTACAGCCCATAAATGCAGTGAGTACAGAGCAGAGGCTGGAAGTCAATCTGGCCTCCAAGCTGTCCCTAAAGGCTGATGATGGGCTCTTGCAGAAGAAGTTGGTGACAAAAGAACAGTTCTTTGAGGTGTCTCCAGAGGGTGATTGGAACAAAGACATAGTGAGGAGCTCTACACTGAGAAGCAAAGACAGCTCAAGTAAAATGTGTGAGGGAGACTCTTTCAGAAGTAAGAGCGATTGGAAGGGCTACATGTCTGGGTTTGGGACTGTCCCCGCGGATCTCAGACGATCCTACTCGGAGAAATGCCGCCAAGGGAGGGACAGCCTGCCCCTCATGCAGGAGATGAGGGCGAGGAAGGACCTGCATCGATCCAGGCCAAGCTTCCCCTTGGAAAGTGTGGATAACTCGTGGAAACACAAGGTGGCAGCTCAGTCAGAGCCATTCTTCCATGAGGATAAAAAGGTATTTTCAAATGTTAGCCGTGTGTGTCATGTCGCTGTAACTGAACTTTTCTTTATTAAGGATTTTGTTGTGTCCTTGTAGCACTTCTCAGCACTCTGCAGCAAGGCAGCTGATCCATACTTTTCACTAGAATTAATTTCCTTTTGAGTTCTCTTTTCTTGAGCAATGGCTTTTGCACTAGATGACCTCATTTTTGCTTCAAGTCTAGAAATACTTGCTGATGTTTTTGTGGAGAGCTTGAAAAAGTTTTTAAAAGTGTGCTTATTATTTTTGTAATGCTGTGAACCTGGGAGTTTAAATTGTTAATTCTGCAATTTTATATTTACTTGAAAAGAAGTAATTTGGGTTTATTTTACGAGTTGTCAGCAGTGATCTTTCTGGACCTCTCTTTGTTTTTTTATCTTTATCTGAAGGAAGCAAATTTTATTTTTATTTTTACTGGGTGAATGGCCTTCATTTGTCTGTGACACTCCACTGCTTTCCTGACCTGGGTGAAAGGCAAGAAATTCTCTTCACACAGTGACATGTGAATGAAATCCAGAGGTTGGATTTGGTTGGAAAAGACCTTAGTGGTCCTATAATTCTGTGATTAAAGTGTAGAATGTTCGTGGCTATCATGTTTTTCCATTTTGTGTTTTCAGCCTTGAGTTTCCTCTGGTTCTGTTTTTTTTTTTTTTCCCCCCCAAATGGCATTCTTGGCATTTTTTATATATATGTGCATGTGCATATATATTTGATCACATTCCTATCTGTATTTTACAGGCTCCCAGGAAAGAGTGGAGCAAGCAGAGCTCAGACAAAACAGAGGGAACAGACTTTTCCTCAGTGTCTACACAGAGGAGCCACCACAGTTTCTACAAGGAGAGAAGAGCAGATTTTGGGATGGTATGTGACCCTGGAGGAGGGGTTTGGGTGGGATCAGGGAGCTGCAGCTCTGTTTTCCTTTTGCAAAGGTCTGTGCGGGAAGGATGAGTCTGCCAAGCAGAGAAACATTTGCTGGGGGGTTGAAGTGGTGAGGCTGCCCCTCCCTGGGATCCCACCCCAGTGCTCCCTGCCAAAGCTTCCAACACGAAGCCTCAGCCTTGCAGCTTGTTCAGTTTACTTTCTGAGTGAAGAATTTTCATCCTGAACTCAAGATGGCTCTAGAGCATTACAGTTTTTGTTGTCTTCTCAGCTTGTGCAGACAAATAGAACTGTGTGCCAGCCTGAGAAATCATGAGTTTGATTGTCTTTCTGTTGGCAGCACGTGGAGAAATGTTTCTGTGAAAGATCACAGCTGACATTTTGGGTGGTTTGGTTTGTCTCTAACACACAAATTGTGAGGTGAATTCCTGCTTGATGATGTTGGGTGCTGTTCTCCTCAGTTTCAGAAGGATGTCCTGACTTTAGCCCCTTAGAGAAATTTTATGTTGTGAAATAGCGTCCTACATCCAGCTGTTGTTCTGAAATATGAAACAAAGTCTGGATGCATTTCCTGGGGAAAATTTTCCCAGTGTTTCCTGGGGGAAATAGAGCATTTGGAAAGTGGAGACTGAAGGATGTTGTCCCATGAACTCTCCCAAGGTCACACCTCCCCTGTCCTGTCTGTGCCAGCACACTCTGCAGTGAGGTGCTGCTCTGCCCTGTTCTGTCATGGCTCACTCTGCTGTTTGCAGCTCTTTAGCAGAGAGCACACAAAAATATAAAAAAAAGAAAAGAAACTCAGTGTTTTCTTTCCTTAGAGAACACCTAAACCTATAAGGATTTTAGGAACAAGTTTCCTAATTGGAGTTCTGGAAGTGGGCTCAGATTGTTCTTCAGTTCTAGTCTTTAAGCTTCATGGAAGGTGTCCAAGGGCTGATGTCCCTTTTTTCTTTCTCATTCTTAGCATGGTTCATTTTAAGGAATTTGGGTTATTGACAGAATGGGCATTTATCCAACCCCTAAAAGTGATGTGCATTCAGCTTATAGTGCAAATATGTGAAGGTGGTGTTGACCAGGTAGGAAATGTGGGACAGAAGGGCTGTTGGAAGTAATGCTGGGGTAACTGAACTGTTCAGGTGCTGTACTCAGATAAATACAGCTGCTGTTCTCCAACTTCATTGTTAATTGGGAGGTTACTCAGAATAATCCTTCACCTTCACCAAGTGTAGCCTGAGACAGGAAGGGAAGGTGGGAAAGGAAGACTCAGCTCCATGAAAAGAGAAAGCTGACCTGTGTGCCATTCAGTAGGATCCGAGTGCTTTGCTCCTTTGTGCTGTTTTGGAAATGCTCCTCGGGGTGTGATTGTTGAGCAGTGCCATGGGAGCCAAAGGACAGCCTGCTCCTCCTGGGTGTCAAGTGTGAGTGAGTGCTTGGAAGGAGATTTGACTTGCATTTGGGAGGTGGAAAACACACCACACTGATGTTTTCCAAAGCCCCACAGAGGTATTGCAGAAGATTATGTAAAACCAAACTGTTTATTCTGCACCAAGGCTATGCCTTTGTTTTCCTTGGAGAAAACAGAGATTTTGGGTGCGGAGTCACAGCTCCGGGTTCCAGCAGCGCGTTCCAACACTCCCCTCTGCTGGAGACACATCCGAGCTGTGTGAGGTGGACAGACACGAGGGGTCAGGAAAGAGCCACGGGAGCAACACTTGAATCTCCTCTTTCCCAGAAATCCCAACGCAGTCTGTATTGCCCTTGGTGCAGCTGGAAAGAGGGATTAAATGGAAATGTGACATCGTGCTGCTGTTTGCTTTGAATGGTTTCTGGACTGTGTGGTTGGGAAGTTTCTTCTTTTTTGCTTGTGGCTTAGTGACAAAATATATTCTCCAGTCCATATTGCTGGTCAGTGAGGGTATATTGGTATTGTCCTAGTGAGACTGAGTGCTCAAAGTGACAAGCCTTGTTGTAGAATAAACTATTCCTTTTGATTCACATTCACCACTAAAGCAGTGAAGAACTGATATTGATACCCTTTTATATTTGCCAAACAAGTGTACAAGAATCAGTTTGTTGTATTATTCCATGTATGTCTGTGATAGTAAACTGCTTGAATGGCATTTTCCAGGACAGCTGATGAGCCAGCCAGGTTCTTATGGATAAACACAACTGCAAATGGAAGCAAGGTGCAATAGTATCATTTTACCTCTGGAGAAGCCATTTCTTTGTGATTATATTCCAGAGAATGTGCTTGTAATTAGGCTTTTAGAACATTACATAGGATGACTTCGAAATCAACCATTGCAAAATACAAGTGGTAATATGGAATTGGTGTTTGAAATTGCAAAGGATGATACTTTGGAGATTTAACACTTATCTAGATCACATTGTTCAGCTACTTTAAGTTTGTATTGATTAAAAAACAGAGTAAGGCTTTTACAAAGATTCAAGCATCACTGCTGGACTGTCATCATCTGTGGTTTTACTATGGCTGGTACTTCCCTCTCTTTAACCCTGTTGCAGCACAGAGTAGGTATAAAAATTAAGTTGAGTGCTTTGGACAGCGAGAGGTTTCTCTCACTCACTCATCTGGAAATCTCAGAGACTGCAGCAGGCTCAGGGCCTTGGGCTCTTGTAGGGATCTTTTCCTTTGGACCTGGAATGCAGGTGAAGGGACTGGTGTGAGCACTGAGCAGTCAAACCCTCTCTGGCTGGTACCTGTGGTTGGATGTGGGCTGTTCCCTGTCAGTGCCATTCCTGCGCATCCAGGGGTAGCCACAGAGCTCAGGAGGTGTTTCCATAAATTGTGTGATGCCATCAGAGCTGACGCTCAGTCACAAGCCTGGATTCCTGATTGAGTCATCCACACTGATAAGAGCGTTGGGAATGAAAACCTGAGGAATGTGTGCTGGGACTCATCCTCCAAATAAAGGAACTGCAGTTGTGCTGTGGGGCTGGAGGAATTGCACCTTCAGCTGGAGATGGAGCAGCTTTAGTGCAGCTTTGGGTTATAACCCAAACTGCTGCTTTGGGGAGTTAGAACAGAGCACTGCTACTGGAAGTGGTGTAGGCAGGAGTTACTTTGAAGTCTCTCAACATATTTATTTATTTTATATTAAAGGCTGGGGTTTTTTTGTCGTTTAGGGAGGAAAATCTCTCTAATGGTCTCCATAGAAAGATGCATTTATATGAGACTGAGATGTGTGGGTGGAGAAGGATTTGTTGAAGAAGATCATGAGCTGACTCCTAAAATATCTTGGAAATGAAGTGCAAGGGAGAGAAGATAAATATTTTATAAACATGTGCAGATGAATTTATGGTTTGGCTTGTCACAGTTCACCAGTTGTTTTCAGTTCTGCCCATGACAGATCTGTCTCCTGCCCACTGAAAACCACACCTTCTCTTTTTCTGGATTGTGTAAAGCCTCTGATACTGGAGCTTTGTTCCTTCTGATATCCACCTTGAGTTGTTCTGTTTCCCCAAAAACTGATGCAACCTGGAAGAAAATCAAAATACTTTGTTAGAACTCTACAAGAATTCATAGGTGATGATTAGGAAAGTGGGAGGTAGTTTCCTTGAGGTACCAAAATTTCAAGGAGAGGAGGCTGCTGCAGCATCCTGGAAGCAGTTTTGTGTCACCTCAGCCCTGGGAAGGGTGAGAGCTGGAGCAGTGCTGGGAGGGGACAGGCTGCAGGGGCTCTCCCTGGATGGGCTCTTGTCACTTATCTTCCCTTTTCCTATCAAAAAAAGGATGTAAGTAAAAAAAAAAAAAGCAGTGTTACAATTCCCATTTTTTGCTCTTCACAAACCACCCACTGCTGATGTCCAACAACTCCACCACTCTCTATTTTAGACCCAGCCCAAGGAGGACAACCCGGGGGTGGGTAAAGCTCTGCCTGGGCTTTCTTCCTTTTTTGGCAGTTTTTCGTTCCCTGGGAACATTCCAGGGGTGTATAAAAAGCCACTTGGTTGTGTCTATTTCTTCTCGTTCACAAAAGACATTTTTATATTCAAAGAACATAAAAACAGCAGCTCCTCTTGTTACATGTGTGGGTTTTTGTCTTTCCTGTACATCACCCAAAACAAGGTCAGCGAGCGACCCCGCCGCTGTTGAGAGCGTTTAATAACTGAGGGGTTTTAAAGCTTCCCTTTCCTTCTGGAGGGCCTTTACTGCAAAAGCCAAAGTCCTGTCACTAATTCCAGCCTGACCCACTCCAGATTACGGAGTTGGGAGCAGTGGGCTGCTCAATAACAAGTGGTTAAGTCACGTGCTGCCGGTAGCTCCGCGACTGCTCCTGAGGAGCCCCAGCTCGTGGTGGTGGTGGTGACGTGGGGCCAGACACACTCAGTACATTATTACATTATTCATGGTGCTTTTAATTGCTCCACTCTGCTTTTAACTGGTGCTGGAGGCGGGGAGAGCCGGGAGCTGCCTGCGACAGGGATGGGTTGGCGTTAACTCGGAGCTGTGGAAAATGGAGTATTATTACTGTCCACGTCTGCTGAAGTTCCTGCAGTATCTGTGGGTAAGTGTGCTCTGGAATGTCTGTGTGCTCCCAGAGCTGGCTGCTTCCACTCTTTGCAGAAATCCTGGGAGTGTTCATATGTGCTGAAGCTTTCATCAGCAGTTCCTTTTTGAGTAGTAACGTGAAACTCAGGATTTATTTTGGGTGAGGAAGGCTGTTTTATCTCTAATACATAAAGCTGTAGACTACCCGAGTGTGCCTTGGAAAACCCTTTCAGGAATCTACGTTTCTTCCTTGTTTATGCAGAACCATGGGAGTTGTGGTTTAGTTAGGTGTGTGTTAGGAATATTCTCCCCTCTTTGTGTAAAAGCTCTGCCTGGCTCTGGGGTTGCTGCCCCAGAACTCTCCTGCCCTGCTGCTGGTACAGCCACTGCTATTCCAGGAAAACAGCTCTGCTCATGGCTTTAGGAGTGTGTCATTTTACAGTTCCTTACTTGTTTTTCATTTGACTCTTCATGGGTTTCGATGTCTCAGTGAGCACTTCCTCTTCCAACACTCCTCAGGGCTGTCTGTCATGAAAAGCTCTTTTTAGCAGGCTCTGACTGTGCTGCCCTGCCAGCTTTGCACAGGGCTGCTGTGTGTCTGAAACTTTGCAATTTATAAAACATGAATTTGAGCTGAAAAGCCTTTATGAATAAATACTGTGCTGCTTTGAACTAATTAATGTTTTAATTTCTCCTGTACTCATCAAAGATCAGGTTTCATTTGCTCGTTGTAGTTTGCATTGATCTTCATTTTTTCAGCTGTCAATTCAGCATGTGATCAGCACCAAACCTTTTCATGTTAGCTGTTTGCAACTACGTCTTAAAACTGTAGTAAAGAGTTTCCTTCTCTTATTTTGAGTTTACTTTTGCAGTCCTTGCCTGTATGTCCCTTGATCAGCTGTGAGGTGAGATTGCCCACTGTGAATTTCTTACAGCTGGAGAGAAAATTGTGCTTGAAGACCTGGGGATTTTATTGAAAGCCTTTTTCTGCTGGAGACTGTAGTAGCATAAAACATGGAAGTGCTTGGACTTTTTTTTTATTTGACCAGCTGTATTTTTAAGAGAAAAGCTTCCTTTAAATGGCAAACTAAAAAAAATTAGTCATTAGTGTGAGGAGGGGGTGGATGTTTTTCATGGTTTGTCAGGGTGAGAAATACGAAAGAGCTGTCTCCCTGCTCTTGCTTTGACATGGGATTTTCCGTAAGGCCAGGGGAAAAATCCCAAACCAATCCAATCTTTGCATCAGTCCAGATGGTGGGATCCAGTATTGTGCAGTTCTAGGCTGTAACAGAACAGAATGTTGTATTTTCTGGGTGTATATTCTCTTTTACAGGCCCTGGAGCATTCCTTACTTACTTTCATTCATGCACACTTCCTGGTTTATTACAAGAAAATATTAGAATGACAGTTCTGACGTTCATGATGTTAAAAAGAGAAATTTAAGGGACATGCACAGTTGTGCCTTCTGTCACTTTCTGTGCTGCTGTTGCAGCTGGAGGCTACTGAGGAGATACTTATCTGTTCTCTCTACTTACAGTCAGGAGTAACCAGAGATGTTGGGGTTGGTTGTCAAGTGTTATTTCATCTGTCTTGGGGAGCTAAGATGCTTTATTCATTAGGCAGACATACCTGAAGAAGCTACAACTCTTAATTAAAAATACTATAGCAAAAATCTGCTTTTAAAGCTACTCTATGGAGTTACTGTTGGGTTGCATCTCCTCTGCTGTGTGTTTGCTTTACTCCTGCAGTGGTGGAGTTGGGGGACATCCCTGGACCCACTCAGTGCCAGCTCTCTGCTAATTCCTTGCTGATTGCTCTCCTGATCTTTGGGCAGGACATGTCTGGCTGTGACAAGCAGCATTTTCTGAGCACAGCAGGGTCTGTGGTCTGCCCCAGCCCGTGTGCAATGGTGTGACCACCACACATCTGTGTCCTGTGGCTGGGTGACACCTCTGGGTTTCTGAGCAGTGTCTTTGTGTCCATTGAAACATTTATTTTTTTTCCACAGCTTGTATATATTTTAATATTTTCCAGTGTGCGTGGGGTATCCATCACCCCTTTTCCAGCTGGTGAGGAGCTCTGCTGCAGTTGGTAGAAGACCCCTTTAGGTCTGGCTTGCACAGGAAGTCCTGTAGGTGCAGCTCCATGGCCTTTCATCAGTCCCAGGGTCAGACTGGTCATGCCAGGTGTGCAGCCACAGCTCTGGGGTTTCCTGTTCCAATGCCCTTTGTCCAAGAGCCAGGTTTTTTTGCTTCCTGGTGGACAAAACCTCTACTGAACTCTGGTGGTTCTCTTCCTGCCCTTGGCCTTCTCAGTTGTCAGCAATTCTTGCTCTGGTTCACTGCTCAGTTTTAGCTTTCTGGAATGGGTGTGATGGTGGGTCTGCTGCCCATGCTGGTACCAGTCCTGGTGGAGCAGTTTTTTTCCCAGTCTGGCACTTGTCCGTTTTCGAACAGCAAAGAAATGCTACGTCCTGAAAGCACTCAAAGCACATGCTTGTTTTAAATAAAACGTTCCTCTGCAGCACTGTGATGGTTTAAAAAGACCTTGTTCTTTATTGATAGTCATGAATTGAACAATTGCAAAATCAAAAGAAAATTGGGGTTTTTAAAGAAGAAGTAAGATTTAGAGTTTGTTTTGACAAGATTTTGGTTGCTGCCTTTAAAGAGTAGTTTTGATGTGTTTTGTCAGGTGACTCTGAAGGAAGCGGCAGCTGGTTAATAACCACTGTCCTGACGTGTCACTGTGAGAGGAGGTGGGTTGGTGATGGAAGGAAACTGAAATCATTGTCTGGAGCCACGGGGGATGATCATCCTGCTGTGAGGGGGGCATTATCCCTGCTCTTAGGGGGCATTATCCCTGCTCTGAGGGGGCATTATCCCTGCTCTCAAGGGGGTTATCCCTGCTCTGAGGGAGGGAAGGGGCTCTGTGCTGGTGTGCTGTGCCTTCCCTCTCTCTGCACTTCTGGAAAGTTCCTGTGGACTGTGCTGTTCTCCCCTTGTGGGATTTGCTTTTGGTGGTGGGGATGTTTCTTCCAAAGAGTTAAAAACCCCTCCCACCCAGGTGTCTGCTCTGCTGGTGCCAGCTGGAGCAGATAACCTGGGTAAATGACGCCCTTGCACAGGAAAATCTGGAAAGGCATTTCCCCAGTTCCTGGCTGCTGCTGTGGAAGTGGCATTGTGGTGTCTGTGGCATTGCTGAGAGCAGGCAGACAGGTCAGCCTGGCCGAGGAGCCCCGTTCCTAGTGGGAACACGAGGGAGTGCTGTTCCACCACGCAGCGCTGCTGGCCCACGGCCACATCCCTGCTCCCAGCCCAAGGACACGTGCTCAGGGCACAGCAGTTTGTTCTAATGAGGTGTGGTATTAAGTTTAATTTACCATAAAGTGCTCACATGGAATAGCACATTCTAGGTTAACTTGTCGCAATAAGGCTTTCATTGAGTAAGATGTAATCATTTATAGACCTGGTCATTTTTTTGTAGTGACTGTGTTGTTCCAGGTTCAGAGTAGCTGGAAGTGGGGCTGACTGTGCCTGCCCTAACTCCCCTTATTTTAAATCTGGAATTGTGAATATGCTTCTGAAAAAGTTCTTCCCTGTGAGGGTGGTGAGGCCCTGGCACAGATTGTCCAGAGAAGCTGGGGCTGCTTGGAAATGTCCAAGACAAGGTTGGACAGAGCTAGGAGCAACCTGGGATAGTGGAAGGTGTCCCTGCCCATGGCAAGGATGATGTTAAAAGGTCCTTTCCAACCCAAACCGTGCTGTAACACGATGCTAAAGAGAATTGTTAAACCTCATTTACACACACAAAGCAGAGGTAACTTCACTGCCTCCCTCCTAATATTTTGATCTAAAGCTGTTTTGACTGAGTTCCTGCTTTCCCAAGCTGTTGTCCGTGTTGCTGATGCTGGGAGACAGCCAAGTTCCCACTATTGTTCCTGTCCCTTCAGCAGTGGTGAGTTGTTCATGCAGCCAGTGTGTGTTTACTGTGCTGAAAGGAAATGGTGATTTTAGGGAGCTGCTTGAGCACAGGGAAAGTAGCTCTTTGTAGAGGACTTTCCTCAGGATACCACAGGATTTGTACTGCAGGGCACAGGTGTTCTTAAAGTGTAACTTCAGGGAAATCTGGAGTCTGAACAAAGCTTGGAAAAATGTAGTGTTTGGTTTAGTGATTGATGGTGGAGAGCAATAAATCCCTGGCACCTAAGGGGAGGCAGAGTGGGTTGAGTGCTGTCCATGTCCTGGGGAATGTGGGGGCATGGGGCTGTTGTGCTGGGTCTGGAAGGAGGACGAGTCAGTGAGAGCAGAGAGACCTGGAAGTAAAGGAAGGTTGTGCACTCAGGGTTATACAGCCATCTCAAATAAATCCTGTTCTCATCATCAAGTGGGCTAAAATGGGTGAAGGAATTGTTGTATTAACTTACAGCTGCTGTTTGGTCAATTTACTGCCATCAAGCAGTGCCTGATGTGAGTGGAAGACACATGGAGTGGTGTTTTGTAGGGAGAAGATGGAAGAGCAGTGTTCAGACAGGCCTTGGGCAGTGTGTGATCACACCGGGAGCAGCTGGAATGGGTTCAGAAGCAGTTCCTTCTTACTGATCTTTGAAGAAGGAAATCCCTTGCTTTAAAAAAAAAAAAAACCTCTTCCTCCAGAGTGTTCTCTGAATTTTGTGAGTCAGATCTGAGCCCTGAGTAGTCGGAGATTTCCTGAGCACCCTCAGTGAGGAGAACAAATGCTCTGACATCTCCTCAGGCAGGTGTGGAGCAGGAGCAGCGTGTTCTGCTTGTTTCTGTGCACTCCACTCACCCTGTGTGCCCTGGGAGAAAAGTTCAGCAGGTGAAGATATTTTAGACCTTGTTCTGTGCTCCAGAAATCTCTTTTAAAGATGTTTTGTGGTTATCTGTGCTTAACATGTCCATTGGGTCAAGTGATGGAGCAGCAACTGTTCGATGTTGGATTTCCCAGGAGAGCCCTGGTTGTGGCATTACTTCGTTTTCCCTCCGTGGGGCAGGGAGATCCACTGCAGACATCTTCATCCTGGATTTTTGTTTGTACAAATTAAAAACAACCTGTAGCCATCCATCTTTTGCTTGGCTTGACCCCTAGACATAAACAAATGTAAAGAAAATTGGTTTAGTCCTTCCCAGCGTATTTGTGCTGTAGGAATTTCCTGTTTCTGTTTTTTCAGTTTTTCCTCCTCCATTGAACTAGAAGGGAAGTGCTGCAGGATTATGGACATGGGTTTGCAAACAACCTCGTGTATTTTTAGCTGGTTTCCTCAGCTTTAACATTGATAGCTTTGTTTTACACTGAAACAATTCAAGGCACAAAAGCTGTGTATGTTCAGGATGTTTAACTGGGCCTTGCTTAGGTTCAGGAGATACCTAGTTTGGGAGACAAAACAACTGGCATTTGCTGAAATACTGTTGTGTTTTAGTTGTTGCAGTTATGACTTGTAGTTGCATTTAAGTTGTTTAAAAACTTGGAGTGACAATTTTATTTCACAGTTACCTGTATTTACAGATTTTTATTAATCTTGAAACAATTACATGCTACTGCAAAAGGGCCCAGAATCCTGGGCAGAGAAAGGATGGCTGACTTTTTCATTACAAATAAAATGGGAAAGTTCATTTTTTTGCTGATCCTGTCAAGGATCACTGTGGCAGTAGAATGGAAAAATTACTCTGGCAGGTATAAACAAGTATGTGGAGCATTTGTTCAGTCATGAAAACTATTAATGTGCTTTCTTTATCACAAGGGTACTACAGTAAGAAAAAGAAGGAATGCAGATCTAATTTTTTTTTCTGTTTCACTTTTCTTCTCTTTAAAAAAAGACTTTTTAAAGTAGCCATTGATGGGCTCTTTTATGAAATGCTTTTACACCTTTCTTTAAAAACCTCCCATATCGGTGTGTGCTTGTGTAAACTTTCCCAATATTGATGTAGAACCTGTTGCTTTCACAGCCTCACCTTATTCACTGGTTTGTGAGGCCTCTGGGGGCTTTTAAAATTTCCTAGCAGAAGGAAAAATATGGAAATGGAATTTCAGCCTCTTGTAGATAGTATGTGCAAGGGGAACACCTTTAACACCAAGGTCTCTCTGCAAGTTGTCCAAAATTGTGAATAACCATTAATTAGAGCTGAAGCTGTGAGTGTAACTTGCTTAATTTCAGTAGAAAACGAAAGTAGGAATCAAAACTAAATATTTGGTGTAAATATTGAGATACCTGGGGTTTCAGGTTACAAAAGAGATTTCTCTGTATGGACGCTGTCCAAAGTCCTTGTGTTAAAACACTCCATCCATTCCACTCTTTCCTCTCTTGTTTTTTTTCCCTTTTTCTTTTTGACTGTGGAGTGCCTGTCTACAGGTGAGGCCGTTTGGGCATCTCAGTGAATTGCATTATTATATCACCATGAAAATTTTTTAAAAATCCACAAAAAACAAAATAGATAATACAGCCAAAGACAAAAGGCCTTGGTGGTTTTAAGTGTCCTGGGAATTCCTGGATTGGGATGGTGGCAAGCTGGGTGTCTGCCATGGAGCAGATCCTCTGCTCCAGCTGTTGAGCTTTGGTTTCTCTCTGCCAGAGGTGCAGCCAAGCATTTCCTTTTTACCTTAAATGAGAATTGGAAGATGACGTGGCAAAATCTTCATGATGGGGGTGTTGCACTTGAGAAATTCAGGCTGTAGTTAGGAATGCTTGCTGCTCCTTCTTGGAATGTGACAATTCCATTGGCAAAACACAGAATACAGAGGCAAAAACAAGGAGCCTGTAAAACCATGAGTTGTTTGTCATGTCTGAGGAGCCCAAGAGTAATTTAGTCTGGAGCCATGCAACCGAGCCCAGCCCAGTGCTGCATCTTTAAATAGTCCATCGTGCCAAACAGAAGAGGTTAAATTGAGTTCTCTTACTAATGAAGCAGAAGGAGAGTTGGTGTGGAATGCAGGGCTGGGACAGCCTTACAAGGGCAGGCTCTGCTCTGTCACAAGGTGGGACTGGAGCTGCCCGTGGTCCTCACAAGTGCTGGGTCCTGCTCTTTGTAGGTGGGATGGTGGCTCACAGAAAACCCTTTGGAAATCCCTGAATTAATGCTAATTGCTGACTGGAGTGATGAGTGGGAGGGGTGATAGGAGGAGCCGATCAGAGAGTGAATTCCTGACTGAAGTTGCCACAAGAGCAGAAGCTGTTGTCACACTTAGGCCAGACTAAGGTTGCCAATCCTTCTGTCTCACCTGCTTTGCTGGCAAAGGATCCTTCAGAGGACCCAGTTGAGGTGAAAACTGATCTCACGTGTCTTGGTGGGTCTTCAGCTGGGTTTCCTTCCCCATTCCATGGTGCTGGGGTGGAGCTGGTGGCAGAGGAACCCCATGGGCTGGAAGGACTCACACCCATGGAGAGGCTGCAAGTCCCACCTGCCCCTCCTGGGCTTGTGTTCTGTGCTCTGCTGCTTGCTGGCCTTCTTTAAATTGACCTTGCAATCCCACAGAGTCATTAACATAATTACATGTATTTGAGAGCAGGTGAGGCTCCAAATGAGCTGTAAGAGGCTTTTGGAAAATATAATGTAACCATGGAATTTTGTTTTCTAGTGAATAAGGGGAGAAACAAGGGTTGTTAGGCCTTTGTGCAGGGTTGTGTTTTTGAGCTGTAGGTGGAATAGATGTTAATAATGGAAGTATCCAACAATGTTTGAATAACGAGGTCCCATTTATACTGAGGTAATTAGTCATGCAGTTTGGGTAGCTGTGTGTGTGTGTGCTCTGTTTTCTGGAGCTGCAGATCCCTGACAGCCCCAGAGTGAGATAATCACTCGGATTTGTCAAGGGCAGAAGATCATCTTGTGCTGTTCTTGTTCAGGAACAAAACCTCACTCAGCCAGGACAGCTGGGCTGGGGGCCAGTGAGAGAATCCTTCCATGGGAAGGTGGTGAGGCCCTGGCACAGGGTGCCCCTGGTGTCCCTGGATCCCTGGAAGTGTCCAAGGCCAGGCTGGATGAGGCTTGGGCCAACCTGGGACAGTGGAAGGTGCCCACGGCCTCCAAGGGAAAGGACTTTAAAGTCATCTTGTTCCACTCCCCTGCAAGTTTAGCTGAAGTGCTAGAAGAATCTCTGACTACTTGAATTTGATGGTGAAGGTGCATCTGGATTGTTCTCCAAAGCATTTTGCCCTGATGTTAATTGAGGTGTAAATCTAAGCAGTAATTTAGATGCTTCAATACCCAGCAGTGTGTTCACGTGGTACCAGAAGATCCTAAATTTAGTATTGCAGAAGGACTCAAATCAGCAGTTTTCCAATCTTCTGAGGACAAAAATGGTATATTTGGTATAACATTCTTTTTCAGGGGAGGTATAATAAAAAAGTGGAATATATTCTGTAGAGCATTTTCAGATCCTTCAAGTTCCATGCACATGTGAGGAGTCCTTGCAGCGAGCTGTAGGAACACTTTGCTCTGTGCATCCTGGGTGAAATCTGGCTCTGCCTCTCCTCCTGTTTGCCCCAGGTGATATTCCAGATGGGGAGTTAAATTTATGTTCTGCTCTGCCCGTCCTGGTGAGGTGAAGGAGCTGCTGACTAACTCACATGGCAGCTCCAGGCAGAGCTCTTGGGCTGCTATTTCAGGGGCTCCTGCATCAGATGGAGCCTGAAACCCTCTGGAATGGCAGAGTGCCCCGTGCACAATCCCTGCACTGCAGCAGGCACAGAGCTGCACTTGCAAAGGCACAGATGTTTGAAATATCACACTTCAATTTAACAGCATGAAAATGTGCAGTAAGTCTTGAATTTCAGCCTTGGATGCAGGATCTCCATCGTTCGTGAAGCATTATCCATAACTCTGGTAGATAATTTTTTTTTTCCTATTTCTTTACAAATCTAAGAAACACCCTGCTCTTGGGGAATCTGGTCAAAACTATCTCTTTTCATTTCCATACAAAATAACTCTGTACCTCTTTAAGAGAAGAGCTGTGTGAGGGGGGAAAAAATGGATTTTCCCTGTTGGCTGGATTTTCTTTGATTACTGAGGGCATTTATAAGGCTGCTAATTTGCAAATGTTCAAGACAAATACATTCAGAAATGAGAATAAGTTAGAGAATGCTACATAGTTGTCACTGAAGTTTTTCCTGGAGATAAGTTACAGGTTGGTGGAGCTGAGCTCCTAAAAACAGGGATTAAAAGGGAAGGCATCCTGTTTCCTCAGGGTATCTTGGGTTCATGCATGTCTGCAAGGCACATTTCTGATACAGTGAACCTTACGCAAGAAGCATTGCATCAAATGTTATCTAGAAATTCTTTGTTCCATTGAATCTCTTCCTGGATAGTTCAGAGGAGCAGAGGGTGATGCAAGTTCATGGTACTTTGTATGGCAAATTAAGCAACAGCCACAAACCCCCTTGAACAAACAAGAGAGTGAGCAGCTCCCAGCCTGCCTGTCTGCCTCTTTCCCCTTGGTCCTGAACTAGTCACAGCTTGACTTTGGACTTTTAAGTCCAAACTTACGTCATAAACTGAGATTTATTGATTTAAACTCAAAGCTTTTATTCCTGCTGTCTTCCCAAGTGGGCTGTTCCCAGGGTTCCATGGCTGGTGACACCAGGGGTTCTCTCATTGCCCTCAATCATTTTGGGTTCGTGGTACCGACCCTAGCAGCTGGGAAGGGAGCAGAGCTTAGCAAAGACATGGAGCCATTCCTCACAACAGGGAATGCTGTAGAAACGTGGAAAAAACCAGCTTCCAATGGTCAGACCTGTTCAGCTTTGGTTTGAGCCTCTGGCTTAATCATTATCCTGTGCTGATAGCAGTCAGTGGCTGGGACGTGTCCTCTTTGAGGCCATGAATGGCACAGTGAAGCAGGTACAGGTGCTGGCACTGCCCAGGTGCCCGTCGAGCAGCAGGACCAGGGTGTTCGGTGTAGGATTCCCAGCTGGAATCTTCTGGTGTGGGTGTGAGACATTCCCTGGCAGAGCCACGTTCCCCAGGAAGGGTTAAAATCAGTAAGTCCACGTGACGTATGCAAACTATGAATCATTCCAATAGATCTGTGCAACTCCTGCCTGCTCCGGAGCCAGCAGATGCTGTTCCCTGCGTTGCCATGGGAACCCTGCCTGTACTATAATAAAGCCCAGCCCAGATCCTTCCTTGGGCAGACCTCTGCGGCTGGTCACCTCCTCATTGTTTCCTCCCCGGAGCACAGGGATAGAGAGGAGGCATTCCAGAGGCAGCAGCGTTCTGCTGGTAACCCGGTGTGCCTGTGCCGGGAGCGTGGCACAGCCTGCCTGGGAGGCAGCCGGGCTGCAAACAGCTGTGCATCCAGAGCCATGTGAGAGGAGAGGAGCAGCGGGGACAGTCCGTGCGTTTGTCCCTGAGCTGGGAGCCCCCTCTGGAAGCAGAGGAGCTGATGTCATCCAGCAGCTCTTTTGGCAGGCTCTGAGCAGCCCCGCGGGGAGGGCTGGACACGCTTCTTCCCCTTCAGCCTCCCCCGGCTGCGCTCCGCAGTTCTGCCGGGGAGAGCTCCAGGATGGCTCCGAAGGCAGCGAGGATGGTGAGGAGGGGATTCTGCTGCTGACACCCTGCTGCAGAGTTTTCTGAGGAGAAGCTGGATTTATTGTTTAGAAGATCTAATCGATTTGCTGCTAAATGGATTGTATAGGAGCACCAGAACTTTGGTCAATGTACTCTCACCTGTCGAGTGGCCGAGCCAGGAGAATAAGATTTGTTTTATCCTTCTGATATTTACAGCAGAACAAAAACTTGGCTGCAAAAGGGAGTTACTTTTCCTGCTCTGAAATGAGAGAGTGAAAACCTAATTCTCTGCTTGCAAATGGACTCGTTTCAAGTGACTGTGTCAGGATTTAAACATTGATTTATCTCTTTAACATGGCTGAATTATACATATTTTGATGGAACTCTGCAAAGCCGATTGTAAGTAGGAAAAGTCTTTTATTTTTTCCTACTTGACAAATACCAATCTCCCACCTCACATCTTTGGTTATTTAATTTTAGGAATATGCTGAGGGTGATAGTGCAATGCTGTTTACCTTAGCTGGAAATACTTTATACACGGAATCACATTTCGCAAAATAAATCAGGGTTGTTAAGGAGAATATATTTTAATTGCTACTGAATATTGATATTCCATCTCTGCTGGAAAAAAAAATGGATTACCTTGGAGACAAACTGACAGTGGCACAAACTCACATGACCCAGTGGATGGGCACAGTGCGGAGATCCTTGCAGGAAGCACTAAATTTAGTCACTACTGCGGTGGCTCATGAGCGGAGTGGAGGGGAAGGTGGCACCAGGACTCCCTTCAAGAGAACCTCTTCCTTCAGGCACTTTGCATCCCGGAGCAGAGAGTCCTTCCGAAGGTTTTCAGTGCGGAGTCAGCAGAGGTTTTCCTCTCTGAGGAAGAGGCAGCCCAGCTCAGAGCCCCCCGAGCTTGTAAGCACCTTTTTGAGACCCTCAAGGGAGAGAATTCAGTGCAAACCCTCGGGTTTGTTGCAGCATTTTATCTCCTAACAAAACCTCCCTCCTGTCTGCTTTTCCATCTAAAAACAGCCCCCAAAACACCTCCAGATAGTGCTGTCTGTCTGTCTGCTCCCAGCTGCTTTCTTCCTGCAGCACAGGTGGATGTTTTCATTTGCCAGGGAATCAAGGTTTGGGGAATGGGAAAAATGTGGTTGATTTTGAAGCAAGACAGTAAGGTAGGACACGTATTGGTCTGAAATTAGAAAGTTAAGCTGCAACTGGGCTGGTGTTGGTCAGTTCCCCAGCACAGGCCAGCATGGCTTTGGGTGTGCTTCAGTATTTGTGATTTTCTAGTAAAAAATGCCTGAAGCTAAATTTGTAAGAAGAAGAGTGTTAAGTGCTGTCACTGTGCAGGCAATGTAAATGATAATTATTTCCTTCTTTTATTGAGAAATAGGTGTTTTTTTTCTCAGAGTGCTTCCTACTTTGTCATGCTGTAGTAGCAGGAGGGTCAATGTGACTTGTGAAGGCTGTGGTGTGGCAGAGGCAGGGTGCACTTCCTGGGAGCAATGGAAAGATGAAGAGCTCTTGGTTCTCCACACTTCTGTGCCAGACAGAGCCCTTTTCCATGGTCTCCAGGTTATATTCAGGATGGACTGTCTGTATTCCATGGCATGGCAGAGGGGTGAAGGAGAGGCTGGTTTCCTCAGGGCTGCAGCTGCCATGATCTTCCTGCCTGTTATTGACACCCCCAATTCTAGTTCTGGCACATCCTGCAAAGCAGCAAAGGTTTGGGGTGATAGGGAGTGAAAGGGAAGCAAATATTCTTTATTCTGGTGTTTATTTCATGGAAAGGAGCTCAAACCAGTGGTTTGAGTTGTACCTGAAACTGGTGATTTGAGCCCAGTGTTGGACCAGTGACTGTGGTTCAGTTGTGTGGAAAGGGGCCCCAAGCCTTGGTGCCAACATGTGGGTAAATCCAAACTCTCTGAAGTGGCTAAAATGTTTTGTTTTCTTTTTTTATTATTAAACAAAACAGTTACTCACTGTGAAGTGTAAACACAGGCAGCTCTGGCGGGGTTTGCTCAGGGAATGAGCGCAGGTGACGCTGCATTCCTTGGGCAGGTGTGGTGTTTGAATATGGCTCTTTCCACTGCTCTCTATCAGCACTGGGTAGAGCATTTCTGTCCCAGCTTGCTATCCATGTCCTGTTTGGACAGACTGGGAAAGAAAATAGTGTCAAGTAAGCACAAAAGAATGAAGAGAAAATATTTGGTAACCACTGTTACAGTGTTAGCATGGTGAAGTTCTCTTGGCTTTTTTTTTTAAGCTGGTGGTTTAGATTTATTGGGATCATCTGAATGAACAACTCGTGTAGAAGAAGGGTGAAAAATGGGAATGTGAAACCTGCAGAGGACAAATGTTCTGCTGTCCTACACAGCACTGCTTACGGAGCAGAAATCAGGAGACGTGGGGTGACCTTTTCACTTAAGTCACTGGTGACAGTGCTGGAGCTGCTGTTCTCTGTTTCAGCAGGAATTCTGCTTGTGCTTGGCTTTATGTGGGAATTTGGTTTCACTTGGGCTCAAACTTAAGCACTGAGCACTCCGAGAAGTTTGTGGTTGGTGCCATTGTGTCTATGGCAAACAACTGCTGAGTACAGACCTGGAGCTGGTGCTTTTTTACCTGATTGCAAGAGGGTCCTGTCTTAGTCCTTGGAACTACTGACATTGTGCTAGGAAAAAAACTATGGAATGAGTAAAAAGTGTGTAATTCATGTAAACTGACTTCTGTGCTGCTTTGGGGCTGTAGTGTAGAGCAGTCACTCAGGGCTGATGGAGTTTTTAAAGAAGGAGCAGCCGTGCCCATGAACTCCTGCCTGACACAGCCAGGGGCTTCCAGCTCCCTTCCCTGCTGCCACTGGTGGCTACTGGTGGAGAACTTGGCATCACACAAAGCACAGAAAGCTCTCCAAATTCAACTCAGGCAGCACAATTTAAGTCAGTGTGAGTAAACTTCTTCACCCTCACATCTGCGAATCCGTAGCTGAGCTTGCAGAAGTTTTTGCTTTGCAGTGAGACCTTTTAAATAGAAGCTGATTTTTCTTTCAGGTGTTTTGATGGAGTTAATTGTCCATTTTCATCTCATGTCATCAGCTTGGTGTCTTTGTAAGAGGAGCAGAGATACATGCATTAAACATGGCCTCAGATTTAATCAGGGTCTATCGGTCATGGTTCTATTCTAGGTGTGAGATCTGGTTTCACAGCCAGCACTGTTCTAGGTCTCGAGGTTTGTTGCCATACAATGAAACCAGGGCAAGCTGTTTGATTCCCTTGGCTCCACTTACACTGCTAAAAAAAGTCATGGAAAACCTCAGAGGTGTTTCACACAGAACAGGAAAGATGAATTCTGGGGCTGAGAGTGGTCGATGTGTTTTACCTAAATTGCTCTGATACGTGCTAAAAATAACACCTAGGTGCAGATAGGAGTGGTTTGCTTTTGGTGTACTGGGCAGTCAAAAAAAAAAGATGTTTTCATTCAAAATTCATCTGGCAGCATTACCATTACTTAGTTTGGACTCAGTTTTTAATTCCAAAATAAAGATGGAAGTGAAGTGATTTGTTTGATCCATGTGTCCCAGATGTGCTGGGAGGGCACTTGTCCTTTTGAGGGTTTTTGTTGCATCCTGCAGCCCTTTCCCTGCTAGAGGTTGAAATTCCCATCCTAGTTTTTATTAATCTTCCCAGATGTTTCATTCTAAGCTTGTACAGCTTTTTGCTGGGGAAAGCTGGTGGACCCTGCCTTCTCCCATCAAACAGGATCCCTTTCTGGAGCAGGGCAGGGTCCTGGTTTGAGTTCCTCACCTGCATTCACCTGGGACTGTGTCTCTGCTTATAAAAGAGCTTTGATCTGCAGTGCCTGTTATGCTGTACCCTAATCTATCTGCAAAAAGTTTATCCTTTGTGGTGAAAATCCTTCAACAAATGATTTGTAAAGAGAAATTACTACAAGTTGGCACTTTGATTCTGAACTTGGAATAGGTACAGGCCCTACGGTGAATAGTTGCTGAATTGTTCTGCCCTAATATTCACTGAGAACACAGTGAGTTGTTCTCAAAAATAATATTTTGGTACTATCAGTAAATGGCATTTTAATCTTTAAATTTAATCTTTAAATTCCCAGGGAGCTGTTAGGGTAGGGGGAAGCAAGTTTGCAGAAAGCAGGCTTTAAAAATGAGTTGTTTGTCTTGTTTGGGGCTGGGGGGAGGAGTGAAGCTGTTCAGTTTAATTAATGAAGATACAAGGGCCAGTGCTGAAACAGTTCCTGCTTTTTCATTCTTAATAACTTCTCTTTGGTTTAACAGGCCATGAACGTAGCTGGCAGATAAATCTGGGCCAGAAACCCATAGTGATGGGCATTTGGTGGCTGCCTTTGTTGTTCTCTCATTATTTTGGCAGGAATAATTATTTAAACGACTTTACTCTGTAATTTCACTTATGCTGACTGCAAGGAGCTGGGTTTTACCATGCTCTTAAACAAGAAGAAAATAGCATAAATAGACTTAGAGCTGATACTTCGTGCTCATCCACCTTGCTGCCTCTTTTTTTTTTTTTGTTTTAAGCTGTAAGTGGCAGCTTTCAGAATATATTGTATCATACAAAAACTTCTCTGAACGCAAGCCTTAGAATCAGAATCCCAGAAGAATTTGGGTTGAAAGAGGGCTTAAAATTACCCAGTCCCACTCCCTGCCATGGGCTGGGACACCTTGCAAGGCCAGGCTGGAAAAACCTGGGATACTGGACACTTCCAGGGATCCAGGGGCAGCCCCAGCTTCGCTGGGCACACAATGCCAAGGCCTCCCACCCTCACAACCTCCCTATCCTGGCAATCCATTTTTATTGAAACTGGTAATATTGTGAAAGTTTTGGGAAACACTCCTGGCGTTCACTGGGGGGTGACTGTGTGTGTGTTTTGACTGCTGGCTCCTAAAACATCTCCTGAGCTGTGTGTTGAAACCAGCGTGTTTGTTATTCACTTGTTGTCAGGAAATCCTATCACTTTCTCTACATCTTTAATTCCAGGCTTTAATCTAAGGAGAGCTTTTTTTTTCCCAGGAGTGTTTGTTTGAAGTTTAACTTGTGTCTCATGTGGAGAGACGTTAACTGTGTAGAAGAGCTGTGAAATGCAGCATTTGGAGTAGGAGGTGTTGATTTCAACTATGTAGCTTTTCAAAAAAAAGCAAATCTATCCCCTCCTTGGCATCCCAGAATGAAATTGCCTTGTTCTGGCTTGTGCCTCCTGCAGTGTTGAAGTCGAGGGATCCTGTTCCAGGTTTTATTAACTCTGATGGGTGTTACACGTGCCCTGGGGAGAGCCTGGATTCCCTCTCACTGCTCAGGATCTTCCTGACCCAGCCTCTGGCTCCTTCCTGCTGCCTTGGCTTTCTTAGGGGTTCATTCCTTATCAGCTTGGCTGCCTGAGGCTGAAAAGGAAATTTAATCTGATGATAGAGGAGAGGTTTTAAAGATGTTCCCAGCTAGTTCCTCTGCTGTGCCGTGGTGTTGTACACTCCCACCTCTCAGAGGAAGTGCTGTTGTGGCTCACTCAGCCCTAGCAGGGCTTATATTTAGAATTAGATTCTCGTCTGCTTTTTGCACATCGGGTCAAACTCTGCTCTATCTTCAGCCTTGTCCTGAACCACCTGACCTGTGTGTGCTCAGTGTTCACAGCCAGGCAGAGCAGCTCGATTTGCAGGGTAGAAAAAATGACAAACTCTCAAATGTCTTTGAAATCCTCTGTGGGATGAGGAGGATAACAGCACCAGGAGTCACTGCAGGAGCAGGGAGCTGATGTCAATGCTTGATTATATCCAGACCCCTGGCAAAACCAACTTCATCTGGTCACATTCTCTGCTGTGGCCAGAATCAATGCAGGGTAGACTTTGGGTCTCTCTTTGGTGCTGCAGCCTGTGCCAGGGCTTCACCACCCTCACAGGCAAGAATTTCTTCCTAATATCTGATCTTAACCTGCCCTGTGCCAGTTTAAAACCATTCCCCTCCACATCCTTATCCAAAGTCCTTCCCCAGCTCCCTTGGAGCTCCTTTAGTACCTGTGTAGTTTTTGCTGTGCCTTTCCAGGGAGAAAGGGTTGGGATTCAGTCCTGTGCATCAATGGGGAAGCAGTGAAAAGGGGGAGAATTAGACCAGTCACCCTCTAAAAACAACTCCTGTTTCGTAAGGGAAATGCTGTCAGGCTTTAGCATCAGGGATGTAATTGGTGGTTGGGTATCATATCCCTGTGGAAGAGGCAGGGAAAACTCAGATGGAAAGGCAGCTCAGGGTTGCATAGCAACAGGGAGGCTGTCGGGCCTGATGGCATTTATGAGATGCTTGGTACTGTGGGACTGGAACGTACTCCACTGCCCATGGGAGAGGGGAACATCCATTATTTAAAGGGTTTTTGAGCAGAGCAGTGGAGCTCCTTAGGATCTGAGAGAGCTGAATGTGCTGTGTGAGTGCTCACAGTCACATGGGGCACACGTGTGTTTCTCCAGGCACTGCTTGTGCATTCAGCAGCAGCAGCAGCTCCAGTTTTTCACATTAAACCAGCTTGTCCTGCCCAGCCCAGGATGCACCAGGGCCAGTGGGGTTGTGGAATGGTCTGGGTTAAAGCTCATCCCATTCCACCCCTGCCATGAGCAGGGACACCTTCCACTATCCCAGGCTGCTCCAAGCCCTGTCCAGCCTGCCCTGGGACACTTCCAGGGATCCAGGGGCAGCCACAGCTGCCCTGGGCAGGGAAGCATTTCTTCCTGACACAAATCTGAACCTGCTCTCTGTCAGTGGGATGCCATTCCCCCTTGTCCAAAGTCCTCCCCAGCTCTCTGGAGCCCCTTTAGATACTGCAAGGCCATAGTGAGGTATCTCTGGAGCCTTCTCTTCTCCAGGCTGAACAACTCCCAATTCTCAGCCTTTCCTTATGGGAGAGCTACCCCATCCCTCTAATCATCTTCACAGCCTCCTCTGGACTCACTCCAACACCTCCACGTCCTCCCTGTGGTGGGACCCCAGAGCTGGACACCCCACAGAGGGATGCTCCACCTGAGCAGACTCCACAGCCACTCACTGCCATCTCCTCACCTGCTGGCCACCTGGAGGTGGCTGTGTCAGGCTGGATGGATTAATATCCTTAATTCTGTCCCTGCTCTTGGGGCTGCTCTCCAGAGATGGGGCAGAGCTGTCCTGTTTGGGGCTGTTGTGCTGGCAGGGGTGCTGGGGAGGGCTGAGGAGCCTTCCCTCATGCTGGAAGTCTCGAACTCATCCCTGAGCTCAGCTGGGCAGTTCCTGGAACTCTTTATCTGGGGCTGCAGCAGGGAGGGTGGGGGCAGAAGGTGCTGCCTCGGCCTGGAGCATTCCCCTGGGCACTGACTCCATTCAGCAGTTAATTAAAGCACAGAGCTGGCTGATCTCACCAGTCTGAATCCCACCTGATTGCTGGGAATTAAGAGGAGCTGGAACCATGACTTACTCCTTATGGGCAGCATTCATTGGATGGATAGTAAGTACAGATGGAAATCCTGGGATCCTCTTCCCACTTGCTGTCTTGGCATTTGGGTACTTCCAAATTAAAATCCGTGGGCTGTGACCCATAAGCCCTCTTATTGTGGTGGGGTTTTCAGTGTTAGTTGGTTACAATCTCATATATTATGTTCTGATAATTCTGTTAGTGCTCCAAAATACATAATTCACCTCTTAGACCTTCGTATTCTTAGAGTAATTGTAGAATAATTTAGGTTATAAAGGACTTCTTGTGCTCATCAAGCCCAGCATCCCATTCAAAGCAGAGTCAATTACAAAATAATATCATAAATTATGAATAGGTGGAGGTCTATTGCTGTCTTCCAGGCATGCTGCAGGGGAACAGCTTGAATACTTTTTGGGATTTGTAAGAACTTGTGAGCTCTGCTAAAATGCAGTGTCACACTTAAGGGGCAATTTAACCACATTTCTTGCTTCTTGAATTAAAGTAAGGAGAGGAGAAAATGGGGGAAAAAAATAAAAAGCAGCCCTTTTCAAGAAATCAGCACCATTTTTTCTCTGAGTTGTATATTAACAAGGCAGATGGTCAAAACTTCCTTCCATTGTGCAGTTCCTCTTCATGCCCAACCCATGCCAGTGGAATTTAGCTCTGAACATTCACACTCAAGCTGTGGGCTGTCACTTTGGCTGGCTGATGTCTCGGGCTCCTTGGCAAACAAAGATATTTTTGAAACTGTCTGTGCAGCTTCTGACTCAGGAGATCTCTCAGAGCTGGTGCTCCTCCTGTGCCAGGTCTTCATTTCCCATCAGTGCAGGAGGGTTTTGCATGTAAATATCTGCATTGACCCAGAGTTAGAGGTAATTTTGGGGCTGGTGGGACCAATGTTGTGTGTGCATTGTTTTCAGGAACGGGAAATTGCAGGAGTAATCAGCCCTGGACTGTAGCCAAGCCCAGCTTAATTCCAAGGGAGGACTGAAAGAGGCATAATCATAATGGCTCATTTTAGAAGAACCAGAGGCAAAGCAGGACACAGCTCAGCTGCTTAATTTTATAGAAAAATCAAGTAGATTTTTTCCCTAGCTCCTGGTGTAAGAATTGGGAAGTTAAACATCAAAGCTTGGAGGCTTACAGCATTTGAAACCTGGATCAGGCATGGCTTTTATTCGATTTGGGAGATTTTTCTGTCATCATTAATTAGAAAAGTTCTAATTTGGGTTTATCTTGTGTGCTGAAAAGTCACCAGACCCTCTTTATTGCTTTTTTCCTTTGGAATGATTTGTTTTCCAGTTTCCTGAGTATTCTGTTTGTGGAGGAAACGTCTGTACCTTGCCTGGCTTTGTGTGTTGGCTGCCTTGAGTCTTTCAGGAGTGTGATGACAATAATAGAAAAAAGATCTTCAAAAGAAAAGCTAAAACTCTTCATTCTTGCTAATAATCACCTTCTGGCAAGGAAAATCTTCCCGGTTTGTTGTCACTTCCTTCCTCAGCACCCCCTCTCCTCTGAGCTGCTGCACAGGCTATAAATTGCTTTTCTGCACTGCTCTCGGTGCCCCCAGCCAACACCTCCTCCACCAGCCAAGGAGAGGATCAGCTCCTCTTCCCACTCCTTATTTTTCTGCTTGGTACCTAGAGAGCATTTATTTTTTCTAATTAATCATTTGGCACCTTAAAATGTATGCGTTGAAAGGGTCTGTCAAGGAAGGACACAATCGTTGTGAAATAGGCAGCTTCCTCCAGAAGCAAAATGAAATAATGATTCTGAATATAACAAAGTCTTTAGAACACAGAAAACTCTGTATTTCTTGGAGTTTGGAGTGTTTTATTCCTGACATTTAGACTTTGTTTGTTGTATTGAACTTTACTTCACAGTGCCTTCAGAAGCAGTAATTTTATTTCTTTTTCAGGCTTGTTTTGGGTTTAGCACACAGAAACAACTCTGCTAATGGTGTCATTCTGGGCAGCAGTGTAAAATGTTGTTAGGTATTACCGAGCCTTCACAGGGGTGGTGTCTTTGCATCTAAACTTGACTCCTGTGGCTGCTGAGCTGTTGTTATCTGGGCTGTCCACACCTCTCCTGCACGGCCCCCACAGCCCCGATAACTCACACTGTGTAAACAAGGGCTCCCCACTGCAGCACGACAAAAGCTGCTCCTCTGCTCCTCCTGTTCCTGCTTCTAAGCTTTTTAGTCTAATTTCTAGTAGAAACAGCATGAGTGGTTGCAAATAAAAAGGTGTCGTGTGTAGAGGTAATGGTCTTTAGTTGTAACCAGTTGAAAACACTGTACAAATTGATTATAAGGATAGGGTAACTCTTGATGTGGGATTGGCATTGGAAAAAATTCATAATAAGCATCAAGGTGGAAAATAATCCCCTGAATGAGCCTGGACAGTTGGGAGGGAAGTGAGAAGAGCCACTGGTATTTGTTAGTGCCTTTCCTAGAAGGGCAGCCACCGGCCAAAGGTACCATGGGCACTGGGTGAGAGCTGAGCCCAGGAGTCCCTGGAGCAAATCATGGGATTGGGAAGCTGCAGAGGGAATTTATGGAAGGCAAAACATACAGCCAAGCCAAGCAGAAGGAAATGCCCTGTGGTTTCTAGGAAATACCAGACTGTCTCCCGTGTTGGAAGCAGCGTGTGCCTGGCTCGCATTTGGAATCTTGTACCTGGCATGGAGTGGGAAATGTAAGAGCTCAACTCGCCTCCAGGCATTCATGTACTTATCTCTATTTAGATATCTATGTAGGATAGGTTGGACTCCATCTTCTTGAGGGTTTTTTCCAACCTTAAGATCCTATGATTATATAAAGTGCAAGAACCAGTGAATTCTGGGGCTGCAGGAACATCTGGAGTATGAAAAGCAGGAAATGTCTGTTCCATGTAACTCACAAACCAAGCCTGTTTGACAGAATTTAACTTGGTCTTTAACTTTGAGGTGCATGGTGATAGTTGCAGTAAATGGTGGAGCCTTTTATATTTTCTTTGCTTGGTGACAGTTGCAGTAAATGGTGGAGCCTTTTGTTTTAATGCAAAGAAAATACACAAACTCTTGTCAGCAGCAAAGAGCATGACTTAAGTGGCTGTAGCCACTGGGAAATAAGAACTGATTATGAGACCTGGAAGTGTTGTGGGACTTCTTCAGTAGCCAGGTGTCAGCACTGCTGAATTATTCTTAATGGTTTCATAGTCTTAAGGCAGCATTCTTTAGGTGTACAAAATTAAGGAAACAAATAAACATGCAATCTCTCCTTTTTTCCCCCAATAATATGAAGGAATTCTGCATATTAAATATGGGATTTCTTAATTACTGTTTCTTTGTGTGAGCTGCCTGAAGAGAAAGAGTTGTTCTAGTCCCAGCAATATGTTGTGCTCAGTGGGTCAGAGGCAGGGGGTACTTACAAAGAGAGAAAAATCCTTGGATTTTTCCAAGGGCAGGTGGAAAACCATGTAATTTGCTGTCAGATAAAATCTTGATAAGCAAAACTGATCTGGAGCTGAAAGCCATGTTTGTATTTTTTCAGGGTAATGAAGGTGAAAGAGACCAACAGTTAATTATCTGCTCCCAGCATAGAATTTCAGGAACTCTTGAAGCTCCCTGAATAACTCTGCACAACTGCTGGGCTGGGTTGACATTGGTGCGCTGCAAATCTGGGGTGCCAGCACTGACCCACTTCTCTCCCTGGAAAGCTTAGGGCCTGGGATCCACTCATTCCTTCTTAGGAAAGCAGCAGATCACGGAATAAAAACAGTCAGGAAAGGAGAGGTCAGAGTAAAACAAAGCAAACCCACCGTGGTTTGTCCTGTGTTGGGTTTGGATGTTACATCCGTTTGTAGAGAGCTTTTTGTGTCTGGCCCTGTGCTTATTTATTTATTTATGTATTTGTGCATTTTATTTTGAATGTCTTCCAAGGAAAGCTTGGGGGAAAAAAATGGATCATTTTATTAAATGCAGGAAAGGAGCAGTGGAGTTGATGTTTGCCTGCTGTGCTTGAGGGGATGAAATATCATTCCCAGCACAATTCCTT
The DNA here is from genome assembly GCF_017590055.1 of Onychostruthus taczanowskii. NCBI lineage: Eukaryota > Metazoa > Chordata > Aves > Passeriformes > Passeridae > Onychostruthus > Onychostruthus taczanowskii. The sequence continues at coordinate 4,488,360 of NW_024500572.1, forward strand.
GTGCTTGCATAGGTGCTTTGAGAAGCTCTGTGCAACTTGAGATAAGAACAATATTAAAGCAGCATGGAGTTCCTGAAACCAGGGAGTCAGCTCCAACCTCTGGAATCCTTTATTTGCCCAGGAAAACAATTATTGTAATTATTGTACAGAGAATTACTGTACAGAGAATTGTCGCTCCGACTTCACAGCAGTTCTTCGTGTTTAAGTTCATTCCCAGTCGGCCGAGTTTAATTGTCAGATTCCAACCCATTATTGCCAGTAAAACCTGTTAATCCCTCAGCCAGGGGCTGGAGCACTGACTGAAGGTGTTTTTGCAGGACCAGCTGAGGCAATGCTTCTCCAGGCAGCCGCCGGGGGCGAAGGACACGGACACGCTGGTGCAGGAGCCCGACAGCCAGTACGGCACCTGGAACGAGCAGCGGCACAGCGGCGACAGGTGAGGCTCTCCTCAGCTCAGGGAGCAGGGGAATGCTGCAATCCCACCATCCCAGAATGATTTCATGCTGGAATGGCCTTAAAGATCTTCTGATTCCAACCCTTGGGTGTGGGACACCTTCTGCTGGAGCAGGTTGCTCCAAGCCCTGTTCTTAGACACTCCTGTTGGTGAACTGCAATGATTAAGTTAAAATCACATACACAAATTTATACATATAACAACATCTCTTGCTTGCAAAGTTTAATGAGATTTCTTTCTCCAGTAAACCTGTTTAATTTAATCTTCTTGCAATCTAAGTCTAATTTTCAAAGTTCTGTTTGCTTTTGCCAAAGCATCCTGTTATCAAATCTCTTATGTTAACCAAGTCCAAAGTCCATCATCTGTCTTGTGTCCCCCAACATTCTAACACACTTCATTTGTTTTCTTTGTTTTTAAGTCTGATTTTGTGTCATTGCCTTTGCTTTAACAATACTACCAGGTGGGCTGAATGGCAAAATCCCTCTGGAACAGCAGAGTGGCAGAACCACTCTGGAGCAGGAACTCTGGGCCTCAGGTGGGGTGACACAGTGTGCATCTCTCCATGCCCACATCTCAGACTCTCAAGTGTTTTATTGGTGGTGAAGTGGAGGATGAAATGGAATATCAGCTGAGCGAAACTGATATTGAGTATTGCTGATGCTTTTCTGTTCTTAGAATGACTTAATGAAATAAACCTAGAGCAGCAAAGTGTGAGGTTTTTTATAGTTCACACCTGTTGTGTAAATTGCAGCTTGATCTACCCTGAACTTGTATCATGTCTGCTCAGTGTGGTATGAAAATAGCATTTTATCTGGTTTTTAATGCTATACTTGTTGGGATCTTACAGCAGACATTAATGTCAATTACGTTTGGTTTGTTCTGCACTTGAGAACAGTGTGCTATGAATATTTTTATTGCTTGTGAAATCAGGGTAAGGACCAGCTTGAGGTTCAGCAGCTGAGTGAGTGCCAACAGTGACAGCCAGGCTGCTGTAAAATTAACTTGGATTCCAGGATGGTACAGACATTTCTGAGATCAGTTTCTTAACAAAGGTGCTTGTCTCAGCTTCACAGCAGACAGCACTGGAGAGTTATTTCAATCCATCCATCCTGATTAGAACAGCTCCACCTAAACATTCTGGTTCACTGAAGGACTGGACTCAATCCCATGTGCTGGAATTTTGTTTGCACTGCAAGAAGTGTTTAGATTTTGCCTTTTTTACAGCATCATGGTGACAGTGTAGAGGCTCTTCATCACTTTGCCACCCCATTGCTCTGCTTTATTTTGACTTACAGCTCATTGCAGGAGAATTACTGCTGTATTAATTCAGGCACTTGAAGAGAAATGAGATTAATGTACTTTTAAATAATGGAAGTCTTCCTGGAATGTATTGAACGTGCATTCTGTCTGCAGTTTATTTTGGATGAAGTCCCTGCCAGGAGCAGTGCAGATGTTCTCTCACGTTGCTGTGGGTGCTCTGAGCAGGGCTCTGCCTTTGGTGCCTCCTCCTCACCCCAGCTGGGGACAGGAACTCGCAGGAGATGTTGCTGGTTCAGTTTTCCTGTTTGGCCTGGCTGAGTTCCCTCGGAGCGTTTCCGCTGCCAGCCCCGCGGTGTGACATCCCGCGGGGACCAAACGGTGTCACAGCCTCCTGCTGTGCTGGGGGAACCTCCAGTCTGGGGCATTTCCACTATTGCAGCCACGGAGGGATTATTTTAGGAGTGTTCCATTAGAGCTTCTGTGAATGACCTCATCTTCATGGAATCACAGAGTCCTTAAGGTTGGGAAAAAACTCCTAGATGAAAGAGTCCAGCCTTCACCTGAATCCCACTTAATGGTGCCCATTAAACCAAGCAGTGCCACCTCTGCTTGGCATTTGAACACTTCCAGGGGTGGTGGCTCCACTGCTTCTCCGGGAGAGGAAGGGAATTTTCAAGTCAAAAGCCATGATCATGCCACTTCATGGCAACAGGATGAACATGGTGCTTTTCCTAGATGAGCTTTTGGAAGGTGAAGGAAGGAGTATTTTCTTCTAGAACTGAGTCACTGCTGGAATTAGCATGAGGAGCTCCTCTGGTCTGGTTCCAGTGGGCTTTGGCCAGTAACTCCTTGGGAAACCATGAAACCATCTCCTCCAATTTGGAGGCGTCAATTGGATTTTTCTTAGTGGACAGAGATGAAACCATCTCCTCCAATTTGGAGGCGTCAATTGGATTTTTCTTAGTTTATCTGAAAGATTTTATTTTAGTTTTTCTCAAGTGATTGAATAAGCTTTTCCAAGTTGGCACTGTAAAAAACTCTTTTAGGTTAGAACAATCTTCATAAGGAAAATTACTGTTTTTTACAGGAAAGGTTTTAGATGGTGGAGCCATACAGCTCTGACTCCTCATTTCACAGGCTGAAGCAACACCTTTTTATGGCCTCTATACTCTGTCTTGCTAAAACTAATTACATTTAATTGCAGTTGAAAGTGAGGATAGCTGTCAGTTTATTGTTCATTGTGATAACCATCCTGCTGGGTTTATGTGCTCCACGTGAGGGATGATTTCTCAGAGAAGTGTCTCTAAATGTACCTGTGGAGCATCAGGGGCAGCTCATGGATATGCTCACAAACCCTGAAATCCTAATTAAGTAATAGAAAGAGGTGCATGATATATCTCAGTAATGAGAACTGGAAATATGTTTTCAGTTTAATTTTTCTGAAGGGAATTTCCCCCCTAATTTGCTGTTCACTGAAAAGAATCCACTGCACATAACTGGGTTTGAACTCCAGGTATCCCTCCCACATTTGGGAATGAGCTGTGCCATAGGGGTTGGTGTATGGGGCTGTAATTGTGCAGAAACTCCAAAGGAAATTCCATTGGGAAGGTCTGGCAATGAGGAACCACCAATCAGTGCTAATTTAGCTGGATTTCTATCACATCTTGCTCTCACATATTTCTGTTTTAAAAACCACAGTGAATTGTATCAGACGTAGCAGGGAAGAGATTGTTTGCAAATCCAACAGGATCCTTTCAACACACACTGTAATTTCCATGAAAGGTCCTGCAGATTGTCCCTCCTCTCTCCATTCTTCCATATTGCAGTGGCTCTAAAGCTGCAGATACCAAATGTCATTTGAAACAAAAACCCCAGACAAAAACTTTCCCCCAGAGCTCATTAGTGCCATTCTTAATTAACCTGGGGCCCACTGGTGAGGGAGGGAAGCAGCATTCCCTCTGCTTGTGTGTTGGAAACCCTCTGGGCAGTGTCTGCTCTGCCAGACTGGACATTGTACCATGTGCTGGCACTGGTGGAATGCTGTTATCCAGCAGTAAACTCCTGAATGGTTTTCTCCTGAGATTGCTGTACCAAATACTAAGGTTTATTGCTTAAAAGATGTGCATATATTGATATATACATGGGGTTTTTAGGTTTAGGACAGTTTTCCTAGATATGTGCCCAAGAAGTGCTGTTTAGTGGCAAAAGGCTTCTATCAAGAGGAGACAAAAAAAAAAATCAGAACTAAATCCTTTAGGATTTGGTTTTTTTCAAACTTTTTTTCTTTTCAAACTGGGAGTTAGAAGCAAGACAGCCCAATTTTTACTGACAGTAAAGTCGTCCTGTTTCAAGGAATACTCCAGCCTTTGTGACAAAGGCAGACAACTGTGTCCAGCTTTGAGTCCTGGCCCTGCAGCTCATTCCTGTCAGTCTAGGCCACGGGAGGAATTCCAGGAATACACTGGGAGCATCCCAGCACTGGGGAGCAGGTGCTGCTGCCCTCCTTTGTGAGGCTCCAGAAGCTCTGCCCATGGAGCCCTGCCTTAGGCTGCCACCTGGTGCCCAGCTCTCTTCAGCTCCAGCATTCCTGAAGGAAAAAATCCTCTGGCTTGGTGGGATCCACCCCAATCCCCAACACACTGCGAATCCAAGGGGTGAGGGCTGTGCCAGTGGAAATGATCCACACCCTGCTGCTGGTACTCACACTTTCTGTTCCCTGCTGACCACGTGTGATCCAGCCTGGCCTTGCAGGTCTCTGTTTGCCCTGAACTCTCACAGATTCCATTTGCTCCATTTGCAGCTTTGTGGGAGAATCTCCTTCCCTGGACAATGAGGTGGTGTCGGGGCGGAAGCAGCCCGCGGGCAGCCACCCGTCCTCGCTGTCCTCACAGACAGAGCCTCCCTCCCTGCCTGAGCACCATGACTTCTCCAAAGAGCAAAGGAGCACCAGCCTGGACCGTTCCAGCACGGACATGGACTCCACTGATGGCACTGATGTGCCTCCTCCAGGGGACACGCTCCCTGAGGACAAGAGTTATTTCTCCTTCATTGATGTAAGTTGCCGTCGTGTGTTCCCTCACTTTAGCCCTCCCCAGTTCCTTCTGGAAACTTTGCAACCAGTTTTGCCCTGCTTTTCCCACACTGAATTTTGCCAGATGTTTTCCTGCCTGAAAAGTTTAGGATCAAAACTACAGAGTTCTTCTAAGTCTCTGTAGTGTTTAGGTTCTGAGAGATTCCATAAAGCTGCTGGCCTTGGATAATCAGTCGTGGAATCCCAGACTGGTTTGGGTTGGAAGGGATCTTAAAGCTCATTTATTTCCACCCTTGCCATGGGCAGGGATACTTTCCCCTAGACCAGATTTTCTCCAAACCCCATCCAACCTGGCCTTGGACACTTCCAGGGATGAATATTGGAAGCACAATTAAATAACACAAACAGCCAGTGACTGCTGTGCTATCAACCATGCAGATTTAAGGCTGTAAAAGCCTTAACTAATATTTTTCTTATTTACAATTGGTTTCTTTCCACAGTAGCTCACAGTTACATTTCAAAGGATTTTTTTTTTTTTAATTGAATAATCTTGCATTTGATGTAAGACCAGGAGTTTCTGGCCATACACAGTTAATGAGGTCCAGTGCTGAAAGAAGTGTGTTTAGTTTGGAAAAGCCCTCTAAGATCATTGAGTCCAACTGTTCCCCCAGCACTGCCAAGGCCACCACCACCATGTCCCCACATGCCACATCCACACAGTGTTTGACGGTGTTTTAACACTTCCAGAAGATTTTGTTTTGTCCCTGGGCTACTAACGATGTCTCTGTAAAACATTAATAGCTCTAAGTTCAGCTGGCAAATGCTGTGTGATAAGTAGTTTATTCCTGACCTGAAATCTTTTGAAAAAAGGAGCAAACCCACATCTTCTGGAGAAGGGGAGGCTCAGGGATATTTGATGGTTACAGGCAAACCTGTAAAAGCACATTGCTTTAAGCAAGGAAATAAATTACAGCTCCTTACTTTGCTCTGTAAATGTTCCTGCTGGTTGGATGCATTGGAAATGACTGATTACAGAAGGTTTCTGAATGCTGGGGCACTAAACTTGGAGTGTCCTTGTTGCTGGTGGGTGGCTTTGAGTGTTTGTGGCTGGCAGGAAAGCTGCAGCTCTGCTCTCCAAGGGAATTTTGTGTAGTTGTTCTTTTTAGACCCCCATCTCAGGATTTGCCTTCAGCTACTACCAGCTAGCAAGGCCTGTATTCATAAAACACTCCAGGAACTAAACTCCTGATTATTGCAGTTATTTTTTATATTAATTTAGTCCAAATTACTCATGTAATTCAGGTGTCCACAGCCTAGGGAGGTCAAAGGATTACACCCAGTTAGCCACAAGGTACCATGTCCTCATCGCACACTCTCTTTAATAAGATTTTAAGTGACAGCAATAATAATAATCAGACAAATATCCATTTTAATGAGTGAATGCAATCAAGTGGGTTGGGATTTCACTGTGGAGGAGCTGGGGCTCATTCCCAGGTGTGTGTTTCTGCAGCACACAGCTGTCCTGGACTCCAGTGCTCTGAAGACTCGGGTGCAGCTGAGCAAGAAGCGCCGGTGCCGGGCGCCCGCGTCGCACTCGCTGCGCAGGAGCAGAGGGCTGGACATGGAGAACAGGTTTTCCTTGACAGAAGAATCAGATAATGGCTGGATGTTCAAAGATTCCACAGGTAACCCCTCAGTTATGATGGAATAATTGGTTGTGGTCAGCCTTGGGTGCAAGGGCAGGAGTTGGTAAAAGGTGCTTTTTAAATACTGCCCTTCATTCCTGCAGGAAGAGATGTTGAACAAGGCAGGGATGAAAAGCCAGCTCATGGTTTCCCCCTCTGCTTTTTTTTTTTTTAACAATTAATTAGAAGAGAAGAAAACTATGCAACAGGAAGATTCTGAGGAGGAAGACAGGATCCAGCACACTCCGAGGTCATCTTCTGTGCAAGCCCAGAGACTGCCCGTGTTCCCAGGGATGGATCACTCTGTTCTCAAGGTGAGCTCAGGCAGAGCCCACTAGGTGGGAGATAAACCAATTCAGTACCTGTAGGTGCTTTATAAGGAATTCCCTCACTCATTTCAGGACAATTTTTTGTTTTTATAAATCTGGAGTGATCCATTCTACATTCCAAAAAAAAAAAAAAATCCTGGATGCTGGCTTAAAAGGCTTTATTTATTTTTATATTTAGGCCCAGCTGCGGAAAAGACAGGAGTCTGAGAGCACTGGTGACATGGGCTCTGCTCAGCTCTTCAAATCCCCCAAAGCACAGCTCGGCACTCCCGGCAGCAGAGTGCTGCCCTCCAGTGTGGAAAAGGAGGACAGGTGAGAGAATCCCAGCGTCGGGAAAAGGCTCATGCTCTTCTTGGTGGAAGGAAAAAATGATGCAACAAGCTGGACATTCCTTTTTTGTTGTTGTTGTTTCTGGCAGGAGTTTTCATAGTGAAAGAATAAAGAGTTGTTTGTTTGGTTTTTTTTTATATCATAGGTCAGAAGAAAAGTCTCCTCAGTGGCTGAAGGAGCTGAAATCAAAGAAGAGACAGAGCCATTATGAGAATCAGGTTTGAAAAGGTACTTGTGTGGGAAGTGGGGCTTGGGTGGGTGCAGGTGTGCAGTGACAAACTCACATTTCCTTTGATGTGTTGGTGTCACCACTGTGGCCCCACCAGCACTGCTCTGTGCACCAGGGCTGTCAGGGACTGGTGCCCCTCCACCCCCAGTCACAGTTCCACTGATCCTCTGCACATCATTTGATTTCCATAACCCTCCTCTCTTGGGATTTCCCAAAGTTTGAAAACTTTGTGTGGTTTCAGCACAATTCTGGGTGGCTCTTGAGCATTTAATGCATTAAATAGACACAACCAAGGTGGCACTACAAAAGAAAACACATTTTAAGGGGTTCCTGTTCCAACTGACCATATCACGCCCTTCCTTCTGTTTTCCTTTGCAGACAGTGATTCTAACTGGGAGAAGATAAAGAAGTTTAACAGAAGCCTTAACTCATCTGAACCTAAACCCCCATGTCATGTTGCTGCTGTTTGCTTCCTGCCTCAACTGCTCTGTGCATGGTGCCTTCCTGTTTTGTGGAGAAAAGCTGCTTCAATTCATAGTCAAATACAAAGCTGTGTGTGTCAGCTCGGGGGGACAGTGGCACTTCAGAGCTGCCTGCCAGGAGAACCCCCCTGGGTCACAGTTAGCACTTCAGAAAGTCTTGGAAAACAGAGAAATTTGGGAGTGCTGTGATCCAGGGAACTCCCCTCGCTGTGGAACAGACTCTGTAGGTGTTCACCTCTGGGAGTTGTGTCTGGCTGGGCTTTGTGTTTGTTTATGAAAATAATAATTTTAATCAAATTTATCTTTTTTTTTTTTTTTTTGTGAACAAATAGTAAGCTCCTATTTAGAATGAAATTTGTGGAAGGTGAGAGTGGAAGAACAAATCATGTTTACTGCCATATTGAAAAAGGAAACTTGATTATTTTTTGTAAAATGTATTTTTGATTGGCTTGTATTTACATGTGATCTGCTGACCTGGCAGATGGAGATAATTTTTAGATGAACAAAATGTTAACTTTTGTCACTCTTGAAGTGGTATATTCTGTGTTTTGTCAGCATGTGGAATAATTGCTTCATTGGAATGTCTTTCCTAAAAAGGATCAAGCAATAATGTCAACCAGTTCTCTTTAAAAAAAAAAAAGTAAAAATATGTAAATACTGTTTTTATAACAAAAAAGGAAGGGAAGAGGGAGGATGTTACACTCATATCAGGGTTCCAGTTAATTGTTGAATGTCACTTTAATAGCAGTTCAGATAGTCCCACTTCATATTTTTATTTGTTAATCTGTAAATACCAAGTTTAAGTTTTTATTTTTATGCTGATTTTGTGGGATAACCTAAATGTGATCTTCAGTTTCTCAGATGATTTCCTGTCTTTCCTTTGGCAAGATGTGCTGATAGCGGAGTAGAGATCTCCTGGACTCCACGGGTGTTTGGGTATCCCTAATTCTCAGATATTCCCTGTCTGTGGCTCATTCTGAAGCACCAACCACCATGGCCATGGAAGACAGGCTTGATTCTTGCCCCAGATAAGTGCTCTTTCAGTAACCTTTGAAAGTCTAGTAGCCCAGGGAGGGAGGTGACTCCAGGTGTTCCTCAGGCTCAACCAGGAAAACATGGAATAGGGAAAAGGAGAGTGGAGAGCTCTCCTCACCTGGCAGAGCTCCTTGGGCTGCGCTCCCCACGTCCTGCTGAGGGGCTCCTGTGGATAAAAACCATAAAGCACCAGCACTTCAGCTCCTTTTCCTTTTTGTCTTTTTTTTTTTTTTCCCCCAATCAGCGTTTTGGGAGCGCGGCTCCCGTGGGGCCTGCCCAGGCCAATGTCTGTCAGGCTTGGAGCTGCCAAAACCATGTGCCAATTCACCTCATGGAGGAGTCACAGGGGGGGCTTTGCAGTCCCAGTCTGCAGGAAATAGCAGCAGGATGAAATAGCAGCAGGATGGCAGGAGACAAGTCCCATCTGCACATCTCCCGGATTTTATTCTGGTGGCAGCTCCCTGTGCTCCCTGGAGATGAGATGGAGACATCTGTCTGATGTAAAAGTCTTTTCCCTGTTGCTTTGCCCTGTTTCTCATGGGAGCTGTTGCCACTGTTATTTTGGCAGCCCCTCTGCTCCCCAAAGAGCAGTGATCCCCAGGATTCTGATGGAATTTTGGGGGTGGGCCGTGTCAGTGCAGCCACCACCATTGACCAGCTCCTTTTAAAACCTTGCACAAATTTCCTTCCCTCTCCTTTAGACGGTGGTGGAAGGGGTGACTCTTGGTGTGTTTTTTGGGGTGTATTCCTGTGGCAGCACCCAAGGGTTCCGTGGTGTGTGGCACTCACCTGGGCCAGCCGGAGCAGCAGGTGCAGGTGAGGAGGATGATGATGGTGGCTGTTCTCACTCACATCAAGTGGCACCTCCCATCTCCAGAAATCAGTCCCTGCTCACAGGAACATTCACACAGGCTGCGTTTTCCACTTCCACGGGTGACAGTGTTGTGTTCCCAGCAGTTGGAGGATTTACTGGTTCTTGGTCTAGGCCAGAAATTCTGTAACTGTTTGTGTTGAGGAAACTGAGGGGATTGACACGAGGTTTCCACACAGCCCTTGAATGTGTTTGCATTTCCACATCTGCTTGGACAATGCACTGAAATTACTGTATTGAGTAGTTTAACCTACTACTGAGAAATGTTTAATGCTTAAATGTCTAATTAAAGAGCATCTTTAGAATGTTGTTGAATGGGAAAGTGTTTTTTTCTGCTCTGTTATTTCTTTATATTGTACATGGATTAAATATCGACTTCCTTCTCTTCGGGTTATCGCTCTGTAATAAAAGATATATAAATATGTTATTACTTAAATGATAGAACAGACTGTAATACACTTTATATAATTCTATTTTAATTCCAAATAATGCTTCTTGAAATTTTTTATGCTTTCACTTTTGTTGCCATGTGCTTTTTCCTGCTGTTTATTTGAGATGGAAGTGAGCTCTAAGATTCCTTCAGATGTGCTGCTTCCTTCACTCCTGGATCCTGCCCTGGAGCAGGTTCAGCTCTTGTCCAAAAAGTGATGCTGAAGGTGATGGAGGGCCTGCCATGTCCTTTGTCTCTCCCCTCACAGCTCCTCAGCTGTTCCTCCTTGCTTAAAAAGCCGCATCAATATTGGGTTTAAAGGTGGGATGATGTGTTTTGTGGAATTCAGGAACACTTTCTGACTGCCCTCCTCATGATCCCCAGCTATCCCTGCTCCAGGTGACATGTCAGGGACTTGCACAGCTGCTCCATTCCAATTTTTATTGGAATTCCCAGTTGTAGATTTCTTCTTTTTTTATTTTTCTGTTTGCAAATTCACCTTTTTAACATGTTCAGTTTGGTCCTCATCCACCAGAGCCTTTCACTTCCTGTAGAGAAAGAAGCAATGCTTGGTTCTCCAACCTTTGACAGCCCCAGACTTTCCATAGGATTTAACCCCCACACTCCATCCCCTTTTCCTTCCCACAGAAGTTTGTTTCACCCTGTTCCTTGTTTGCAAACTGAAATGCACCTGGGGCAGATTTGGGAATACCAAGTGTGACCTGTAGAAGGTTTGGAGCAGCAAATCCTGATTTCTGCAGGGATGGTGTGTTTCGGGGGCAGCTGGGCAGTTCTGGGGTGCTAACTCGGGGGGTGGCTCTGCCTCACGAGGTGTATCCAGGTACAGAACCTCTGGGGTGACTACCCAGAGCTGTCACTGCTGTCCCCAAGCCAGCTCTGGGGGTAAAACAGACTATTCCAGTGAAATCCAGAGCTGTCACCGTAACTGTGCTCCCTGTCAGCCCAAGGTCACTGCCTGCACCTCCCTGAAGGACACTGGGGCAAGAGCAGCTGCAGCCAAGTGAGGGAGGTGTTGGATCCATCCCTTCAGCCCAGTGCTGAGAAGGAAAGCAGGTATTTGCTTTAATTCCTTTTAAAAATGGACTTCCAGGAGGTGAAGACCTTTGGGGCCAGGTTGGAGACAGGGCTTGGAGCAACCTGGTCTAGTGGAAGGCTGGGGGAGCAGCGGGGCAGAATGAGATGAGCTTTGAGGTCCCTTCCAACCCAAATAATCCTGTGATTGTTTGAAGCCACCTCCATGGAGCTTTAAAGGGATTTGGGGTGTTCTGGCAGGGACTGCAGAGTCCAGGCCTAGCTCTGCTCACCCTGGGAGTGGAGCAGGATGGAGGGTGGGAATCCTTCCCCAGCTGGTGGTGAGCTGTTCCATGGCTGTCCTGTTCACCCGAGAATAAATGTATTGCAAAAATATAACCTGAAAAAACTTCTGGTTCTTCCGGTGGGATTGGCAGAGGAGGGAATCCAAGGTCTGGTGGTTTATGGGTTTTTCTCATTCCATATTAAACAAAATGGTGTCAGATCTGGTTTTGAAGGAGCTCTTGTGGAGATTAAGCTTTTACATTGCTCCATGTAGCCTTATAGAGTCTGTAATCTGGGTCACAATGAATACATAGGTAGTGTGATAGAAATCCTATATTTTGTGTTACACAGTTGACTAGGGAATAAAGATATTCTGGCTGCTCTGTTTTGTTCTGTACCATTACAGTTCCAGTTTAGCTTTGCCAGGTATTAACAAAAAAAAAAAAAAAATCTATTTTTTAACAGTCATTTTTCAAAGGGATTTAAGAGGCTGACAGGGAGAGGAAATTGAGGTTTGTTTGGAAGAGGCATCAAGGAGATCCAGCGCCCCTTCTGTCATGTTTTTGGAATTGCCTTGACTGTGTGGAGAGCTGGGAGAGGCAGATCCAGTGCCCTGAGGCTGTGGCAGAGCTCGGTGGGAAGGAAGGGACTGGCACGAGAAATTCTTTGTTTCTGATTTGTTGAGGACAGCTGATGTTGTGTTTGGCGAGACAGAAATGAATCCATCCCTCCTCAGCTGAGGCACCTATGGGACAGCTCTGATGGGGCCAGCAAATCTTCGTCAGGAACCACAGGATGGGCAGAGTGAGGAAGAGTCATTTGGAGACACCTGGGTGATCCCTGTCACACCAGGCCTGGAGCATCACCCAGCGAGGCAGGGATGGGGTGGGGCTGAAGGGCTTCATTCTAACACAAAATGCAGGAGAGATTTTTTCCATCCCTCTGCCATTCAGTTTGTCCAGCCTGGCCCAGGGGATTCACTTTCCTGGCTTTTAAACTAAAGGTTTTGTGGGTAAGCTGTTGGTTTCAAGATGAGCCACACTCAGAGCAGGTAGAAAAACCTGCAAGGACCGTAGTAAATGGGGATGTGTGCAGCTGAATAAAATATTCCCTGAGGAATCAGGATGGTTTGGGTCTGAAGGGACTCTCAGAGGTGAAGAGGGAGTCTGGCCTGCTGCCAGCAGAGTGGAATGCTCCCAGTTTGATGCCTGGTGTGAAATGCTCCCAGTTGGATGCCTTACATCGCCCTGTGCCTGTGAAGATGGATAAACCCTTGTACCAGGCTCCAGAAATCCCTTGTGACACACCCCAGGATGCGTTCCCAGCGTGTTCCTGGGAAATGCTGGGCAGAGAAAACAAAGGAACTCCATGGAGAGAACCTGCATAGGGCTGAAGTTAAAGCAAGAACACCAGTCTGGAAATGCTGAGCTGCTCCAGCTTCCCGCCGAGTTCCTGGAGCCGACCCCGGCCCTGTGTCACTCCTTGCGTGGAGCCCTCACAATCGGGGACATTTTGCCCGGTTTTTGCTTCGCGCTGCCCTCGGTTTCCAGGCTAAACCCTCCGGTGAACTGCTGACGGCAGAGTTTTCCAGAGAAGCTGGCAAGAAGCAGCGTGAACGTGCTGATGTGAATTTCGACGTTAATCTTCTGTAAATCGAGCGGCCCGTGTGCGAGGGACGGCCGGGAGAAATCCGCATGACGTTTCCATCGCCCGCTGCGCGCCCGCCTCGCTATTGAGAGGAAATCCCATGGCTGGAATTCCGTGGACGCAGCTGCTGCATCAGCGCTCGGGGAATTCTGCTGTTCTGTTCAGAAGCAACCCATAAATAGCGGGGCCGCCCGCGCCGCCCGGCACAGCGGAACCGCACGGAGAGGTAGCACTGCTGGGACTGCAAGGGGCTTTCCAAAGAGTTGGTGTGCCTGAGTCCCCCAGCGAAGGGTTTGGCCAGAAGTGAAGCTGCAGGGTTTGATTCAGGACCTTATCAAACTCCTCTAAGCCCCTTGGCAGCGTGGCGTGGCCGGGGAAGGCGTGTTCCAATGTTGGAGCAGAGTTTTGTGGATGTTCCTGGAGAGTGAAGAGGGGGCTCTCACTGCCGTCCCCCCCGGCCAAGACAGCAGCAGCTCCAGCTGCCGGGTTTGGTGTCCCCTGGGATGCTGGAGCAAGGGAGATGTGTCAGATTTATGTTGTGGGGAAAGATGTCAGCAGCTGGAAGCTGAGAAATTCCTGCTGGGAACAGAGGCGGGGCTGTGAGACGGGAGGTCAGTGGCAGCTGGGTGAGCTGCCCTGGGCAGAGGAATGAATCCGTGTCACTTGGGACGTGCCTTGGTTCAGTCCTGTGGGTGCCTGGGTGAGGATTTGGGGCCTGTGTGCACAAGGGAGAGGAGGATGGATAACAGAGCTTGCTGCTACCCTGGACGTCCCTGGGGATTTACAGCTGCTGCATCGGGGTCTGTGCTAACCCCTGCTGCCTGTTCTGAGCCAGCTTCATCCTCTGTGTTTCATTACCAGCTGTAAATCCCGGTGCCTCCTGCCTTAACCTCCTGCAATTTGGGTTTTCCAGGCACAATGACCGAGCAGCAAAGTCCCCCCGAGCAGATGGCGACTGGGGAGGGTGCTGGCGAGCGAGGTGGCAACTACAAGGTATACTGGGCTGTACTGGGCTGTACTGGGGACATCTGGAGGCTGGGTGGAGCCGTGGGATGTGGTGTGCTCATGCCAGGCTGGAACCAGTGCCAGCACTGCAGGTGCTGCTGGGGACAGGAGTGGCCTCCAGCTCCCACAGCAGCAGTGGGTGGTGGCCCTGCTCTGGTGTGGAGCCCAGGGTGGGCTGCAGGTTGGGAAGCAGCTGGGGCTGGGGATCTGCTGCTGCTGCCTGCGGGAGGGACACTGCTCCCTGCCTGCGAGGCTGCCAAGGCCATTGGCTGGCCAGGCTGGTGTGCAGCTGCCCAGGGATTTAATCCAGGAGATGAAGCATCCCAGCACAGCAGGATCAGCTGGGGGCCCAGGCACTGAAACTCCCCAGGTGTGTTTGTAGGTTGGGATTCAGCTGCAGAGGATGCAGTGGGTGCAGAGCTTTCCGCAAAGCTCCTGGACAGGGAAGGCTGAAGGTGGGAGCAGATCCTGCCAGTGGGAGAAGGGTGCCAGGAGCTGGGGCAGTTTATTGTTTATTTGCTCCTGAGGAACCTGGGTATCATCTGTGTCTCTTGATTTCCCCGTTATGTGGTGTGTGCAGGAGGCTCTGCCCTTGTCCCAGACTGAGGTGCTGCAGCTGGGACCCCTTTGGGACAGTGCCAGGGAGTGCCTGGTCACCCCACTGACCCTCCTGCCCCCTGAATGGTGCTGGGCACGCTGGGCCCTGCCCCATGCCATGCTCTGGCCACTGGCACTGGCTCCAGCCCATCCTGCAGCTCAGCCTCGAGGCTCTGCTGGGAGCAGGGCAGCCTGGGCAGGCACTGGGGTCTCTGCAGCTGGCAGGGCTTAGAAGAAAACACTGAATAAAGAGCTCGTGCCAGGCCAGGTCAAGGGTATGGTCAGATCTGGAGGAAGCAGTGATAAGGAAATGGTAATGGGCAATGACCAGCCTGGGGGTAGGAGAGGCAGCCCATGGCTCAAGAATTCTCTTAGCCCAAACCTTCTGTGTTTCCAGTGCTGTGTGTGGTCTGGTTTTCAGCCTGTCATGGACAAAATTCCAGCTTGTGCTTTACCAAACAGGCACCCTTGGCCGGAGCTCTGTCAGGGCAGTGGCACTGGCAGGACCCAGCTCTGCCGGGCAAGGAGTGACATTGGCACAGGATGGGATGGAGGGACACTGCCAGAGCCCTTTGATCACTGCTGCACCCGTTTCCTGCTGTGGTGGCTGACAACATCTCTCCCCACCTTAGATCACAATCTACGAGCTGGAGAATTTCCAGGGGAAAAGGTGTGAGCTGACAGAGGAGCTCCCCAACATCACCGAGAAGGAGATGGAGAAGGTGGGCTCCATCCAGGTGGAGTCTGGCCCGTAAGTCTGGGGTGGGGAAGGTGGAGCAGCCCCAGGAGGTGGCAGGGAGAGCATCCCCCTGACCCTGGGCTCCTGCAGGTGGCTGGGCTTCGAGCGCCAGGCCTACGCCGGGGAGCAGTTCGTGCTGGAGAAGGGCGACTACCCCCGCTGGGACTCGTGGTCCAACAGCCACAGCAGCGACAGCCTGATGTCCATCCGGCCCCTCCAGATTGTGAGTAGGGCTGTGCTGGGGTGGCCACGGCGCTGGGGACAATCAGGGGACAGCCCCTGACCCGCCCGTTCCCCCAGGACAGCGCTGACCACAAGATCCACCTGTTTGAGAACGCGGGCTACACCGGGCGCAAGATGGAGATCGTGGATGACGACGTGCCCAGCCTCTGGGCCCACGGCTTCCAGGACCGTGTGGCCAGCGTCAAGGCCCTGAATGGAACGTAAGGATGGGGACACAGGGGACACCTCAGCAGGTTCCTGCCCGTGGCACTGTGGTTGGTCTCCCCAGGGTGATGGCAGGGGCAGCTGGCGCAGCCACTGCAGTGGGGCAGCTGCTCCCATGGTGCTGCTTGTGCCCATTGTGTCCCTTGTTCCTTCCCTGCTGCCACCTTTTCTCTGGCCCACAGAGTGTCACAGGGACCATGGCAGTGTCCCTGGGGCTGGATGATGGCTCCTTGTCCTAACCCACCAAAGAGCAGTGGAGCTGTGGTCCCTTGAACTCTCCATCCCCTCCTAGCACACAGCATTTCCCACCTGGGCACTGCAGCTGCAGCCTGTGAGGTGGCACTTGGTGACACAGGAGTGGCCCTGGGCAGCGTCACCTGGCTGTGGCAGGCAGAGATGGGGACACTGGGATGGGGATGGGGACAGTGCCCCTGTTCTGGGGGGTGTGGGGTGGGCACTGCTGAGCACTGCCTCGGTCCCCGCAGGTGGGTGGGCTACGAGTACCCCGGCTACCGGGGCCGCCAGCACGTCTTTGAGAAGGGCGAGTACCGGCACTGGAACGAGTGGGACGCCAACCAGCCCCTGATCCAGTCGGTGCGCCGCGTGCGGGACCAGCAGTGGCACCAGCGGGGCTGCTTCGAGAACAGCTGAGGGACCCCCAGCCCCCCCCGGGGCCCTCGCGGGGTCCCCCGGCCGCTGCCGTGACCGTGGTGATTTTTGTGCAAAAACCTCAATAAAGCTCTGAGCTGGAGGCTGCCGGGGCCTGCCTGGTCCTGGGCTGGGGGAGGTCGGGGAGGGGGGCAGGGGGATGGGGATGGGGATGGGGATGGGGCTGTGGCCGTGCCCAGCAACCCCACAGAGGGCAGAGGGGAGAGTGCCAGTGTTTGCAGTGTTACACAAAGGCTGCAGCTTTCCAAAAATAACGCCCGGTGCTGCCGCGTCAGGGTTTTTCCAGTGGCTCTGTCCCTTTTCACAGCATCTCCTGCCCGCTCCCAGGGCTGCTGGCCAGCCCCAGGGCAGGGAGGGGGCCGGGGGGGATGTGGAGCAGCCATCCCTGGCTGGTGCCAGGCCCTGTGCGCTCCAAGGGGGGCTCATCCCGTGGTGGGACAGCTGTGCCCCACCTCAGCGTCCTGCAGGGTCTCCAGCCTGTCCCCAGAGAAGTTTCCCACAGTCCTGGGGTGGTTTCTCCCACGGGAATGAGCTCTGACATGGGGGGGCTGTCCTGGGGGCAGAGGTGGGGGTTCAGGGGTGCCACAGGGTGCTGGTGGGACACTGAGCTGCCCTGGCACTGCCCTTCCCCACGGGCACTGTGGCCACACGTGGGGACCCACTGGGCTGGGACAGAGAGGGGAGATGGGCTTGAGTCCCCCCGAGGGCTTTGTGCAGGTCCCTGAGCAACCCCCCAGGAGCTTTTCCCTTTTTGGGGGGGTTGGTGGCTGTGGAAGGCAAGTGCCTGGCTCCAAGAGACAGAAGCTGCTTCCAGAACATTCCACAGGGCTGCCACAGGCTGGGGTCTGAGGCACCACCACTGCCCAGGGCTGGGATGAGCTAAACCAGCCCAGCCTAGGGAGGGGATCACTGGGGCTGTGCTGAGCACTGAGACAGCGCCGTGCTGAGGTGCTGAGGGGTGGGATGTGGCTGCAGGGCTGCTCTGGGACCTGGGACAGGCCCATGAGGGTCCAGGGCGTGGGATTAACTGAATGGATTAACCCAGGAGATGGGGAGGGCAATACTGGATCCATCTGTGGGGCTGCAGCAGGAGACACAGGCAAGAAAGGAGGATTTCAGAGCTGGGAATGCTGGAAGCTGGATCACACCCTGGCCTGTCCATGGCCTGATGGGTTCCTTGCAGAGCTGCAAGGTCACCTTGGTCCCTCTGACCCTGGATACCCCATCACCTGGAGCTGGGGCAGCTGCAGACCCTGGGGACTGACCCCCCCACACGTCACTACGAGGGTAGGCTCTGGTGACAGCACCCTGTGGGTGACCCTGTGTGCAGCCGTCCTGGGGCAGGGGATGTGGCAGAGGTGACCCTGTGGGGGCTGCAGCCCATCTCCTGCTGTGGGACCCTCGGGAGGTGCTTTTTGAGGGAAGGGGCAGGTGTGGGGTCTGTTCATGCTGGGTGACGCTTGCTGGGGTGACAGGGGGTGAATCCAGCTCCTCTGTGGGGTGAAGTGGTCTGTGGGTGCTGCACAGCAGCAGCAGTGTCCCCTCTCTGTGAAACCTCCTTTGCTGCAGCCCCCAGCCCTGTGCAGCCCTGTGCAACTGCTGGGACAACGCCAGCAAAGGGACAACGCCAGCAAAGGGACAAAGCCAGCAAAGGGGCCTGGCTCAGCTGCCGGGACAACGCCAGCAAAGGGACAACGCCAGAAAAGGGAGAAAGCCAGCAAAAGGACAAAGCCAGCAAAGGGACAAAGCCAGCAAAGGGACAAAACCAGCAAAAGGACAAAGCCAGAAAAGGCACAATGCCAGCAAAGGGACAAAGCCAGCAAAGGGACCCTGCTGCTGCCCTCGCCCCTCTGGCTGTGCTGCCCATCCAGGCACATCCCAGCCCTGGGGACTGTGAGCCCCTCGTCACCTCAGCTTTGTCCTGGTGTCACCCTGGGGTTCTTCTCAGGGTCCCCAAAGGAGCCCAACGCCCCCCACTGGGTGCACCCCAGGCCCAGGGTGCTGCCCGGGCTCTGCCCTGCCCCAGGAGCGGCCGCAGCCCCTGCCCATCCCGGGCTGCAGACGGGCAGAGCCAGACGCTGCCAGCGCTCCGGGGCGTTTTATCGCGCATGGAAAGAGCCGAGCTCAGCAGCCCCGGCGGCGGCTGCCGGGCTCTCGGGGGGATCAAGGCTCTGGCCCCGAAACGCCCGAAGCGGGGCTGGCGGGGCTTTGTTGGCCCGGCTCGCCCCGGCTCTTGGCACGCGTTCGGCTGATGCTTGCAAACTCCAAATCTCTTCGCCACCAGCCCGACAAAGCGGGTGACTCGAATGTGACAGGTAATGAAATAACTCGGGCTTGGTGCTCGGGCAGACAAAGGCTGCGGCGGATCAGCTGACCCTGGTTTTCATTGGGGTTTAATCCAGCATTCTCGCTTTGAATCAGGCTTTAACTATTTTGTGAATAGTTTTGGCACCTCTCTGCTGCAGCTCGGTATAAATTCCACCTCCCGGCCCCAGCCCGCCACTGGCTCAAGCGGGTACTGGTATAACTGGTAAGACTTTGCTCTTTATTGTCCTCTCTTTTGCCGTAGCCTCCTGCAGACCCCCGGGGCCCGGGTCCCTTCCCGGTGCCAGCAGCGGCTGAGCCGGGGACAGTCCTGTCTCCGCAGCCCAAAGCCACCCATCCACGGCTCCGGTTCTTTTTGTCAGGAACGAGTTTTCACCTCTTTTGGAGCTGCTCGGATAGCGAGGGTCCCTCTGGGCCTGGGGACGGGGCTCCTTCCCGGGAGTGGCAGTGCCAGGCTGGGTCGGGAGGGCTCGGCACAGGCTCCTGGGGCTGGGGCTGGTGGGGGAGCCCCAGTGCTTCTCTCCATCACCCCTTCCAGCACCCACATGGGACTGGGACCTCAGCTGGACAGGGACAGCAGGAAATCCTCGACCACAGGGCCTGGGCTCCACTGGGAATGATTTAGGAATTCCCTAGGCTCACGGTTCCCTGGGCTGGAGACCCCAGGCAGGTCCCAGGGACCATTGCCTGAGCCTGGGGAGGTTTTGGGGTGCTGAGCAGCCCCAGCAGAGTTTGTCCTTGGCACCCCTAGGCTGAGCCTATCCTGCTGCAAGCCCTGGTTCCACCACCCCCTTCCCTGGGCAAACTGCAGGGCACAGATGGGGGCATGGACACAGGGCACGGGGCTCTGAGCAGGGTCCCCAGCATGGCCTCAGGGGCAGATTTTAACGTGCAGATTTTCCCTCCCAAGGCAGCAGACAACCCAGCTGATGATGGCTTCCGAGCACCAAATGCCAGCCTCCAAGCAGCAGCAAGCCAGCTCCAAGGTCAGTGGGAGACTGCCCAGCCCCGCAGCGGGGCCAGGGCACCCTCAGCCTCTCTGGGTGCCCAAATCATACCCGGAGGCACTGCTGGGAGCAGCCGAACTCCCCTTGCCGGCACTCCCGGCTGGTGCCAGGCACGGCCGGCAGCGCTGCTGAGCCTTTGCAGCAGGACCAGGGGATGGAGAATGGGAAATTTTTGGCATCCCTCGGCCTCGGGGCAGGTGGAGCGGCTGGGAACAGATCAAGTGCTGATCTCCCACCACTGTCGCTGACCCTTGAGATCTGGGCTGGGCTGGTGGCCCCAGGGCTGTCACCGAGCTGTCCCGGGGTGTCCGGGTCGCCGTGTCCCTCTGGTGGCTGCGGTGCTCCAGCCACAACCAGAGTCCCTCAGCTGTTTGATGCCCGCTGTGAGCGTGGGCATCCCGAGGCTCTGGGACAGAGCTGGCAGGGCCTGGTGGGCACCCGTGGGTGAGACCTGCACCCTCAGAGGGGTGGCAGCGGTGCCTTGCACTTGCAGGCTCCCGAAAAACCTCTGGAGTGCAGTTTTCGGAGAGGGAGAGGTCTGGGCTGCTGCAGATGCGTCGGGGACAGCGTGTGCCCTCCGTAGTGGTGGCAGGGAGGGTGACACCCGTCTCCCCACTGCCACTCCCGCATCGCAGCGCGGGGTTCCTGTGGCCAGCGCGGCTGAGCTGCTCGCCCGCCTCACCCCAGGGAGTGCCCGGTGCCAGCAGGTGAGCAGGGGGACACAGTGGGTGAACAGGGGGTGGCACTGTCGCCTAGACAGGCTGATAGCCCCGCTCAGCGGCAGGAGAGTGGAGGGGTGTGGGCGTGGGCAGAGATCACAGCGTTACCCCCAGTTTGGTTTCCCTCCCTTTGGGAGAGGGGACAGGTGAGACTGAGACCCGCTTGTGCCCTCTCCCCACCTGCTGGCCCTGTGTGTGCTCTCCAAGCCACGGGCTCCGGGCAAGGGAGAGCCCCCGAAAAGCCCCTGAAGTGTTCCCAGCCTGCACCCAGCAGTGCTGCTCGCAGAACAAAGGGACAGCTGGCAGGAGCACAACCCCAGCTGGGACATTTGGGTGATCCCGTGAGTCCCCAGGGACCAAGGATGGGTGGCCACCAGTTCGGAGCATCCCCAGCGGGAAGCGCTGCGGTGCCAGTGCTGGGCTGAGACACCGCAGCCCCCCTGGCACCTCCCTGGCATCTCTCCCTTCCCGGCAGGGAGCGGGGGCACGGCTGGGGCTCAGCCCGGGCGCTCGCCGGGGGCGGTGCCAGGGGCCGACCCCCGCTCCGCTGCCCCCGCTAAAGCGCGTCCCCTGCTCTCTTCCAGCTGGGTGGGCTACGAGCAGGCAAGCTGCAAAGGGGAGCAGTTTGTGTTTGAGAAGGGGGAGTACCCCCGCTGGGACTCCTGGACCAACAGCCGGAGAAGCGACAGCATCACTTCCCTGAGACCCATCAAAGTGGTGAGAGCACCCAGACAGCCACTACCCACCCGCCAGACCAAGGTCTGCAGCCAGAAGTCTTCCCCAGCCTTCCCCCGCCCTCCCCAGCCCCGCGGGCGGAGGGGCACCCCCTCCTGCGCACCCTCGCCCCAGCCCTCGGGGCCCGGGGAGCCGTGGGGGGGTCGGAGGGGGCGCGGGGACGGGGGCAGTGGCAGGTGACCCCAGAGCCGAGGACGTCTGCTGGTAAGTCTGGCAGTGCCCACGCAGGCAGCGGCTCTCTGAGATGGATGGATGGAGGGATGGAGGGACGAATGGATGGATGGATGGATGGATGGATGGATGGATGGATGGATGGATGGATGGAGGGATGCGGAGCACCCCCGGCATCGGTGGGAGCGGCGGCACACGGTGCCGGCCCTGGCCTCGGGTTCCCCATAGCCCTGGGCTCTGCCCCCCCTGCCCAGCCCAGCCCCGCGGGGCCGGCAGCCGCTGACCCCCGGTCTCTGCTCTGCCGGCTGCAGGACAGCCAGGAGCACAAGATCGTGCTGTACGAAAACCCCAGCTTCACCGGCAAGAAGATCGAAATCATAGACGACGATGTGCCCAGCTTCCACGCCCACGGCTACCAGGAGAAGGTCTCCTCCGTGCGGGTGCAGAGCGGCACGTGAGTACCGGGGCCGGCTGGGCGAGCATCCCGCGGGGCTGGGCTCCGCAGGGCGATGCTTGGGCTGCGTGTGTTGTGTGACCCCCCCCCCTCTCCACTTGCCTTCCCAGGTGGGTGGGATACCAGTACCCTGGCTACCGGGGCTACCAGTACCTGTTTGAAAAGGGGGACTACAAGGACAGCTCAGACTTCGGCGCTCAGCACCCCCAGATCCAGTCGGTCAGGCGCATCCGGGACATGCAGTGGCACCAGCGCGGTGCCTACCACCCCACCAACTAAAGCCCCCGGCCCGTGCCGGGGCGCGGGGAGCGGAGCAAGCGTTCCCCCGGCCGCCGCTGTGCCCCCGCGGCCTCGCCTCCCGCCTCCCCCCGTGTGATGCCCGCGCTGCCGAAGCAACTCAATAAAGCTTGGAGTTTCAAAAGTCCCAGCTCTGCCTTTTCATCCGCGGCGTGCAAAGGGACCCCGCTGGCGGGGTGGGATGCCCGCCCTGCCCTCCGTGCTCCTGGCTGGGGAGGGGGCTCATCGCCGCGCCCCCGATGCTCTCAGTGGCACCCAGCGCCGGTGCCATCAGTGCTGGCGGGTCACCCAAGTGTCCGGGGTGAGGGAGGTGATCTGGGGGCTCTGGGGCTCAGCCCTCTCCTGTGTGCACGGCCAAGGCTGTGGCTCACATCCTGCTGCGGGGACAAAGGCGTCCCCTGAGCTTTGGGGCAGATCCCACAGATGCTGGGGGGTGGCTAGGGGAGGAATTGCCCTTTCGGTCGGGGCACTTCCAAGCCGAACAACAGCATTAGTTATTAGGCTCTGAAAGCTCTAATTAGTAACAATGCTTAATTTAGCAGTCACGGTGCTAGAGGATGCTTTTATGATCATGTCATAAACCGGGCAAAGGAAGCGGAGGAGCGCAGCCGCACCTGCCCGGCCGGGGGCTCCGTGCGGTGCCAGAGGCGGTGCCAGAGGTGGCGGCGGTGACAGAGGTGGCGGCGGGGGCGGCTGGGCTCGGTCCCCTCCGGCAGCAGGACGTGCCCGTGGCAGCCGCTCAGTGTCACTGCGGCAGTGCGGGCACGGGGGGCACAGGTGAGGGGCACCTGTGGGGCACCCCGGGCACCCCGAGGCTCCTGCCAGCGCAGGGACCCGCCTGGCTGCGGGGTTTGGGTGTGAATCCGGCAAACCCGGGAGCCAGGGATGCACAGCTTCCTCCCCGTCAGCTCTCGCTGGCGGGGTGAGGGTTCGCCCCCGAATCCTCCTTGTGCTTTTCCCTGGCTCCAGGCTTTTCCCTGCGCTCGGGCGGGCACAGCCCAGCCCAGCCCGCGGGCCAGCAGCCGATTCATCGCTCGCCACACTCTGCTGCGGGATGCCAGCTCCTCTGAGAGGCTTTGGCAGCCACGGCGCGGCGTCCCTGCGGAAAGCTGCGCCTTTCCTTCCCCAGGGAGGATTCATGATCATCCCAGACCGGAATGTTTTTGTGGAAAATGGGGCTTTAGCAGTAGCAGAGGCAGTGCTCTGTGCGTGCCGGGAGGGCCGGTGGGAAACGGCGGCTGCTGGGGGGCAAAGAGCTGAAAGAAGCAGCGGGGTGGGGAGCAGAGATCCCAAAGCACGGAGCCAGAGATTCCCAGCCGTGGAACCCTGGGATGGTTTGGGTTGGAAGGGACTTTAGAGCTCATCTCGTTCGACTGCCCTGCCATGGGCAGGGCCACCTTCCACTAGCCCAGGCTGCCCCAAGCCCTGTCCAGCCTGAGAGCCGGGGCAGCTCCCGCGGGGACAGCGGAGCCCGGCTCTGGGTGGGCTGGGAGAGTTCTGGGGGAAAAAGCACCGAAAGCAGAAGTGGAAAATGTGAACGAGCCCAGAGCAGCTCCTGTGGGACCCGCTGGGGGAAATTCCTCCTCTGGTGGCTGGGTGCAGCCAGGTGGGCGTCCTCGGGTCACCTGGAAGCAGCTTCAGCTCTGCCCAGGAGGGTTTTTCCCTCGCTGGCTCTGGGGAAATGCGCTGAGAGAATAATTTGTTTTTTAAACATTTTTATTCAAAAGCAGAAGATCGCCTCCGTCCCACGCCCGCTGCCGAGCTGCCATCTGGCACCGCGCTCGTCTCCTCAGCAGCTCGGAGCCCCCCGGGCACCCCAGCCGTGTCCCTGTCCCCTCCCTCCCGCTGGCCATCGTCCCCCGCTGCCGGCGGGGCTGCGGGACCGCGGGGCGAGATGTCAGCGGTGCCAGGGCGCTGCTGCGCTGGCTGGGTGGGTGGTTTTGCCGTGGTGCCAACAGCCGGCAGAGCTAAGGCTGGGGAAGGGATGTGTTTTTGGGGTTTTTTTTTTTTTTCTTTTTTTTTTTTTTTTCACACGGCAAAAAGGACGGGTGGGGATCAGACCCCACCGCTGCCGGCCGTGCTGGTTCCAGCTCCCGGTTCCTGCGGTGCCCAGGGCGGCTGGAGCCTGCTGGGGTGGGCGGGGGGATCCCCGCGACCCCCGGCAGGTGAACCCCACCGGAGACGGGCTGCCTGCAGGGGAACAGCAGCAATTTGCTGTGGGGTAATTAATGAAAGAGTAAGAATGATGCAAACCCTGGCTAAATCCGACACTGAGGTGTCTTTTCCTTCCTGTTTTCTTTCCCGACTGGAGCAGCAGCCGCTGTCTCTCCTCGGGAAGTGCCTCCGTCAGGACCGTGGGTGATGCGGGATGGGCTGGTGAAGAGGAGGAGGAGGAGGCAAAAGCGGTGAAGAGATGAAGATGTGCCCGTCGGCTCCCACTGGCTTTGCTTTGCCTTTGCCAGCGGCAGCCGGGTGAATCCCTCCTCGGGACACGCCAGGCTGGAGAATCACGGGCTAAAACCCAACAGTCTTGAAAAATATGAGTTGTTTTTTACTTAGATACAGCGGGCTGAGCTCAATCGCACCTGCAGCCTGGGTGCTTTGGGTACCTAATGTGCCTTGCCAACTGTGAGTGCTTTACTGTGTGTTTAATGGATTTTTATCCTCTGAAAATTATTGTTATGTTTAATTCTCCATCTTCAGGAGCCACGTGATTACATGAGATTCCCAGCTTCATTTTTTTTTTTCTCTTTTTCTTTGCATTAAACGGAGCCTCCAGCCTCATGTTTGTGCCCCCATGCACAGACCCAGCCACAGACACTGGAGGTTCAAGGAAGGAAGGAAAACCAAGCAGGAACCCAGCATGTATTATTAAAGCCTTGTGGTTTTCAGGGCAGATTTGTGATTTATCAATGTTCAGCTTTGGCATGTGGAAAAGTAATCTCTGCTCTGATTAATGCGAGGGCTGAGGCAGGAGTGAAATATCCCGGAGAGAGAGAGGAGCTTTGGCTCTGTCTGTGCCCGAGAGTGGGCATTCTTGCCTCAGTGCCAGGCTCCCATTTGCTTTCTGCTCCTTGTTTTTACTCCTGACATCAGTGTGATGAGGCAGAGAAAGGAAGCAATGAAACCTCTACAGCTCCTTACAGCCAGTAAAATCCCTGTCCGGTTGAAAAGCTAATTAAGAAACATCGCTTCTTCAGCGGCCAGAATTGGAAGCAGCCTCGTGGAGACATAATGGGATTACCGAGTACCAGGGGATTGCAGCCGGCCGGGACAGCGACGATGATGAAACCCTCAGGACCAGCCCCAAACTCTTCACTGGCACAAGGGGATGTGCTGGGACGCATCCTCCAGTGGGAGCTGGGCTGCCGTGGGACAGGGTTCTCCGACAGCTTTCCTCAAACAAATGGGAAAAAAAAGCAAATGTGACATTTCCCTCCGGGCGAGCGGCCAGGGCAGCCCCGACTGCTCGGGGTTCGCCCTCGGGGACAGCCAGCAGTGGCACTGTGACCCCTCCGCGGGGACACCGCGGCCGGGGAACAGCAGCTCCAGGTGGGGCACTGGCACAGCAGCAGCCAGCGCTGTCACATCCTGCAATTCCAGAGGCAGGGACGGCAGGGAGTGCCAGCAGAGGCCGAGGAACGCTGTCCGAGCTGGAAACCCCTGGGCAGCACAAGTGGCAATTAGGAAACATCTGTTCCTCCCAGCGCATGGCAACGTAATGGGATTAAAATGCATCACCGGATTAGGGCAGTGTTGCACACATCAGCTGCCGGGGATGTTCTTGGGGGGAAAAAAAGGAAAAGCAAATTTCTCTCTTCGGCATGGACATAACCTTTATGCTCCTTTTTTATTTGTACCTTATGCACGGTGCAGAGCTGGAGCCAGCCCTTCTCTCTGCACGGTTCAGCTCATCTCAAAGGAAACGGGGCTGAGTTTAAGTGATTTTAGATGAAATGGCTGTGTGAGCAGCCAGTCCCTGGTGCAGGCCACAGGCCAGGAGAAGTGGTTTTAGCTGGCAGCCTGGGGTGTGACACGGTGGCCTGTCCCCTCTGTCACCTCTGTAGGTGCTGGGAGGTGTGTCATGAGCTGGCTTCAGTCCCTTTGAAGAGCATTGGGTGGTGGGAGGCTCATGCAGGAGCAGGGCTGTGTCTGGAGCATCCCTGGGGCTCTTCCCCTCGGGGGAAACACCCAGCCTGCGGAGAAACCCTGAGCCAAGCATCAGGAAAGAAGTTTGAGGCAGGAACAGCAGAGGGGCCTGCATTAATTGTTCCCCATGGCTCCTGTTAGAAAGGCACAGCCCACTCCCCCCATCCTGGCCACGGGGCCACCCCGGGCTCCCCCATTGCTGCCACCCAGGGCACAGCTGGGCTGGTTTGGGGGTCTCCATCCCTTTGTACCCAACGCCTCAAGCGTGGAGGGCCGTGCCAGGCATGGGCACAGCAGCCCTGCAGACAATGGGGACATTCTTTTCGGCAAAGCAAAGCAACAACGCGGAGAGCCGCCCGCTATTTTGGGAGCTCATATGCTGCAAGGCAAATGTCATTTGTGTGTAAGATCCATTTAGGGAGCCGCGTAATGAAGTCGTGCATCATGAGGAGGGACCAGCTCACTTAGCAACCTTCCCGCGTGTGACGTCTGGCGCTCCTCTGCAGGACGGGATTGCTCCTCCGGCAGCCGCAGAGGATAAAACGCTGCTCGCAGCTGCCGGGAGAGGCGCTTGGGGCTGCCAGCAGCTCCCGGCTCCCGAGAGGGGCTGGAGACCCTGTGCAGGGCAGGGTTTGGGTGCTGTGAGCAGCCCCCAGCTCCCGAGATTGCTCCCGAGATGGGCTGGAGACCCTGTGCTGTGCAGGGTTTGGGTGCTGTGAGCAGCTCCCAGCTCCCAAGATGGGCTTGTGCCCCTGTGCAGAGCAGAGTTTGGGTGCTGTGAGCAGCCCCCGGCTCCCGAGATGGGCTTGTGCCCCTGTGCTGGACAGGGTTTGGGTGCTGCGAGCAGCTCCCAGCTCCCGAGATGGGCTTGTGCCCCTGTGCTGGACAGGGTTTGGGTGCTGTGAGCAGCTCCCAGCTCCCAAGATGGGCTGGTGCCCCTGTGCTGGGCAGGTTTTGGGTGTTGTGAGCAGCCCCCAGCTGCTGAGATGGGCTTGTGCCCCTGTGCAGGGCAGGATTTGGGTGCTGTGAGCAGCCCCCAGCTCCTGAGATGGGCTTGTGCCCCTGTGCCGGGCAGGATTTGGGTGTTGTGAGCAGCTCCCAGCTCCCAAGATGGGCTTGTGCCCCTGTGCTGAGCAGGATTTGGGTGCTGAAAACCCCTGAGCTGCCCCTGCCCACGGAGCCTCGGCTCTTTTAGGGGTGGAAGAAGCTGAGTTGTGCTGAGCAGGATTTGGGTGCTGCAAACCCCTGAGCTGCCCCTGCCCACGGAGCCTCGGCTCTTTTAGGGGTGGAAGAAGCTGAGGCAGGGTGGGGGGACAGAGCCCTTTGGTTGTGGGGGATGAAAGGGAGAGCTGCGGTCTCATTTCCCAGCGGGAGATCCCCCCTGGATGGAGGTGCGGGTGCCCTGATGTGCTGGATGCAACGGGGGGCTCTGGGCACAGGCTGGCAGCAGGAGGAAGGCAGGGAGGGAGAGGATGGCTGTCTCACACGGCGGGAATGTCCGTCTGGGTTCTCTCCAGGTTTCCGGATGATGAGCAATTACGGGAGAGATTTACAGCAGATTAAGTCAGAAGGCAAAGTCCATTATCTGCCCAGATGAGCTGCAAAGGCAGAGGCCGTGTGGAAGGGGAAGCGGGGCGCTTTAACCCTCATCCCGCTGTGGGGACAGTGGCTGCTCCAGGCATGGTGGCACCAGGACCACAGCAGGCCCCTTCCCCCAGTCATGGGATTTTGGTGCCCGAATTTGTCCTAATTCCCTCATGGAACACATGGCAGTGTTGCCTGCAGGAGACCTGCGACACCCTCCCGTTGGAGGTGCCTCTTCCCAGCCACAGGGCCAGGCTGAGCACACAGGGCCCCTTCCCCCAGTCATGGGATTTTGGTGCCCGAATTTGCCCTAATTCCCTCATGGAACACATGGCAGTGTTGCCTGCAGGAGACCTGCAACACCCTCCCGTTGGAAGTGTCTCTTCCCAGCCACAGGGCCAGGCTGAGCTGCAGATGCTGAGGCCATGGGGATGCATTTTAGCAGAAAGATGCTTTTGAGGTCACTGAGAGTTTATTCACTGTGCTCTCTGACGTGTAAATCTCTCTGAGAATAGTCCCAGTTCCCCCGGGGAAGGCTGTCCTGGGGGGGCTGCAGCCACCCGTGTGGATGTGCCCGCTGACCCACTCCGGAGAGCCCCTGTGGTCACTCCCCTGGGCTGTGGCCTCACTGGAACCACATTCCCTCAGCTGTGAAATGAAGGCAATTTACTGCTCTGCTTTACAAGGGCACCGAGAGGGAAGATGAATTGTTTGGCATATGGGGCTGCAGACAGGATGGGCTATGATCCTCAAATCCTTGTTTTGCTGTTTGCAAGGCACCGCGGGAGCGCGGCTCTGTGGGGATCGTGGGTTCCTTTCCCCAGCCTCACTCCAGACCAGGTGGCCACGGATTTGGGAGCTGGCACAAGGGCACATCCAGCAAGCTGGGGACAGCACGGCTGGTGGCCCTGGTGACCTCAGGCCCGACATGCAAAGGGCAGCTCAGTCCCCAGCACCTGCGTGCGCGGCGGTGACGCAGCTGGAGGCACCGGCTGCGACAGGACCTTCGGTGTTGGGATTAAACTTGACACTTTGAGCCCGAAAATCTGCTTAAGGGAAAGCTGACACAAACCTCAGCGCTGCCAGGAGCTGTGCTGTGGAGCAGGGTCAGAACTCTCCCTGCACTCCGGCTGATCCGAGGCCAGTGGCTGATCCATCACCCCAGCGGGTGTTACCCACAGCTGTGTTCCACACATCCCACAGCCCTCGAGTGAAAAATCCTGGAGTGGGATGATGTCAGGGGCCTGCAGCAGATGTCCCAGACATGCCAGCCCATCTACAGCTCCCTGCCCTTCATCACAGCAGGGGTGTCCCCTCCTCAGTCCCTGGGGATGCAACAGGAGCTCCACCACGCAGCTCTGCTCCCTGCTGGCTCCTTCCCAGTGCAGTGAATTCCCAAACATCCCTGTTCCCTGTCACCAGCACCAGTCTCTTGGCATCCCTGCAGGAAGCCGTGCCCCCCCCTTCAGCTTGCTGGGGTGCTCCTTCCACTCCTGTGCCAGTCACGGAGATTTCTGCTGCAGCATCAGGAATTCTGTGGGAGAGGTGACACCCAGCACCCTTGCCCATGCCTTTGGGCACAGCACAGCTCTTCTGGGACCTGGGTGCTACTGATACCGAAGTGAGTTGTCAGTGTCATCTCCCAGCGAGCTGCAGAAGGCAGTAATGAAGGCTGCTGAGCACGCACTTCTCCCTAAATTACCTCATTTATTCAGGGAATCAGATGCCGCAGTCTTTCATGGCTTCTTGTGAGGCTCGGATCTTGTGGGATGCGAGGCTATTAATAGGACCCAATCTTTCCCCTTCTTCTTCTCCAGGCTAAAGGCAGAAGAATTCAAACAAGGGCCCCTTTGATGTGACAGAAGTACAAATAAACCCCGTGCCATTTCGCTCCCAAGCAGGCAGTGCATTCCCATGTTCCTGCTGGCTTTGCCTGGGTGAGGGCTGGACCAGCAGCTCTGGGGCTGGGCAGCCAAGGTGGAGGAGCAGCCTGTGGTGTCCCTTTCAGCTGCCACTGCCCCTGTCTGCGGTGACACCAGCGCCGAGACCAGACGGGTGAGCTCGGATGCGGGTGAATGATCATCCAGGGCAGCAAACGCCAATTTGTGTGTAAACAGACTTGGAGCACAAAGAGCCAGGGAAGAGAAATAACTAGAAAGCATTTCCCACACCAGCAGACTTGTTTCCAAGGAGCAGAGACAGCCTCTCCAGTGCTCTGGGGATTTCAGCCCTGCATTCTTTAGCTGTTGACCCCCTCCCACTGTGCCTGGTTTGGCATCGCTGTGGCTGGAGTGAGCTCTGAGCCCTCCCAGCACCTCCGGCACTGACCCTGTCCTGATCCACCCCTGTGGTCCTGATCCACCCAGCAGAACCTCCCAGGGGAGAAAGGCTCTCGTTTCCAGCACTGCACAATTTACCTTTCATAGATGCCATGACAGAATCTGAATTACCTTCTACTGTTTCAATAGCTGCACAGTTGTTGGTTTTTCTTCTTCTGTCCCTCAGAATTTATAGCCAAATTAGGCAATTATTGATTTTTTGTTCCCCTTTATCAAGTTACATTCAAGCCAGCCCGTGGAACAGCAAATGCTCAATGGGCCCCTCTTGACATCTGTTTGTCTGATCAATCTGTGCAGGGAAAGTGCTCCTGCGGTGTCTGGTCCCACCACAGTGCTGAACAGGGACACTTTGACTCTTTGTGGGGCTTTGAGACATTTGCTGTTCCAGTCCTCATTGGGCTTGTTTGCTTTAGCTTGTAACAACACACTCCAGTGTTTTTAAATCAGGGACGGGTTTTTAAATCTTGAGGTCAGTTCTGAGCTGGGCATGGGATGGCACAGGCTGGGGGACACGGGGAAGGTGCCCTGTGACCCAGGAAGGGGGGTCTCTGAGGGTCAGTGCCCCACGGCCCTTGGTTCTCAGGCCCCATGGGCAGGGCTGGAATGAGCCCCTCCAGCAAGGAGCGAGCGAGGTGCCACGTCCATGTCATCACCCACCTGTAAGTACAACCAGAGCTGGAGATTTATGTGTGAGAACGGCTCAAACTTCCCTGCCTCGTGAGAGTTCCTGCAGAGGAGCCCAGCTGGGTGCAGTGGGATGTTCCAGGTGATGCTGCTGAAGGAGCAGAGCCAGGGCTGGGTGTTAATGCAGATCCCTGGCTCTCCCTCCTGCAGTGGCTGTTCCATGTCTCCAGTGCCACCCCCGTGGCGCCTCCACGAGTCACCCAGGATGGTTTTGGTGTGGCAGTGCTGGCTCTGTCACCCAGCTTTGTCCTGATGTTGCTCCTTTTAAAGCTTGCCCTGGCCAGGTGAGGGGGTGATGCTCCTTTATTTATCTGTGTGCAGGGAGGGAGGGAAGCTGTGCCATCAGCGACGTCCCCGTGTGTGCTGCCAGGGGGTCACAGTGACAAGCTGGCAAGGCACAGCCTGGGGTGGGAGGCAGCACCAGGACATTGCTGTGTGCCATGTCAGGGGAAGAAAATGTGCAGAGGGAAATGTCAGTAAGGTATTTTTATTACATGGTGAGAGGGGTGGTGTGATGCAATTGCGAACGGGAGGCCCCGGTCTTCTCGTGCCTGTGTTTTCTCATGCAAGTCTTTATAGATGTTGCATGACTTTCAACTCTGCTCTTATCTCTGCCCCCAGAGGACATAATTATTGCTAGTCTGACTACGCCAGTACAAATGTTTGATGGTGAATAGTATTTTTGAGAACTGAATTGCCACTTGTTTCCTAATTAAAACCCAACCTCCTCATCATGTCAGCTATTTGCAAAAGGGAACACGATGATGATAAGCTACACTGAGGCTCTACCTGCCGGAGGTGGCTGAAGTGGCTTTGTTAAAAGTATTCAGGAGCAAGCAGGAGGGATCCACAGAGATGCAAAAGAGCCACCCTGCTTCTCCGGGAGGTCAGAGCTGAGGAGCTCTTCCCACGCTGGGATTTGGGGTGCCAAATGCAAGGGCACTGCGAGGGCAGAGGCTGCCTTCTGTAAAACTGCTCCTCCTGGAACAGACAGTGAATAAAAGCAGCAGCAGCCATGGCCATTAATTACTCTATTTGTTTTCCACATTGCCTCTCACCACTTATTAGTGCAGCACTAAGGAGATGGGATGCAACCCCAGCCTGGGTGTGGATGCTGCAGAGGAATGAATGCCTGTGGGATTGGCATGGACGTGCCACTGCAGGGGAGAGGGGCCAAAGCCACCCCAGGGCCTGGCAAAGTGCAGAACCTGACAGGCAGAGGGGATGCAGTGAGGCTGTTTCTCTGGGATGCTGGGCTAAAGCTGCAGGAGCGGTGAGGCTGCGGGATGGGGAGTGCTGGCGTTGGAATTCCCAGGAATGTGTTTGTGTTTCTTCCTGTCCTACTGGCCTCCAGGCACTGCAGCACTGCTGCCTGATGAATCCTCACACAACCTCATTAAGCAGGAGCTGTTTCCCCTCCAGGTAACCCCGTCATTGAGGTGAGCGTGGGGAAAGGGGTTCTGCTCTCTCCCCTTCATCAGGCACCCCAAAAGTACAGCCAGAACTGCAGCAAAACATAACCTCGCTAGAAACAAGCCACAGAGAGTCAGATTCCCATGGGGATCCATCACCAATAAATGATTCTCCACCAGTGCTGCCAAGGAGGAGCAAATAATTTGTCCTCTCTCTAGAGAGCAGCAGCCAATGGAGGGAACTGAGCTAAACACTCCTTGATGCTCTCAATCTCCACCTATGTGCATTTCTGGCAGTGTATCAGAAATACTAGTAAAAATCATATTAAAAATAGTATTTAATAATCTTTTATGTGAACATCTCCCTTGAGAGATGTTGCTGGCATCAGCACACAGAGGAGATCTTATTTGATATGGGATTTGGCACAGCTGGGAGGGCAACAGGACGGATGTGGTTCCGTCCTGGGTAATGTGTTGCAGCATTATCTTGATGGGATGGTGTCAGTGTGGGACGCATTAATAAATCTACAACAGCCTCGTAGCTCTCTGGAATATCATCTGTCACGCTGTGAAGCAGAGCAGGGCAAAATTAAACATTTAAATCTCACACAGATGGTGGGAGGAACTCGCTCCTCGGAAGGAAGGAGCAGCAGAGGGGAGGTTGGGTTCCTGGCTCCGCAGTGGATGCAGAGCCTGCAGCCCAGCCAGGCCTCGAGACACACTTAAATGATTGAGCAGTATCCATCACCATCCACAGAAATGTCAGGAGATACTTAAATGCATTCAGAGTGCATCGTGTTCTGACCTCTGCTAACCCTGGCATCGATTAACTCCGGGTTTCCTTTACCTGGGGGAATCCCCAGAGCACTGTTTATAAACATTCGCAAACAGCAAACCCAACACAGGAGGCATAAAACAACACAAGAACAATGCAAACATTCGGCCTGGGATGCAGCACAGGCTAGGGAAAGCTGCAGGCTTACACTTGGGGAATTGAACTTCCCTGAAAAGGAGGAGGCTGGCACTGCCTGTTCTGCTCACTTCAGGAAAAAAATCAGGTTTGATTCCACTCTGTTGTGAAAAAACACCCGTCCCAGTGGCCTTTAAAATCTCTGAATATAACACCAAAAAATGCACATGTTGCTGGAGGTGAGCAGGAATAGCCTGATGTGGGCTGCCTCCCCAGCCAGGGCCTGGGGTGGCTGTGGGGACGTGCCACCACCTCTGACTGTGCTGCAGCCACACTTGGGAAATCAGCAGAGCAGAAAACACCTTTGCTTATCACCCACCACCACCCTGGTGGCTGCTGCTGCTGCTGCCACACCAGCACCAAGAGCAGAAAGAACAAATTCCTTAACTTGGCCCTCACCAGACCTCACTTCCTAGAAACTGTCACCAGGAATGTCTTTGACGTCTGCACAACAATAATATCCAGCTAATAACGGTGAAAACGTGGCACAGCAGTAAACAGGAGAGCATTAGGGATCCTAAGGGGCATCTTGGTGGCTGCTTTTGCTGTCGCCACCGCTGCAAAGCTGTTCAAACCACTGAGCAAACACAGGGCCCTCCACACCCGGGCGATGGTTTCTGTTTGCTTGGGGTGTTTAGCAACACCCTCAGGTCAGTGCTGAGATCCTCCCCGTGTGCTGCTGCTGCTGCTTCAGGGGATGAATCCCGGCTCTTTCCATGGATTTGGGCAGAGGAGCTGCAGGAGCCAAAACTGGGGAGTCCCCCTGGGAAGAGCCAGCACGGGGCACGTGTCCAGCCACATCACCAGGCTGAGGATGCGAGAGGAATTTCCCTCCCATCACACCCCTGCAAGCGCAGAGCCCATGTGGAGGCTCTGGAAGAACTTTTGGAGAACCTCGGGAACCATAGCCAGCCCCAGCAGTCCTGCCAGCCCAGGGGATTTCAGGAGATAAAAATACCCCTTTCCACGGTGTAGCTTGGATCAGTGAAACCTTTAAACAGGGCTGGTGGGAGGCTTTACCCTGAATTTCCAGGAGGGATGTCCCCCACATCTTCCTCTGCTCCCTTCCACACTTGCTTGGTCACCCTGAGCCTCAGCTTTGCTCTGGGGCCACTGGTGGAGGAGACGCCTTCCCCAATGGATCTGTTCCGGTGGAAAGTGTCGGCTTAAATTAAAATTTTCAACAAAAAGCAGGTTCTCAGACGGCTCATAATGAGGCACATGGTGAAATCCTCCCAGCTGTATGCTCTACCTCGCTTTAATCAGATCATTAACTTTCATAAAGATGTAGGCAGGAGGAGTGGCGGCACTTGAAAAGAACTCAAAACACGCTGAGTTTCAAACTTCAGACTTGTCATTGACTTAGCCTTTCATTGAGCCAATTATTTATGACATATTTGATGAAATTCAGAAAAGAAAGCACTTAAAATCTGCATATCTGCTTGGCTGCAGTGGAGCTACTACTACTTGAAGGAGGAACACGAGCAGGGATCTCTGCTCAGAGCCTGAGGACACCTGGGTGCCTTGTTTTGCATCATTATTTGCCAGCAAGTGGTTCAACGAGCACCGACGGGGTGTCACACAGACAGCATTTATTTGTATCCTGTTTTTGTTATGCACGCGTTTTAATAAATTATGAGGAAATTAATTCTGAATTTATGCGTCCAACTGGGTGCTGAGGCTTGCAGGCAGCTCAGCGCTCCGCGGCTGGAGCGGGCTCTGCTGCTCCCCTGTTGCAGAACCGCGGAATCCCACAGAAGTTTGGGTTGAAAGAACCTAAAATTCCCATCCCACCCATGGGCAGGGACACCTTCCACTAGCCCAGGTTGCTCCGAGCCCTGGCAAACCTGGCTTGGGACGCTTCCAGGGATCCAGGGGCAGGCACAGCTTCTGCGCCAGGGCCTCGCGTCAGAGCGGACCCCGCGGGTGCCGTCGCGGCTCGGTACCCCGGGCGATCCCCACTCCGGCCGCCGCCGATCCATGTCCGGGTTTTGTGCGGCGCCGCGGGGCAGCCCGGTCCGCCCGCCCATGCGAGCGGCGGGCCCGGGGCCGCGGGGGCC